>NC_138601.1:6184214-6620020 GCF_964289735.1 Phaethon aethereus
CGGGGGCTGCTCCTGGCTCCTCTCCCCGAGGCCGGGTGCCCCCAGCAGCCGTCTCCCTGGTAGGTGCCGGGACCCCCCTGCTGCGCTTCACCAAGCGCACCCCTCTAAATCCGGGCTGGTGGGGACGGGTGGCCAAGGGCAGGTGTCACCGAGCCGGGTGCTTGCTTTCTAACGCAGCCCACACCTAATTACAAACCCCCCTCTCCCTCCCCGGGCCAGCGGGGAGGGCGCGGCAGAGGGTGAGACCCCCAAACCGCTCCTCAGAACGTGCGGGGTTTGCAGCTGGCCGCAGCCCTCCTGCCGCGGGGCCGGGCAGTGCCGGAGGGGGAGAAGCAGCCGGAGAGCAAGTGGCCATTTTGTGCCGTTTGGACGTCTTGGCCCCTGCCAGCGTTGCGGTGAAACGCTCTGGGGGTGCGACGCCCGCGGCACCCAGCGCTGGTCGCAGACGCTGCCCTCAGCCTCCTGGCACCGCCGGGAGGGCCAGGCGTGAGCCGTGGCGCTCCTGGTGTGCCGGGAAGCCCGCGGTGCCGGCTGAGCCCAGGTGGGGACGGCTCAGGCACCGCTTAGGGGCTCCTCGCAAACGCGCTCCCGCACCCTGAGCATTGCCAAGAAGATGCCGGGACGGGCGCAGTTTGCAGGCAGGGCACCGCGGCGGGGCGGCGCCGGCCCTGCGCCACGTGTGCCGGAGCGCTTCTGCGAGCGGGCGATGGCTCGGCTGCGGGTGCTGTGGGTCGGCCCTTGCCCAGGGTGTTTCCCTGCTGCCGAAGGGATGTGCAGGCAGGGCACCGTGCAGGCAGCTGCCCGGGGCTGGGCGCGGCCGCGGGGTTCGTCCCCGGGAGCGCGCCCGCGAGGTGAGCCCTCGCCCTGCGTTGCAGCTCCTTGCGCGGATCGAGCGCATGGAAAGGCGGGTGCAGCTGGTGAAGAAGGACAGCGAGCGGGAGAAGCACCGCATCTTCCAGGGCTTCGAGGTGGACGAGAAGCCGGAGGCGGAGGCGTGCGAGAAGCTGCCGCTGGAGTGTCCCCAGGACCTGCTGGAGCCCCCCCCGACCCTGCAGCCCAAGCACTTCCCCTACGGCAGGAACGGGAAGGGGCACAAAAGGTAGAGGGTGCCCGGCCACGCCGGGGGGGTGCGTGGGGGCCGGGGGAGGGAGGGCCTTCCCCATGGTTTCACCATCCGTGGGGCTGGCTCTCGAGCCGCTCGGAGAGGCCGCCGGGCACCAGGAGCGCATCCCGTCGACCGTGGGAACCGCGCAAAAGCCTGGGCGAGGAGCAGGGGCGTCCCAAAGGGAAGCCCCTCTCACCTCCGGAAAGCTGGCCCTGGCACAGTAGCCCTGGTTTGGGGGATGCCGGTAGCCCCGGTGTGGGGCGAGGATCCGCATGCCTGGCTCAGCTCCTCTTCCTCCCGCAGGAAGCCGACGTTTGGGAGTGCGGAGAGGAAGACGCCCGTTAAAAAACTGGTGTCTGAGTTCTCGAAAGTGAAGAGTAAAACTCCAAAGCACTCCCCGGGGAAGGAGGAATCGGGTGGCTCCTTGTCTGAAACTGTTTGTAAACGAGAACTGCGGAGCCAAGAGACTCCAGAAAAACCCAGGTCGCTCCTGGAGACCCCGCTCCGAGCCTCAGCCCCGCCGAAGGGCCCCGGTGCCCACCCCAAGGAGAAGGGCTTCTTCAGCAGCGAGACAGACGACCTGCCCTATCTCTCAACCACAGAAATGTACTTGTGCCGCTGGCACCAGCCGCCCCCGTCGCCGCTGCCTTTGCGGGAGCCCTCCCCAAAGAAGGAGGAGACTGTAGCAAGTAAGCGATGGAGAGCCCGCCACGGCGCAGGCAGCGGCGTGCCGGGCGTTGGGCAGAGCCAGCGGCCGGGAACACGGGGCTTGGTGCCTTCGCCCCAGAGCTGGCGGACGGCAGAGTCCCCGTCGTGGTGGGAGAGGTGCTGCCGGCTCCTCCCACGGCGCTGGGTAGCAGCTCTGGTGCCGGCGATGGGCTCTCCCGAACCATGTCCCCCGCTTGCCCCGCTCCGGGCCGCTACCGCGCCGGGCTGCCACTGCCCGCACGGCCGAGCCGAGGGCAGCGCACTGGGCAGGGCTGCTGGCCCCGCTCTGCTTTAGCCGCCCGGTTTGCCGAGCAGCCCGCGCGCCCGTTTGGGCGAGGGGTGAAGCAACTTCCCGTTGGCGGTTGGGAAACGCGTCTCTGGCTTGTGCCGCTGCTGCGCCGCGCGGGTTCCTCGAATGTGGTACCAGTTCTGCCGGTCGCCCCTTCCTGGCCGGTCTCCTCCGGGTCCCGCTGCGTGGCGGGTGCTGGCGATGGGGAGCACTGGGCGTGCTGCCGCCGACGCCGATGCTGCCGGCGAGGCTGCGCTGGATGGCCGAGCACCCCGGCGTGGGGGGAGCTCGGCGCGTCTCCTCTCGGAGCGGCTCAGGTTTGCTCGTGCGCTTGGCCGGGGGGGTGGCGATGAGCTCGCCCTCCTGCCTCTGCCTCCCCCCAGGACCCCCCGGCAGCTCCCGCCGCCCTCAGCCGGTGGCATCGCCCAGCCTGGCTCAGGACGGGGGTTTGGGGAGGCCGAGCCGCGCTCCCCAAGGGCGGGACGGGCTGGAAGGGAGCGGCGAGGCGGCAGGGATGGGGCTGGCGCACGGGGCCGTGGGGGGTCCCGGCACGGGGTAACGGCCTGGCCTCTTGCCCTGCAGTTCCGTCTTGGAGGGACCATGTCGTGGAGCCCCTGAGAGACCCCAACCCCTCGGACCTCCTGGAGGTATGTGCACTGCCCCGGCGGGTGCGGCGGCTGCGTTGGAGCCGGCGTTGCCGCAGGCTCCTTCCCGGCTCTTTCACCGCTCCAGGAGAGCGGCCGCCGTGGGGCCAGCAGCTCTCGTCCCTTCATCTGGCGTAAACAGCGCGGAAAATCCGGCTGCACTTGGAGGGATTCCAAGAGGGTGGGGGTGAAGGGGCGACCCCTCTGTGCCGCGGCAGCTCCGGCTGCCGGCTCGGGGCCATGCCAGGGCCGCAGGAGCCGGATCTGGTGCCGGGTGCACACGCTCATCCCTGCCTCTTGTTGCAGAACCTGGATGACAGCGTCTTTTCCAAACGGCACGCGAAGCTGGAGCTGGATGAGAAACGAAGGAAAAGGTGGGAGCAAAGAGGGCGATGGGGGCCCGGGGGGCCCAGCAGAGCGGGTGGTCCGCACCCGTTCCCACAGGGAGGGGCCCCGGGGTGTCACCTGGGGGGATGGACAGGGAATCCGGTCGCCCAGGGCAGAGCCGGCAGCTGGGATGGGATCCAGAAGCGCCGCCGGAGGCGGGATGCTCCCGTGTCGCTGCCAGCACGGCAGCCACGGCGCAGCCCCCCCGGAGGGTCGAGGCACCTGCCCGCTCGCTGCCTGCGGATTCTCACTGCCCGGGGCGTCGCTTTTTCCAGGTGGGACATTCAGCGGATCAGGGAACAGAGAATTCTACAGCGGCTGCAGCTCCGAATGTACAAAAGGAAAGGGATTCAGGAGTCGGAGCCTGAAGTTACCTCATTTTTCCCTGAGCCAGATGATGGTGAGTGCCTTTGGCTTGGGGGGGGCGGGCAGGAGCCCTGCCTGCAGCGGGGCGTGCGGGCAGGGCGTGCGGGCAGGGCGTGCGTAACGCTCTGGTGTCTCCCACAGTGGAAAGTTTGCTCATCACCCCTTACCTGCCTGTCGTCGCCTTTGGCCGGCCCTTACCAAAACTGACCCCGCAGTGAGTACCGGGGTCACCGGCGGCGGGAGGGGATGGGGCTGTGCCGTGCCGGGCACCGCTGCCCCGGCCGGCGTCCTCGGCGTCACCCGCCGGGAGGGTGCTGGCGCGGTCGGGGTCGGTGCTTCGCAGCCCTGCGGCGCGCTGACGCCGGCTCTGCCCGCAGGAACTTCGAGCTGCCCTGGCTGGACGAGCGCAGCCGCTGCCGGCTGGAGATGCAGAAGAAGCAGACGCCGCACCGGACCTGCCGGAAATAGCGGAGCTGCCGGGAGTTCCGTACATCGCTGGGTCGTGCCAACGGCCGCCGCCCTCCCCTGCCGCCTTGTTGACGGATGATTTCGTTCCTCCGTGACCCCGGTTTTGTTCTCTTGCGTTTTGCAACACGTTCCGTGGACTCGTCCCCCAGCGGCACCAGCTGGCTGCCGGCCGAGGCTTCCCACCGGTGCTCCGGTCCCGGGAGCAGCGGGCAGACCCCAGACCCCGCCTGCCCGTCCCGCCCGTCCTCGCTGCCCGCCGCGGCTCCGCACGCTGCCTCTGCCCTCCTGCAGCCCATGTTCGCTCTCGTTTGGGCATTCGGCTCCGAGCCGCGGGTGGGAGTGCGGAGAGCACCAGTGCCAGGCCCTGGTGCCGGGGGTCCATGTTCGCCAGCTGCCTTCTTGTTACGTTTAGTTAGAAAACGGGATAAACACCATTTTGTGTCCGAGCGGTGCAAGAGACGGCAGTGGGTGCTGCCAGCGGGTCCTGGCGCTGCAGCCCGGTGCCCTGCCGCGGCGAGGAGCGGGGAACCGGGAAGTGCCAGGAAGCCTCTTTGGGGATTTTTTTTCCCCTTCCCAAGTGGCTGTAACGGGATCGAAGGGGAGAGTTTAAATACAAAACTTTTTTTTTTTTTTTTGTGAAATAGAGATCCTATACGCACAATTTTGGGTTTTTAATTTTTTTTTTTTAATAATTTAAATGTTTTGAGGTTGGCACGATGTGCTGTGAGGAGTTGGGTTGGCTCCGGAGCTGGCGCCGCGTCTGGTGCCCCGCAGCGTCCCCCGCCCCAGTCGAGCCCTCGGGGCCAGGGACTGGACCCTGGCGCTGCCCGACGGGTGGGGAGGGGGCTGCACACGCCGCCCGCTCCGGCCAGGCTCTGCCCGGCCGCGCCTCGGCCGAGCTCGGGCAGGACAAACGCCAGCAGAGCCGCTGCTCTCATTTCATGTCATTTCCCCGCGCCCCCCTCCAAGGGTTTTATTTCTCGCCGGCCCCCCGGGCTGTGCTCCCCCCGCCGCACCCAGCTGCTTTCTGGCACCGAGGTTAATGAGCAGAAGGAAACTTGTTTAAAAAAAGTTTTTTTTTTTAAAAAAAAAAAAAGGAAATATGTTTTAAAAAAAAAAAGTTATAAACGTGTTAGCGGCAGCGGGCGCTGCCCGTCCTGCCTGTGGGGGTGGGTGTCACGCGTGGACACGCCCGCTCTCGGTTTTGTTGTTTTGTTGGGGATTTTTTGTTTTGTTTTGTGGGTTTTTTTTGTTTTGGGGTTTTTTGGTTTTTTTTTTTTTTTACAATAAACGAGGAAAACGGATGCTGCGTGCTAGTGTCGTGTCTTCCCGTGTGACGTCACTTCCGCCGGTGTGACGCCATCGCGCTGTGACGTCGGCGCCCTACCCGACGCGCGCCTGCCCCCTGCTGGGGAGAGCGGCGCGTGGGAGGGGAAGGCGCGGCCGCTCGCTGCCGCAAGGGCTGTCGGGACGCCGGCGGTGACGCAGCGGGCCGCGGGGTCCGCCGGGAGGTGTAGTCCGTCCCGTGGTGCCCCGCGCCACCGCCCGCCCCTGCGGCTGCCCAAGATGGCGGACCGGCGGCGGCAGCGCGCCTCGCAGGACAGCGAGGACGACTCGGACTCGGCCGCTTCCGACAGCGCCGACTCGGCTGCCAGCGCCGCCCGCTCCCGCTCGGGATCCGGCTCCGGGTCGGGCTCCGGTTCGCCCCGGCCGCCGCACCGCCCGCCGCGGGGCGCCGCCGGGGCCCTCAGCGCTGGGCCGCGGGGCCGCGGGGCCGAGAGCGCCGCCGGGGGGGCGGCCAAGAGCGCCCCCGAGTCCGAGTGTGTGAGTGCGGGGGGACGACGACGGTGGGGGCCCTGGGGGAGCAGATGGGGGGCGAGGGGACGGGGGGGGTGGCACTGGGACCTAGGGTGCGGGGGGGCCGGGGCCGAGAGCTGAGGGAGCACCAGGCTGGGGAATTGGGGACGCGGAATGGGTCCTCCCTCCGTGCGGGGGAGCAGGGCCGGGCTCCGCGGCCCCCCAGCACCAGGCAGGGGCTTCCCGCTGGCTCCCCACGGCGGGGAGCGTCCCCCAGCCTGGGGGCCGTGCTGTGGGGTGCGGGCGGGTGGGTTTGCTGCCCGGTCAGGCCTCTTCTGCTCTTTATCAACTCTGACCAGCCTTTTTTTAAGTGAGGGTGTTAAAAACCTTTTACGGGGAATTTGTGGTGCTGGTGTCCCCACCTCTGCAGGGGAGTTCTCCTCTGACAGTTTATGGCTGCGTGTGATTTTGTCTACTTGTGGTTTTGTAGTGCCGGTTATTTCAAGTTCCTCCCAAACTGTAGCGTATTTCTGCTCGGTTGTTTTGGCATTTGGGCTTATCTCATTAATGCGTTGGCTGGTTTTATTTTTAACTTGAAGTTGTTTTTACGGCACAGCTCGATCAGTCTGTTCTTTTACTAGAAAATTTCCCTGATCTGAGCTGTTCCTCTTCATCCCATGTCTCCTCTTGGGCGCAGGGTTGTGTTTCTCTTGCCAGAGTCGCTAGCAGATGTCTGTCTGAGCTCGGTCCTGCTCAGCACCTGCTTGTTATTCCTGGGCCCCTGCTTTAAGTAATCCTCTTGTCCTTTCCCGAGTTAGCTGTCTGGCCCTCTTATCGAGGGAGGGGAGCCTGGCTTGTCTGTCCATGCCGCTCTTTTCCCTCTGAAGACCCCCAGCAGCCAACACAGTTTGTGCTCGTTTCTTGAGCTGCGTTCCCCTAGCGTAGCTTGCTCTAGAAGGATCTTAGAGAAAGGTACTGGGAACCCTGAATTTGTTTCTTCCTGCTTGGTCAGCGAAGCTGAACTTCCAAGGGCGGATGCGGTAGGACCAGCGCCAAACCTTGTCGTAATTGTGGCTGGGATTGTAGGATGCTGCAGGGACCCAGCTGCTGACCTTCCCCTCCGCTAACGCACCTTTCTCTCCCTCTCTCCGCAGGAAAGCGAGGATGGCATTGAGGGAGATGGTGAGTAACGACTCCCTGGCATTGCGGGTGCTGTTCATGTGCAAAAAGTAAAAACCAGACAAAATGCTTTTCCAATAGTCCTGTGGTGGTTGACATCCCAGATGTTAACTCATAATAGTAGGCAAATGAGGGGTGCAGAGACAGCGCATCCCAAACTTGCCCTTGCTTCCTCCTGTGTGAGCTGGCAATGGTGTTCATCGGGGACGCTTTGGTGCCCTTGGAGGGGCTGTTCACTGCGCCTTTGCTGGTGGTTGCCCGCAGTGCAGCCTGTTACACGTGGAGAGAAGCTGTGTTTCTGCTTCTGCCCTGACACCAAACTCGTTTTTCTCCCCTGCAGCTGTGCTCTCAGATTACGAAAGCGCAGAAGACTCTGAGGTAAGAGGAGTCTCTGTCCTGGTGTTTAAGGGCTTTGCCGAGTGACTGCATCTCGCGTAATTTTAGCACAAAACCCAGTTTGTGTCCTTCGTTCTCTTCCACTGACCCTGTTCTCAGCGATTACCTTTGTCTCAAGATACCAGCTCATGTTCTTTGTGCCAGCCGTGCAGAGACTCGGAGTGAGCTGCGCTGCACTGTAGTCATCGCCGCTGCAGAGGAAAACGGTCTCTCCCAGTCTGAGCCCCTCGCCAGGCACTTCTCTGGCGTATGGGCCACGGTGCTGGGCAGCCAGCGCTGGGCCCAGCCCTGGAGAGATGCCGCCTGTGCTGCTGGGGGGTGGATGTAGGGCCAGTGTGTATGGGGAAAAAAACGCCCGGCTCCTCAGACGTTGGATACTGGGAGCAGGATGTGCCACGGCCAAGAAGGGTGTGGAAGGAAGTGTAGGATGCTTCTTGCATTTGAATTAGTTAAGATTAAAAAACTAAGTGCTGGGTTGGAAGCATCCCAGGCAGCATCTCTGTCTTCTGCGTACAGCAGCTGGAGGGGTAACGCACCCCGTGAGCACTGGCAGGTCTACGCTAGGTGTGTGCCGAGAAAATCCCACCTCACGGGCACTGAGACCCCCTGCCTGTGCCTGGGAGGCAGCCTGTGCAGCACCCTGTGGCTGTAGGTTTCCCTGGATTTTTAGTTCAGGACTGCAGGTGTAACATCTCTATGAAGTTTAGAGAAGTTACAGTTTCTAACGGTTACAATGAAGGTTTTCTAGTGAAAACCCTTCTCTTGAGACAGCTGTTTTGGGGATCTTGAGGGGGGCAGCAGTTAGAGAAAACACAAAACAACAAGGCCGATGAAATCGAAGCTCGTAGGGACTGTTAATTTGTGAATTAATCCCTGCCATTAGTGAGGAAGGAGCGCGGTGGGACGTGGCGGGTAAGGGGCAGCTCCCCGCGTTCACTGTGCAGCAGCTTTTCAAGCCTGGAAGCCTGCGCAGAGGCTCGCCGGAGGCTCGGCGTGCATAGAAGCAGAGCAGTGCTGGCGCACACTGGGCTCTTGGAGCAGCGTGGGTATTGCATCACTGACATGCCAGGATGACTCTGTTCCTGTGCCTAAAAATAATGCCACGTCTGGGTTTCCCCAACGTAAACAAAAGGAGCAGTTGATGTGCAAATACGCTGTGTTGAAAGAGAAAAATAGAGCAGTCTTTTTGTTAATCACGCAGAGCTATTTTTAGTGTCAGTTCCAGCCTAAGCAAGGCTTGCAGGCTCCTGGAGGGTGAAACGAGGTCACGCTCCTGCGAGCAGAGTGCTCCGAGTGAGTCAGCTGAGTAACTCCAGGGAATTTGGAAACGCGCGGCGCTGGCTGGATCTGGGCCCTCAGTGTGGGAAGGAAGGGACGGTCTGAGGGCCCTGGTTTGCTGGTCTGCCCGGCTTGCACGAGCCCTTTCCTTTCGGAGCGGTGAGAGGCTGTGGCTTTGTGGGGAAGCTGGTCGCAGCTCTGTTCTAGAAAGCCTGACTGTTGGTGGGCACAGGTGTTGGGTTTAATCTTTGCATTTTCTGTAAAAGTACAGGGGTAGGAAGGACCTTGAGAGCTAATCCTCTGCTTTGAAAGAGTCAGGTCTCTAACAACTGGAACAGGGCTCTAACTTCAGATTTGGGGACTTGTGTGGGGAAATTCCTGGGGGACCTGTTGCCAAAGGTGCATGTTTTGGTAACTGGGGCTCTTTCAGGCAGAGGAAGAGGATTACAGCGAGGAGGAAAGTGCCAAAGTGGAACTGAAGCAGGATAGTAATGATTCCTCTGAGTCAGCGGCAAAAGTAGAGAAAGGGGATGAGAAACCTGACTCCAAAGGTGCTGTAACTGGTGAGAGGCAAAGCGGGGATGGGCAGGTAGGTGTTAAACATGCATTCTCTGGGCCGCAGAGGGCTTCTCACAGAGGGACTGCTGCAGTGGTAAGAGCTGTCTGGTTTTGACAGGAGAGCACTGAACCTGTTGAGAATAAGGTTGGAAAAAAAGTTCCTAAGCACCTGGATGACGACGAGGATCGGAAGAACCCGGCTTACATCCCGCGCAAAGGGCTCTTCTTTGAGCATGACCTCCGAGGGCAGACGCAGGAGGAGGAGGTCAGGTATGTGAGTGTCCCCCACGTGTCTGCCTCGCTCTGGGAGGGTGAGGCCAACTCCCGGGCCAGCGTTTGGCAGCGCAGCTCCTTGCTTCAGTGTGAAGCACTGGGAGAGTCTGTCCTTCGATTGCCTGCTTGCTGTGTCCTGCCAGGACATTTTAGCTCTTTGTCTTGGAGGAGAGACTGAGGGTGGTGCAGAAAAGAACACCCACAAGGAGAGCTTCTTGCCAATAAGCAGTGACCCTTCTGGCTGCTTTTCAGCAACAGCAGCGGGTAGACTAGCAGCTGCTGGGCGGGAAGAGTGGGAAGACGAAGAGCCGCTGTCTCCTGTGCACACCCTGCCCTAGAAACGCTCAGTCTCTGTGTGTGGGACTGGTTGAAGCTGCCACATCTCTTTGGCTTTTGCAACAACTTCTTGGTTCTCCCTGTGTAACTGTTCCAGGCCGAAGGGTCGTCAGCGGAAGCTGTGGAAGGACGAGGGCCGCTGGGAGCACGACAAATTCCGGGAGGACGAGCAGGCCCCCAAGACCAGGCAGGAGCTGATCGCGCTTTACGGCTATGACATCAGGTCAGCTCACAACCCCGATGACATCAAGCCGAGGAGGATGCGCAAACCAAGGTGAGCAGCAAAGTCAAACTAGAGCCTGGCTTGTCCCAGGCAGAGGTGGGTTTGAAGCCCCGAAGAGGGAAAGCCCTGTTGTTGGCTTTGGCCTTGTGGTGGGACCTTGGTCCTGGGACTTCTAGATGCTTCATCCTGGAGAGGGGTTCCCAGGCATGATGGTACCTCTCACCCAGGGATTTCTTTCCAGTCGTTTGTACTATTTTTCTCCCTCAGGTTTGGGAGTCCTCCTCAGCGAGACCCAAACTGGTCCAACGAGAGGCCAAATAAGCCCCCAAGGCACCAAGGTGCAGACAGCACTTCGGCTTCCCCGCGAACCTTCACCAACAGGAGCTCTGCAGGTACAGGGAGGATGCCCCCACCTAGGAACTACCCGAGGATGGGCGGCTACAAAGAGACCCGTCCAAGCTATCGAGCTTCAGAAGCAAGCATCCAGCATCTGGCTCGAAACGGCGAGCAAGCGAAACAGGAGAGCAACTATCGAGCGAAGCATGCGGAGCAAACCCCACCGAGAGACAAGTCACCTGAGATGGAAGCGGTCCACAGCAGCCCTGCAAAGGAGGAGGTTGCTTTGGAAAACCAAGCCACAGCTGCTGATTCTTCACAGCCACCACCAGACAGACCAATTGAAAAGAAGTCTTATTCCCGGGCAAGAAGGACCAGAATCAAAGCTGGGGATGCAGGGAAGCTGGCGGACGAAGCGCCCGCTTCGGAAGGGCTGACTCCTGTTCCTCCAAAACCTGTGCAAGCCGAGACGTCCCCCCCACCAGCCAAGACCAGTAACTGGGAGTCACCGGTAGAATCTAGCTTGGATGGACTTGAGCAAGAGATGACCCAAATGAATCTCACGGAGCAGAACTGGACTCCGGGGCAGTCGCAGTTCATACAGCCCCGGGAGCTGAGGGGTAAGTGAGTGCAGCCTTGTTGGTTTTCCACTGCAGCCCCAGCCAAAAGCAGTTCTGCATTCGTGTAGTCAGAGCTGAATTGTCTCTGCCTGAGTCCGATTTCAGGGTACGTACGTGATGGCGATGCATGCTGCTGAGAACGTGCAGTAGAGGTGGTTAGAGGGGACAAAAGAGAAGAGAAAAAGGGGAAATTAAACATTCCAATGTAGGTGACTTGAATTAGGGCTGGTAAGGATGTAAAACTAGAATTGAAGCTGAAGGCCTGTGTGCGGAACAGGCCGCAGGGACTTTATGCGGTGTGAATCACGGTGAGACCAGCTGCTGCAGCAGAGTCAGAGTTCGGCAGATAAGGAGCGTTGTGCTCAGTTGGCAGGTAAGGACCATGAATAATTGGGCTCCTGTAATGTCCTGCTCCGGGGCAGGAGGGAACTCCCCTCTGTTTATCAGCTTATTTCCTAGCACTGGGATTCGGTTGCCGCTAGCTAAGGCCTGACTGGGATTGGCAAATTCACTTGTGCCTGGTAGGAGGACGCTGATCTGTTTGCAGCAGCAGGCAGCCTGGCTGAGGGAGGGGTGTGTGGCAGAGCTACCCCCGTGTGAGCTAAGGACTGAGTTCTAGTTGAGCATCCATGCGAGAGGTCATTCAGGTATAATTATCTCTTTACAGAATTAGAGTCGCCTTCTGGGGAGTGTTAGAGCCCTTCCCAAGGGAAATAAAACTGGAGCAAGGAGAAGAAAAGCGACTTGCTGCTTTCATAAGCATCTCTTGAGGTTTAGGTCATGAAACCATAAGTCATCTTGTACTGATGTGACTGGTAAAATCTTTGTGTGAACAGATCCTTGGTCTTGACTGCAGAGGCAAGAAGACAGGTTTAAACACACCACTAGAATGAGAGTTCCGTAGTGCTGTGATGTGCAGTTGAGATTATGTACTCTTTTGGTGCTTAAAAATAAAGCATCTTAACAAATTTACCATGAGACAGCTCTAGACTGCAGGTAGGAGACCACTTTCTGTCTGTAAGAAGGAGGTATTACACTACTGTCCCTTTGTTTCTTCCTAGCAGAGAAGGTAGGAATTAATTCTGGGAGGCATTTGGCTAGATGAGCCAGCCATCAGGTCATTCTGTATGTGCAGCATGCGTGCCTGTGCGTGTACTTGCAATACCAGTGGTCCATGGGCGCTTTCAGTGTTTGTTTTGTCCACTTTCGCTCCCCTGGAATCACCTGTGATCAGTTTGGCACTGTGGTTTTAAATGTGTGCCGGAACTTTGTTGTTTGAATTAAAAGGAGCCAGTGATAAAGTGGTTACACCCTGTAGAGAGTTTAAACTGCAGCTTACCCAGTCCCACGTGGATCTTTGTTTCTACTCTGCAGAGTCCTTGACTCTGCAGGAACAGAGCTAAGGTAAGGACCTGGATTTCAAGTGGAGGATTTTACTCTTTTTTTAGCAAGATTTAAAAGGTGTTGAGCAGTGTGGGTGATTGTGCAGTGGCACAACAGCTTATAATTTGTACTGAAATATTTAAAATTGTAACCCAAGAGATGAGTTGCTAGAAAAGGTTTCTCATCATGAAAGCAAGAGCCGTGCCTGTCTGTGGTCCCCAGGCTGCCGGCGTTCACAGGGCCAGACCAACGCTTCCTGGCAGCGCCCTCGGCAGGTGAGGTGGCTCCTTACTGGGAACAAATGCAAATGCAAACCATAATAACCAGTTTGTTTCTTCCTCAGGTATTCCTAACCATATGCACGTGGGAACTGGGCCACCACCTCAGTTTAACAGGATGGAGGAAATGGTAAAGCATGTTGCGTGGAGTGTGACTCTTGCTTTTAGAAGTGCAGAAGCCCAGCATTTATTTGTTTCTGGGCTGGAGTAATTAGAGGCTGCCTGTGACACCTCAGCCTTTCCCTTTTGTGGGTGTTCACAGTTTTTACTGTGTGACCCAGATAGAGGTTTGCAGGGGCTGGTGGGGGAGCGGGTCGGTGCTCCCTTGCTGGAGGGCGGGCTCCTGCCCTTCACGCTGACCCTCGTCGATGCCTTTGGACTCTTGCAGGCGGTGCAGGGGGGCCGCGTCAAACGCTACTCGTCACAGCGGCAGAGACCGCCGGTGCCGGAGCCTGCCCCCCCCATGCACATCAGCATCATGGAAGGGCACTACTACGACCCACGTGAGTGTTTCCCTCCCGCTCCTGAGGTTCTGTGTGTGCTCAGACCTGAGCAGCTGGGGCAGGAGCTCCCCCGGCTCCTGTTAGGGTTGGGCAGATTGGGACTTTGTCTTCCCTGTTCTTTCTAAGTAGTATTGTTGCGTTGTCCCGTATGGTAACTAAAAAGCTGCTCTGAGCTTCCCTGGTTGGTGTTTAAACCCACTGAAACACGATCGGTGTAACCGCCTCCCCTCCCTGTGCAAGGACTCTAGGACACTGCTTTTCTTCATGAGAACGAGGATTTAAATTTAACTTGAAATCAGAGCAATGTCTTTGAGATTTAAGAGCGAGGAGAATTACAGAACAAGACTGAGGATGGATTAGGAATTTACTCCAGCACTTAGTGTTGGAGAAGAAATTCCCCAAGTATTCCCCTGCTTTGTAAAGGGAGTAGGAGCCTTTTCTGTTGGCAGTGCGTAGCATCTGTGAGGCTGGTAGACGGCGTGTGCCGATGGGAATGTAGCTTGCAGCACTGTTGTAACAGTAGCTGGCTGGGGGGTGTGTGTGACTTGCTGCAGTAGAATAAAATTCGGTGGAGCTTTTCCTTACCAACTGTTGTGTGTTGCAGTACAATTCCAGGGACCAATCTACACCCACAATGAGAACCCAGCCCCGCTGCCGCCCCAAGGGATGATCGTACAGCCAGAAATGCACCTCCCTCATCCAGGTGAGGAACCAGCTCCCCAGTGGGGCACGGGGCAGCAGGTACCGATGTTGCGATTGTGCCCTGGGGCAGCTCAGCCTCTGCTGGGGAGCAGATAACTCTGGTTTCGCGCAGCCTCTGTCACTGGGGGAATCCATTTTCCCTGTTTCTACAACATGGAAGAGACCTGCTTCCCTCATGCAGTGAGGCTGGATTGACATAAATTTTAAGGAAAGAAAAATAGATGTTTCCAGCCCTTGCAGGCAGCGCAGGACTGAGATGATCTGAATGCTTTGGCAGCCTCTAGCCGGATGTCTGCAGGTTCTGTGCAGACCCTCCTGGCTGAGTCCCTTCCCCTTCAGTGGGGTGCTTGGCTCTGCCAGCTGTTGTGCTAGGCTGGTTCTTCAGTCCCTGCTGCTTGTAGAGCAGAAAGGAAAAGCAGAAGTGAGAGCTGTTGAATTGGCATGTTGTCTATCTTGCCTGCAAAGACTGTTTCCTGAAGTGGATGTGCTGACCGGGGCCATGTCCGGTTCCAGTAAATCGAGACCTTGGTGTCGGAGAGGGGGCTGTGCTCCGCTGTGCTGGGAAGCACTTCCCTTTTTCCCCTCCCAGCACAAGAGCGGGGTGCTCGTGGCTGCAGGAAAGGCCTCTGAGCAACGTCCTCCTTCTTCCTGCTGCAGCGGGGAAGGCGCAGCCATGCTGACCTGCTGGCGTTGTAGCAGCCCCGTCCCTCCGCCGGACGCCCTGGCTTTACACACGACATCATGTTCAGCTTCTTTTTGTCGCTTCCCAGGTTTACATCCCCACCAGGCGCCAGCCCCCATGGCAAACCCTGGGCTGTACCCTCCGCCAGTCTCCATGCCCCCGGGCCAGCCCCCGCCGCAGCAGCTGCTTGCACCGACTTACTTCTCCCCTCCTGGAGTCATGAATTTTGGGAATCCTGGCTATCCCTACCCGCCGGGAGCACTGCCCCCTCCGCCCCCTCCTCACCTCTATTCCAACACGCAGGTGAGCCAGCTGCGCTGTGCGTCTCTGTCCTGAGCAGGAGCTGTCGAGAGCAGATGGGATCCTGTGGTGTGGGGGTGTATTCTCTCAGGCTTCCTGGGAGAGGATGGGGAGCAGCTGGGCTGCTCCGTGGTGGGAGGTTGTTTACTGTCATCCCCCTCTCTGCTTGGGGTGGGTAACCGAAAAGGGCTACTCCCACGGCTGCCGCGCAGCTACCCTGGATTTAGGGTGTAGGGGATGAAATGCCTGTTTTGGTGGATCTCAGGATTAAGCTCTTCCCCTACAGAACAGGGAGACAGTCTGCCAGGAGCCTGTGGATCGTTACGGCCCCTCCAGGTCCCTGCTAAGCCAAGGACACCTTGAAAATTGCTTTCAAAGTCCTTCCTCCTTTGAAATGGAGGCAGGAGGCTGGAAACTGGCCGGTGCTGTTCTTAGGCACCGGCCGAGAAAGCCCTTGGTGTCACTGGCACGGGGCTGTTTTTTCCTGCTCGGTGTCCGACCTCCGTGTCCGCAGCAGCTGCTGGGCAGCGAGGAGGCAGATCTCTGTGGGCGTCGTGAGGAGGAACCCGCTGCTCCCCGTGGCCGCCGTGCGAGCGGCACACGGCTGACACGCAGTGGCGGGCGAGAGATGTACATGCTCCCTGAGCCCTGCAACCTCTCTGACCTCCCCTGCTGCCCTGGGCTTGATCCCTGCTGCCCTGGGCTTGATCCCTGCTGCCCTGGGCTGATTCCTGCGGCCCCGGCAGGGAGCTGGCCTGCGTTTGGGGCAGATCCCGAGCCCCCGGGGCAGCTGGGGGGCAATCTCGGTGCGAAAGGGAATTGTTACCTGCCTTGTCCGTGAGGACAAACGGTAGCTGCTGCTGGGGCAAAGCACAGGTATTATGTGGCAGCTGGGAAATGGCAGGGTGAAGGAAGCCCATCTGCCGTGAACCTCAGTGCGGTGTGGCTGTGGGTTGCTGCAGCCTGTAGCTGCCCACCCTGCTGAGAGCAGGGAGACCCTGGTAAGGGGCAGGGGTAGGTGAGGGTCCACCGGGAGTTGGAAGTGCTGCTGTTCTTCATAGCCTTGGGGAGCGTGGTGCAAATCAGCCCCCACGCCCCTGTGGCTACTCGCCTTCGGTGCTAGCTGGGGGCATCTTTTCACGGCCCAGCTGCGTGCCGTAAAGGCTGGCGGGGACACGTGGTGCTCTCGCAGGGATTGCAGCTTTCTGCGCCCCCCGCAGCAAAGCGCGCTGACGTTTCTGCTCTCTGGGGAATGCAGGCCCAGTCCCAGGTGTACGGAGGGGTCACGTACTACAACACTGTCCAGCAGCAAGTGCAGCCCAAGCCTTCTCCACCTCGAAGGACGTCCCAGCCTGTGACTATCAAGCCACCACCTCCTGAGGTACCGTCCCCTCGGTGTGAGTCTGTGCATGTGTGATGCTGTACTGCTGGGGCGTGTGTGATGCTGTAGTCTCCCTCTCCCGTCCGAAAAATATGTTGTTCCAAGGAAATCTTAAACTGTCTAATCTTTGACATGTCCCAAACCTCAGCTTCTCGTTGCAGGTGGTAAGCAGGGCTCCAGTTAATTTGAGTTTCTAAATACTTTAAAACTAAACCCACGTAAAAAGTAAGTCCAAAGTTGACTCTTGCTTTTTGTTTTATTTGCTCAGGGTAGAAAACAGAACACTTTAGAGAGAGAAAAATCCAGTCCTAAGCTAGGAGGCAGTGGCTTCTCTGGAAGAATAAATGTCAAGACTTTAGTAGATAATTCAGGCAGCAGACTTAAAGGCTTTCCAGAGATGAGAGCCATTTCTCTGCGCTGGGAACGGTTTCCTCGCTCCAGTGCTGAGAGCTGTGCGTGTGTGTTTGGTTTGCTTTTTCAAACCTTGCTTAGCGTATGGGAGCTGAGCGAGCCCGAGTCGCGGCAAGCCCAGACCTGAGCAGGCATGTGCCGGTTGTTTCCCTGTACATGGGGAAGCTGCATGCGGTGTTTGTAAATCCACTGCAAGATCATCTGTTTGAGGTGCCCTTTGAAAGGCCTCACGATGGAAAAGTGTTTAACCATGAGGAGAGCTTGGCTGAAGGGAGCGGGTCGTGCCCAGAGGGGGCACGGAGGAAGCCAGAGGCGCAGGCGGGTGGTGGTTGCGTTTTGGCACCCAGGTGTGGAGGGTGTTTGCTCGCAGGACCCTGGCGATAGCGCCGCAACCCCCACGTGGTGTTTGTGGTGGGGCAGCCTCAGCCTCTGCTCCTCTTTCTTCTTCCCCACCAGGACAGCAAAGGTGAAAAATCAAAGGAGAGGAGCAACACATAGGGATGCAGCCGTGGGAATCCCAACGCCAGACCCAGCACCTCGGCAAGGAGGAAGCTCCTTCTTGGGAAAGGCTCCTTCCCTGTGCGTAGGTGAGGCAGCGGGATGAAATCAGCTGCACCGTCTTGTGCTCAGGGCCAGGCACCTTCCCTCTCTGGTTTACTGGTGCCCTCCTGAAAACCACCTCGCCACTGCCGATCTGCCCTCCTTCCCTCTCCCTCACTGGGGCACAGAGGTCTCCGAAGAATCAACCCCCAGAGTCGGTCCTTGGCCACAAGTTCTCGCAACTTCGCTCTTTTACTAAACATCTGCCCTTTTCCCCCTCTAGGATGTTAAACTCAACTGGCTTGTTTGTGGTCTCTGTTTTTATTTAAGAAATGAACCAGCTCCTTCAGTAAAGCTGATTTGTTTCTTTTGGGTATCTTGAATTTGTTTGGCTAACCAGAACGTAAACATCCCCTGCCCCCCCGTGGAGACAGCTGATAAATTAATTCTTCATTTCAGTTCTCCCTTTAAATTAGCACATTTATTTCTGCCATTGTTGAAGCCTAGGCAGGGCAGCTGGGCGATAGGAGTCTGTCAGGAGTGCGCTGGCCGTGCAGTCACCACTGAATTGAGAAGCTCCTCCCGTTTCTTTCTCCGAAGAAGCCCTGGTGGTAGCTGGTGTCGTTGGCAGTTTCTGTCCGTGCGTGTGCAAGCTCTCAGCTCGCGTCAGGTGGGAATCCGTGTGCACGAGCACGGGGCGACCCCCTTCCCTGCCCCACGAGCACACCTCGCAGAGCCGGGGGAGATTCCCGCTCGCTTCCTGCACCTCTGCCAAATCGGCGGCAGGGAGGGAGGTTTACGGGCGTCCAGGCACCTCGGCGCTGCCAGAGCAGCCCTGCCAGCAGACAAACCAGCTAGACAGGGCAAGCAGAGGAGTGATTTGCTCCCAGCGCTTGGGTGTTGCTGCGGTGGAAGTGGAAGGGGGTGTTGTAACCCTCCCCGCCGCATCCAGCCTGGGCTCCCGACGCAGGAGGCAGCACCTCAGCCCTGTGCCTGCTACCACGTAAACCAGCGTTCCCCTGGGGACCTCGGCGACTTGTTTCCCCCGTTCGGATTCGGAGGCTGATCTGCCGGGGCGAGTGGCACCACAGCGCTGGGTGTGCCAAGCGGGGCCCGGCTGGCTCGCCCGTGCCGCAGCGCTGCGCCGCCTCTCTGCAGCACGCATCCTGCTGGCACCGTGGCCAGGCGGAGCGGCTCCGGCTCCCAGTCACGCCCGGGCTTGGCCGTGTCCTCGCAGCCGTTTGCAAATTGCATTAGAAAACTTGGCAAGGCAGGCTGCCGATTCCTGACGCTCGCCCCGAGCACGTGCTGGGGCAGCGTGGGGAAGTGCCAGCTGCCGGCTCAGGCCACGCGCCGAGAGGGAGAACGTCGCCGCTCCGAGCTCCATCCCCATCTGCGGCGAGGGAGGGGTGCCCAGCGGCCCACCTGCCCGCTCTCTGGTCGAGATCGTCTCATGCATGCCCGGCTCTCCAGCAGAAATACCTTTTGTGTTTGTTGTTTGTAACTCGATGACCTTTTGTACCTAACTTCAGGTGTCAAAGCGATGTTTTAAAAGCAGCAGTCCCTCCTGTTTTAAATGTAACTGTTTCTCTGCCTTAAGGCTGAAATGTATCGTTAACATATCGCTCGCGTGACTGACGTCCTGGACCTTACAACACTGTGATGGGTTTTTGGTTTTGTTTATTTGGATTCCTGTCCCTTAGGAGTGCACATTTGTAACCAGCATTGTATCGGCACGCAGATGAGAATACGTTTTAGGAAGTAGCCATCTCTCTTGTCTCTCCTTCCTCTGATGCCTGCAGGGACAGCTCGTATGTGCGCTTCCCCGGTAGGTCTGGTGTCCCACCGCGCTGCCAGAAAGCTCGGCCGCGTGCCAGGAGCTGCTCTCCCCTGTCTGGGAGCTCCTGGTGGGACTGGGAGAGCGGCTCTTCTGCGGCCAGTGCCAGCCGCCCTCGTCCCTGCGCCGGCGTCCCCGGGGAGCCGCTGCGGCCCGTCCCCAAGCCTAACCCCGGCAGCGGGACTTGGCGCAGAAGCAAGCCCCCTCCTCTCCCCGCTGCCTTGCTCGCCGGGGAGAGAACAACTGGTGTGTAGGTGGTGTGGGAGCTGCCGCCCGCGCGCTTCTGTGCCGCGCTGCCTCCCTCCGCCTCTGTGCCGCCACCGCAGCCTTCCTTTGGCCCGTGGCCCGGCTTCCCATGGCAAACGGGGGGGTGGGTGGCACGTACGCCCCTCCTGCAGCCTCCCGGTGTACCCTGCTCCCCATACGGAGGGAGTGCTGCTGTGGGGCCTGCCCTCCTGCAGCTGGGCTGGCACAGCTTGCCTGGAGCCTGCCAGCGCCGCAGCGGAGGGGGGCTTGGGAGGGCAGGGGAACCCCAGCTCCCCCGCTTTCCTCTGTTCCCTGCAAGCTGTCCCCAGCTCCTGCCCTCGCTACTGGCAGAGGGGTTGGGGTCCCAGAGCCCATCGATGGCAGAGGCAGGAGCCATTGCCCTGCAGCCAGGCTGCCCTTCCCTCCCCAGCACCCCTGCCTCAGTTTCCCTCCCTGGCAGAGGGCTCAGAGCCTCGCGGGGACCTCGTGGAGCAGCGGCCGGGTGAGAAGCCCCTCCACTGGGGCCCTCCCCAAATGCTGAGATGCTGCTCCCAGCACTGCGGCCGGGAAGTGGGTTAAGGCGCTGGCTCAGGGAGGGATTTTTCCCTTGGTGTAATTTTTCCCTCCTACACAAGGTCTGTTTTGAGCAGTGCCTGGAGGCTTCGCACCCCCCGCTCGGCTGCCGGGGCGGGGGAACGCAACGCGGCTGCAAACGGAGGCGCAGGCTTTGGGAGGGAAGCGCCTGCTCCAGATCCCAGCTCGTTAGGAGAAATAACAGCAAATTAATTAAGCTAATAGCGCGCTCCGCGCCAGCAGTGCCCCCGTCCATGCCGACCCGAGGGGCTGGAGCCGGGACGTGTATCCGGGGGGCGAGCGCGGCCCTCGGCACGATGCTCTGGGGCCTTCCTGCCTGCGTGGCCGCCAGCCAGCGTGACCTCCCCGTGCCTCAGTTTCCCCTCCAGCCTCCGCGGCCAGCAGCAGCCCCTCTGCGTGCGGCTGCAGCCCGGCCAGCGCGCACCGCTGGCGCCCGGCTCCGGCCGCCCCGGGCAGGGGGGACGGGGGAGCTCGGCCGGGCGGCAGCGTTTCGGGGACGTGGGGGGTCGGGGCGCCGGGGCCTGGTGGGGCAGGTGGGGGTGCCGCGGGGCGGAGGAAGGCCGTGCCGGGCCGCGTGCGGCCGGGGATGGGGACGTGGGGACGCGTTTTGCCGCTTTCCCGCGGCCGCGGGGATGGAGTTGCCAAGCAACTGCCGGGTGGAGGCGAAGCGGGAACAAAGCGGGAGCCGCCGGGACCCCCGGCCCCTGCAGCCCTCCCCACACCCCCGGGCCCGCGTGCCCGGGCAGGGGGCACCCGCCGTGCCCCCCCCCGGCCGTTGCCACCGTCCCACGCCGGGGCTGTCGCAGGGGCTGCGACAGGGGTTTGCAGGAAAGGAACCCCGGGACCCGGTGGCGGGGGGGACGCAGGATCCATCCCCCCGTGGCCGTCAGCACCGCTGCCCGCCCCGGGCCGCTGCCGCGGGCCCCGCGCCCCCCCGGCCGCTGCGCTGGGCCGGGGGCAGCGGGGCCGGGCAGGGCGGGTGCTGGGCACCCAGCGGGCGGGGGGCACGGCGGCTCTGCCCCGGGCGGGCGCCGCGGCCCACCCTGCCCTGCCCCGGCACCTGCCCCGGCCTGCCAGCCCGGCAGGGCCTGTTCCCGGCCTGGCAGGCAGCGCGGGGCGCAGGCAGCTGCCCCGACCTGCCCGGCCCTGCCTGCAGGGCGGCCCCGGCCCCAGGGGGTGCCCGCGCCGGGGTGGGGGGTCCTGCACCCACCCCCGGCCCTTTCCCACGCTGCGACGGGGAGCAGAGAGTTGGGCCGGGGGGGGGCACCCCACAGCTGGGGACGCGCCCCCCGCGGAGGGGACACCGCGGAGGGACACCGTGGGGTGGTTGTCCCGTGGGCCCCGGGGCTGGCGTGGGGGGGCCGCGCGGGTGTGCTGGGGGACGGGGCGTGTGACGCGGGTGTGAGACAGCGCGTGGGGGTGGCACAGTGCCGCGCGGGGGCTCTGCCGATGTATGCCCTGTGCGTGACCGTGGGCGTGTGGCCGTACCCCCGGAGCGCCGGCGCTGCGAGGGGGGGAACCCGGCGTCACCGCATCCCCGGGACGGGCCCGGGCCCGGTGCGGCGGCGGCGGGGGGGGCGGGCGGGGGCGGGCAGGTGCGGGCGGCGGGGCCGGGCGGGGCGGGGCGGGCGCTGGCGGCGGCTCCGCGGGGCGCAGCGGGCGCGGGGCGGGCGGGGAGCGGCGCCGGGGCCCGAGCCGAGCGGAGCGGAGCCGCCGCCGCCGCCGCCGCCGCCGCCGCCCATGGCCCCCTGAGCCGCCGCCGCCGCCGCGCCCGGGCGGCCATGAAGCCGCTGGAGAAGTTGCTGAAGAAGCCGGGCTCGCACCTGCCCGCCCGCCCCGCCGCCGCCCCGGGGCCGGGATCGGGGCCGGGATCGGGGCCGGGGCCGCGGCGGCAGAGCCTGTCGCGCCCGCCCGCCTCCCCCGAGGAGCCGGCGGGGCCGGCGGGGCCGCAGCCGGGGGGCGGGGGCCGCTGGCTGGAGCTGCGCCCGCCCGAGGCGCCGCTCCGCTCCCCCGAGGAGCTCTCCCCGGGCGGCGACCGCGACCGGGAGCCGCCGAGCCCCGAGCCGCCGCCCGCCGCCCGCCGCTGCTGCGGCTGCGCCCCCGCCGCGCCCGCGCCCCCCGAGCGGCTCCTGGCCGCGCTCCTGGAGCGGCTGCCGGCGGGCGGCGCGCACGGCCGCGGCTGCGGAGCAGGTACCGCGGGCCGGGGGCGCGGGGGGGCGGCGAGGGTGCCCGGCGATGCGGCGGGCGATGCGGGGGGGCTGATGGGCCGCCGGCGGGGCGGGCGGGCGAGGGGCACGGGCGGGTGCCCGCTCGGGGGGGGCGAGGTCAGGCTGGGTCCCCGCCGGCCCGCGGGGCCCGTGGCGGCAGCGTGGGCAGGCGTCCCGCGGGGCAGCGCCGTGCCCGGCGGAGGCCGGAGCTGACCGGGCACCGGCTGCCGCCGCAGCGCGCGGAGCCACCAGCCTCCCGGTGAACCCTTAACGATTTCCCGGCGCTGAAATTAGCCCCGCCGGGAGTGGCAGCGGGGCGGGCGCCCCGGTGCCCCGGTGCCGCCGCGCCGAGGTGCTGGCGTGGGTTTGGCTGCGCCGAACCGGGTGGGAGCCGGTCTGCGAGCGCTCCCACGCCGCGGCGGTCCCCGCTGCCGGGGTGCGGAGCTGAGGGTGCCCGGGGGGTAGTGGGGCACCCCGGCCCGCCGCCAGCCCCTCGCTCCGGGGACGCCCGTGGCGGGGTGGGGCTCGCCGACACGCGGGAGCGAGACGGGACTGGCAGTGCCAGGCTCTGCCTGCACCGACATGCTGCCAGGCCCGGCCCTGCGGTGCTTGGGCTGGCGGGGAGCGGCGGGGCAGGAACCAGCACGGGAGTCCGGGGTGTCCCACCAGCCACGCTCTCCAGGCGTGGGAAAGTACCCCTGCACCCACTCGTGGCTCCTGCGGCTCTGGGGGACGGTTTGGGGGCTGCAGAGGGATGGGGAAACTGAGGCAGGCTGGAGGGGACTGCGCCCTGCAGGGGTGGAGGGGGGTGTTCGGCTCTTTCTGCCCCCCAGGCAGACCCCAGGAGGGGGCTGCACCTGGAGCAGGGGGGGCTGGGGGCCCTATGCCTGCCCGGGGGGGCCCCCCATGCTGCTGGTGCCCTTGCCCGCCCCGACATGGGTGCAGGATGCTGGATGTGGGGCACTGGCCCTGCGGTGCTGGGAGGCCGGGTTGGGGGGGGCCCGTGGGTCCAGCCTGCGCCCCAGTCTGCCGTGTCCCGCTTTCGGTGGCCGCTCATCCCCCGTGGGCGCTGTGCCCTGGCGCGGTGGTGCCGCGGGAGCCTCAGCCCTGGCTCAGCACGGATCTGGGGCTGGGTTAATGGGCCAGGGCCAAAGGGGCATCTGGGGGGGAGCCTTGGCACAGCCCCTCCTGTGGGGGCAGGTCCTGTGGGCCTCTGTGGGTCCCCGGTACAGCCACGGTGTACCTGGGCACACGGGCACAGCCCCCTGGGCACCCATCCGGCTGGGGACCCGCTCAGGGCCCAGGGTCAAGGGTTGCTCTGGGGCTGGGCGAGGGAGCGGTGCCTCGTCCAAAGGTCATGGTGGTGGCTGGGTGCTGGCGCTGATGGGCACCGCCGCCGGTATTGGCCCCTTGGCTCAGCCGCCCATGCCGTGCCAAAACACGAGGGCCAGTGTCGCCTGTGCTGGCCCAGAGAGCCGGACTGGAGACACCGGCTTCCCCGGCACCGGCACGGTGAGCCTTGTGCATGGCTGCCAAACAGTTGCTGCTGCCACGTGCCCTCGCTGCCTGCCTCGGTTTCCCCATTGCCCTGAGCCGTGTCCCGGTTTGGCCGCAGCCAGGCTCTCGCCGGGGCTGGCGGGCATGCCGGGGCGTCGTGGCTCAGGTCCTGCCCTGCCGGCACCTCTGCCCCTGCGCCGCGCTCCTCCCGGGACCCAGCTGCCCCAGGGGGCTGGGAGCGGGTCCGTGAGTCAGCGCCAGGCACGGGGGGGCTCGGCGTGGGGCTCGGTGGCTCCCAGCATCGCCTTGGGAGTCGGCATCGCGCTCCTCAGCCGCTCGCTCTGCCGGGGGGTGTCAGCGGGGGGGTGTCAGCGGTGGGGCTGTGTGGGGCGGGGTGCCCTCACCTGCCCCCCGTCTCCCCAGAGTCGCTGCTGGATGACATCGTGCTCACGCACTCGCTCTTCCTGCCCACTGAGCGCTTCCTGCAGCAGCTGCACCAGCAATATCCTTGGGGGGCACACGGGGGGCAGCAGGCGTGGGGAGGGCTGCCACGAGGGTGGGCATGGGGAGGGGTCTGAGGTTGGGGACGGGGAGGGCGTGAGAGTGTCACAGGGATGAACGTGAGGATGCAACCAGGAGGGCACAAGGGTGGGCATGGGGGTGCAAGGAGGGGGGCAGCAGGGTGCCATGGGGGGGGCATATGGGAGCCGCAGGGAGGGAATTGGGGTGCCGTGAGGGTGGGCATGTGGGTGCCATGGGGGTGGGCGTATAGATCTGGGTGCAAGGCAGGCAGCAGGTTGCCACCAGGCTGGGCACAAAGACGCTCGCAAGGGGTGCCCGGGGCACAGCGGGTGCTGGTGGGTGGCCGGGGTCTCTCCTTGCCGTGGCACCTCCTTGACGGTGCCACCTTCGTGCTGGCGGCGGGCAGCCCCCCGCCGCGCTGGGAGGAGGGGGCCGGGCTGCGGCGCAAGCGGGCCGTGCTGGCCGTGCTGCTGCATTTCCTCGAGACCTACAAGGGGCTGCTGCAGGAGGAGGAGAGCGCCGGGAAGGTGATCAAGGTGGGTGCCCGGCCTGCGGCCCCCCCAGCTCCCCGCAGCGCCCCGCCCTGAGCCCCTCTCGCCCCCCCAGGAGCTCTACCTGCTCATCATGAAGGACACGTCCCTCTACCACGACCTGGAGGACGAGATCCTCAAGCTGCACCAGCTCGTGGAGACCGTGGAGCTCAAGTGAGTGGGGGGGCAGGGGGTCCCCAGAGGGGTCAGGGGCTTCATGTGGGTCCGGGGGCACCCGGGAGGGAGAAGGAGTTGTGGTCCTTGGGGATGCCCAGGAGCTGGGGGGGTCATTAGCTCATTAGCAGCCCTTCGGTAATGAGCAAGGACCCAGGTGGGGGCTCTGGCCCTCCGTCCTGGCAGAGCACCCTGGCGGGGCTCGGGGTGCAGCACCCAAGGGTGCTGGCTGTGCCCAGGGGCCCCGCCTGACCCCGTGCCGGTGACACAGGGTGGCCGACGAGACGCCCCCCCCAAACAAGCAGGTGAAGCCGCTGTTCAGGCACTTCCGCCGCATCGACTCGTGCCTGCAGACGCGGGTGGCTTTCCGGGGCTCCGACGAGAGTGAGTGACCGTGGCCGGGTGCCGGCGTCCCCTCCCTGACCCGCCAGCGGCTGCAAGGGGCCGTGCCTGATCCATGCCTCAGTTTCCCCAGTCGGGGCTCCGGAGCGCCCTGGGCAGGCGCGCGGGGTCCGGCACGGCCCTGACGCCCCCCCCCCCCCTTCTCCCCAGTCTTCTGCCGCGTGTACATGCCCGACCACTCGTACGTCACCATCCGCAGCCGCCTCTCGGCCTCGGTGCAGGACATCCTGGCCTCCGTCACCGAGAAGCTGCAGTACTCGGAGGAGCAGAGTGCCCGCGAGGACGCCCTCATCCTCGTCACCATGGCCTCCTCCGGAGGTGCCCGCGGGGCCGGGGGGGGTTGCGGGCAGGGACGGGGGTCTGGCTGGAGCTGACCCCCTGCCTGCACTCTGCCCGCAGAGAAAGCGGTGCTGCAGCCCAGCGAGGAGTGCGTCTTCACCACCCTGGGCATCAACAGCCACCTCTTCGCCTGCACCAGGGACACCTTCGACTCCCTGGTGAGCGCCGCGCCGTGCCGGGGACCCCCCAGCCCCGGGGCCACGGTGACCCCCTGAGCAGAAGAGGGCGGGACCCCCCCGGTCCAGCCCCGTCCTCCGGCACCCCCCCGAGCGTCCGCGTCCCCTCGCAGGTGCCGCTGCCCGAGGAGATCCAGGTGGTCCCGGGGGACACGGAGATCCACCGCGCGGAGCCGGAGGAGATCGCCAACCACCTCACCGCCTTCCACTGGGAGCTCTTCCGCTGCATCCACGAGGTGGGGGGGAGCCGGGGGGCTGGGAGGGGGCTGCGCTGTGGTGGGGGGCCCTGACGATGCGCGTGTGTCCCCCCGCCCCGGCAGCTGGAGTTCGTGGACTACGTGTTCCACGGGGAGCGGGGCCGGCGGGAGACGGCCAACCTGGAGCTGCTGCTGCAGCGGTGCAGCGAGGTGCAGCACTGGGTGGGCACCGAGCTGCTGCTCTGCGAGTCGCTGGGCAAGCGCGCCCACCTCCTCAAGAAGCTCATCAAGATCGCCGCCATGTGAGTGCGGGGCCGGGGGGCACGGGGTGTGGGGGGGGTCCCCTGCCCGCCTCTCACCCGCTCCCCCCGCAGATGCAAGCAGAACCAGGACATGCTCTCGTTCTACGCCATCATCATCGGGCTCAACAACGCCGCCGTCAGCCGCCTGCGCCTCACCTGGGAGGTGAGGGGCTGTGGGGTGCTCCCGGACCCCCCTGGGTGCTCCCGGACCCCCCCCCAGGTGCTCATGGTTCCCCCTGGGCTTGTCTTGCAGAAGCTCCCGGGGAAATTCAAGAACCTGTTTCGGAAGTTTGAGAACCTGACGGTGAGAGGTGCCTGGGCACCCCACGGGTGTCGGGGGAGCGCCCGTGCCCCCAGGGGGTATTTGGGGAGCTGGTGGGCAGGGGACGTTCCTGCGCCATCCCGAGGTGTCCTTGCCCCCCCAGAACACCAGCGGCGGCCATGGCACTGTGCCCAGGACAGCCAGCGCGGCGGGGGGGTCCAGGGCAGGGCAGGCAGGGTGCTGGCACCCATGGGGAGCTGCCCCCTCCCAGCCCTGACACCCCCCTCCCCTCCTCCAGGACCCTTGCAGGAACCACAAGACCTACCGGGAGGTGCTCGCCAAGATGAAACCCCCCCTCATCCCCTTCGTGCCGCTCATCCTCAAAGGTGAGGGGCTGTGGGGGCTGCCCACACCCCATGGTGGGCCAGGGACCCACTGCTGCCCTACGGGGCCCCCCCTCACCCCCTGCTCGCCCCCAGATCTGACCTTCCTGCACGAAGGGAGCAAGACCCTCCTGGACGGGCTGGTCAACGTGGAGAAACTGGTGGGTGCCCCTCGCTGGGGGTGACTTGGCCGAGGGACCCCCGGGGTGGGGCCAGGGAAGCGGGACCCCACTGAGAGGCTGGGGCCCTTCTGCCTGGGGGGGGACCTGGGGGCTACAGGGTCCCCGGGGTGGGGTCCCTGGTGCTGGGGGTGCCCTGGGGTGTGCAGCAGGGTCCTGGAGGGGGGACAGTCCCCCGGGTTCTGGGGGGCAAGAGGTCCCCGGGGGGCTGGGGTCTGACGGGGGGTGCTCTCTGCCCCAGCACTGCATCGCCGAGAAAGTGAGAACCATCCGGAAGTACCGGAGCCGCCCGCTCTGTGAGTACGGTGGGGGGCCGGGACCCCCGCAGCCCCGGCCGGGCGGGGGGGCGAGGGGCCGGTGCGGCGGGAGGGGGCTGACCGCGCCGGGTGGGGGGACACGCACGGCCGTCGCCGCCGCCCCGTCCGTCCCCGCAGCCCCAGCCCCACGGCGGGGGCTGCGTGGTCCTGCGCCCCCCCGGCACTGTCCCCCCCCCCAGGCCTGGAGCCGGAGGCCGCGCCGGGCCAGCTGCAGACCAAGGCCTACGTGCGGCAGCTGCGGGTCATCGACAACCAGAACCTGCTCTTCGAGCTCTCCTACAAGCTGGAGCCCAGCGGCCAGTGAGGGCCG
The DNA here is from genome assembly GCF_964289735.1 of Phaethon aethereus. Lineage (NCBI taxonomy): Eukaryota > Metazoa > Chordata > Aves > Phaethontiformes > Phaethontidae > Phaethon > Phaethon aethereus. The sequence goes on from NC_138601.1 coordinate 6,211,832, forward strand.
GGGGGGCCCCCGCCCCGGGGACCCCCCACGCCGCCGGGGGGCCCGGCCCCCCCAGCACTGACGCACTTTTGGCCAGGGGTCCCGGCCTCGTGGGGGGCGCAGCTGGGCGCTGCCCCCCACCCTTGGCACGGGGAGGGGGGGGGGGGGGCCGGGGAGGGCGGGTTTGGGGACCCCGGGCGCATCCCCCGGGTTTCCCCTGGCACCCCACTGCCCCCCCCGCCCCTCCCCTGGCCGGGGTGCAGGGACTCCCGGGGGGCCCGTGTCCTGCCCCGGCCCCCCCCGGGTGCATTGCTGGGCCCCCCTCTATTTTTGTACGTGCCCCCCCCGCCCCGCCCCCCAGACGTGTATATTTTGTACCGAGCCGCTGTCCGGAATTGTACATTTATTTTTTAAGAAAAAGGAGGAAAAGGAGGGAAGAAAAAAAAAAAAAAAAAAGAGCCCGGGGGTGCGGGGGGCGCGGAGCCCCAATAAAAGGCTGTCCCGGCGCCCGTCTTCTGGTGTCATGCTGGGGAGTGAGGTCATTGCCGTGCTGCTGGGTGACGTCATGCCGAGAGCGGCGCGGGGCGGAGAGTCACGGGCGCTGCGTCACCACCCCCGGGCGTTCCGTTACCGACCAGGGGCGGGAAGAACCCTCGACCTTCTGAAGGTGGCGGCAGCACGGAGCCACGCGGGATTGACCTTCCCAACATGGCGGCCGCCCAGCGTTCCCTCCGACCTTTCCAACGCGGCGGCGGCAGCCGGGGTCGGCCGTGGCACCCTCGGCCCGCACCGGCTGCTCGGCCCGGAGCGGGGACTCGCTCCCCGGCGGCGCCGCGCTGCCCTCGCCCCTCTAGACACCCGCGGAGCCACGCGCTCCCGCCGCGGGGGCTGACCGTCCCAAGATGGCGGTCCCAGAACCCTGCGCAGCTCTTCGCCCGCAGGGCGCTTCCCGACCTCTCCAGCATGGCGCCGCGACGGCGTCTCCCCGCCGTGCACCGCCCACATCCGGTCCAAGCGGCGCAGGCGCAGGCGGCGTGACGGCCGCCATTTTGTTTGGCGGTGGCTGGAGGCCGGACGGCGCCGCGGGGCCGCGTTTCCGGGTGCGGCGGGAGGAGGCCGCAGGCAGCGGGTGAGCGCGGGGGCACTGGGCCGGGGGCTGCGGGGCCCGTGAAGGCTGGGCCTGCGGCCCACGGGGTCTCTGTGTGGGGTGCGGTGGCTCGGGGTGGGCGTGTGGGATGCTGAGGTGCTGCGCGGGGCCTGTGAGGAGCCCGGGGCCGGCTGTGGGGTGCGCGGGGGCGGCGGGGCGAGGGGCCTGGAGGTGCGCTGAGGCCTGTGTGGGGCCTGTTTTGGGGAGGAGGGTGTGTGTGCTGGGCTTTTTCGGGGTGGAGGAGGGTGGCTGGGGGTGCTCTGGGGCCGGCGTGGGGTGCGGTGGGTCCGTAGGGGTACGGTGGGACGGGCGTGGCCGTGGGTGCGCTGGGCTGTGCAGGGGTTGCAGTGGGGTCTGTAAGGACGGATGCAGCGGGAGGCAGGGAGGTTGTGGGAGAGTTTCGTAGGGGAGGCACTGGTGCAGCTGGGAGCGTCTGTGCTGGAGGGGTGTTGGTAGAGGGCACTGGCGGCGGCAGGCGGGCTCTGTGGGGACCCTGGGGAGAGCTCCCCCTTCTGCTTCTTCCCAGGTCACAGGAGGGTGCCCGTCACCTTCTTCCCCCTCCAACGGTGCTCCCCGGGGGAGCAGGGAGGGCTCTGTGTCTGTGTGTGGGCAGGTGCCACGGGAGGTTTGGGGGACCAGTTGTGCCGTGCTGGGGGAGGACGATGCTCTCAGGGTCAGGCTAGGCCTGGGGGTCGTAGTCCAATCTCTCCTCCAGGCCCAGGGCTGGCAAACTGTGGCCTGAGCAGCCTCCACCTACAAAAACCCAAGCACGGGGCAGCATATGGCTGGGCAGCAAAGTGCTGCGAGTGCCACGGTGGAGGCTGAGCTCTCCCTTCTGCTCTGGGTAAACACCGCCACGGCTGCGTGCTCCCGGTCTGCCAACCCTCCCCACCCACTGTAGCTGTATGGCGTACCTGCCCCTGCCAGACACTGCCCAGGCAGCGCCCCAGCCTTGAGGACCAAATTCCTGCTGCAGGTTTATACCCTGAACCACTCTAGAGCCCTGGTTGTAAGTCAAGAAAATAAGTAGGTGATTGTTTTCCATCTGTCCTTTGGGACAGAAGGAGAGTGGCGGCACCATGGCAGGAGCAGCCGCAGCCTTCCCTCCACGAAGACTCAGCAGAATTGATGCAGCTTGCGCCTGCCCTGCGAGCGGTTCCTGCCCACCTCAGCTCTCTGTTCACAGGGAACCTCAGTGTCCTCGGCCATGATGTGGGAGGGACGCAGATGGGTTCAGGTTGCGGGGTATTTGTGTCGCACGGGGATGAGCCCCGCCAGGCGGGCTGTGCCTGTGAGCTGGTGTGCCTGGACACTGAGCTGTCCCTCCCCAGGGCTCTGCTCCTGTCGAGGTTTTACTTGTTTTGGTGTTTGTCCTGTCATGGGGAAGCCGCAGCAAGCCCAGAGCTGGGGGAGGCAGCAGCCAAGGTGGGGTGGGGGCAGTGCAGGCCAGAGCCCTGGCGAGCCCAGCACTGTGTAGCATCCTCTAAAACAGCTTATTTTCCAAGTATAGCTCAGACACACCTATTTTTTTTGTTGTTGATCTTGAGTTCCCATTGCTGTTAACCATAGCTGTACTCCGGCTACCCCCCTGCAGTGAGTGGGGTGGGGGCCCAGGCTGTGTCACCCCTGTCTGCCTGCTTGGACTGCGGCAGTGTTTCTGGGGCCTGTGGGGTGGGATGCAGAGGGAGGAGATGCTGGCTGCCTCCTGACCCTCAGCTGACAGGCAGTTGTGGGGAGCTGAATGCCTCGTGACTGTCCTGCTCCAGGTTTCCCCACCCTGCCATCCAGGCTAAATGTGGCCTGGGGGCCGCTGCCCTGCCCAGCTGGTGAGACGGCGACAAGGAGCTGGTGCAGCAGCATCCTCGGGCCAGGTGGAGGCAGAGGTTTTGCATGGAAGTCATTTCAATGAACCGCAGCCTGGGTGCTGGGCTGAGCAGGAGCCCTTGGAGAGGTGCCGTGATTCCAAATTGGCCTCATTTTACCTTTGGCAGACTTGGCTGTGGATGGGTGTCTGCCTGGGTTGCTCTGGCCTGGCCTGATCTCTGGTGTGGAGTGTCGCTGCCCTGCTGACGGCTGCCAGAGAGGATCTAATCTGACCTGGCTCCCATCTCCGCTGCCAAAGGAGTCGGCTTGGTTTGCAGATGAGGTGTGAATCTGCCCGGTTCCAGCTCAGAAGTGCTCGCCGGGGCAAAGCTACCTGGCAAGCGCATTGTCTGCTTTTCACAGCTCGGCTGCCTGCATTCACTCCTGTCTGTCTCGGCTTATGGAGTGTGTTCCCAGGGTGTTTCGGCACTACTGTTTCGGCACTACTGTTTCGGCACTACTGTTTCGGCACTACTGTTTCGGCACTACTGTTTCGGCACTACTGTTTCGGCACTACTGTTTCGGCACTACTGTTTCGGCACTACTGCTGAGCCCCCCGGGGAGATGTCCCCTCTTCACACCTTGGGTGACAGCAGCCGTGCTCCCCGCCAGTGGGGGTTGCCAGGCGGCAGCACGGCGGCTCTCCCACTTGCAGCCGTGCGTTGTTGCTGGAATGCAAAGGCAGAGCCTGTTTTCCCATGGCCACTCCGGGGCCAGGAGCACAGACCCCTCTTTGTGCTGTGGGGGTGAGGGAGGGCTTGGCTTTGTCCTGCCATGAACAAACGGGAACTGTCGGCCCAGCCATGCCAAGCCGGTGCCATCTGGACCATGTGTCGTGCCCAGCGCGAAGATGTGAGCGTGGCACGGAGAGGAGCGCGGCTGACTGGTGGTGTCACCTTTACCACCGCTGCCTGCCTCTCTGCCTCCCTTCCCAGCGAATTGGGTCTGTTTGAGTTAGTTTCTACCACTAAAAGTAGGTCTGCGATTCTGCCCTGTGGTAGGCTGGCTGGTGCCACAGATGTGCGAGGCTGCAAAACTTTTGGCTGCTGTGGCCGCAGGGCGTTAGACCTTGACACGAAAGTCACTGTGCAGAGTGCCACTCTGCTGCTGTTGGATTTTCCGCTCTTGCTGAACGCATTCCCTCTGAGGTGACGCGTGCCGGCCCCCCCTCTGCCAGCGCCAAGGTGACAGGGCATGTTCCAGGTCAGGGCTTGCTTCCCACTTTGCTTTGCTTTAAAGCGCTGTTGTTGAGGCGCTCTGGTCCTTGTCTGACCTACTTACTTACATCTGGCTGCTTGGAAGGAAGGCAGATTTGCTCAGCCAAAGAAGTAGCTTTCTGCTGGGAAGCAAAGGTGGGAGGAGGGAGCGGGGGCGGGGGGAAGTGCCCTCCTAGCAAGGGGCTGAGCGTGATGGGTTTCTCATCTGGATTTGCCAGGGCAGCTCTGGAATGAGCGCAGCTCCCAGGGCATGCTTCTCGCTCTGACATTATGAGGTTGGTTCAAAAATTAAACGGTCTTTTCCAGAGCTGAGCCAGCTTCTTCATCACTGGCCTCAGCGTGGGCTGTGGTACTGGAAGCCAAAACCTGCTGCGGGGTCTCTTGCAGCACAGAGGCTGTGGAGCTCCATGCCCTGGTGTGGTGCTGGGGCTCGGATATCTCTCTGCTTCCTTTGGCCCATCCTCGTCCCCCTTCCTTCCTCTGCTGTCTCCCACATGCAATACCGTAACTGTAGAAATTCCTGCTGCTCGACAGGACTGGCTGCACCAGCTGGAGCCGTGGCAGCCCCGTGCCCTGGGCACAGCCTCTCCCTCTGGCAGCCCCGGGGCGGAGGCAGCTCCGGAGGGATGCTCGTGGGGAAGGGGAGAAGCTGCCGGGTGGGTGCAGAGCTTTGCAGGGAGCTCTGCTTTCCCCTTTCCAGCGGGAGCAGGTGAGGTGAGTTGCAGATGCTGCTCGGCAGGGCTCGCTCGCAGCATGGCCCCCGGGCAGTCTGGGCCGTGGGGAGACGTGGGTGTCGTGCTGGGCCCTGTGCCCTGGGATGCTGTGTGCTGGGATTCGGTGCTGCTGCGCTTAAATGTCCTTGTCAGGTCCGACCTGCTGCCGTGGTGCTCCTGCAGTGGTGCATACTGTGCTTGCTTGTGCCCAGGGCCTGTCTCTGCTTTTGCTGAAGCAGCCAGGCACCTTCCCTGCATGGCCAGCGGTGTTTCCTCCTGGAGGTGTGGGGCTTAAACCTTCCTTCACCTGGTCTGGAGTCTGGGTTAGTGGCCTGGGAGTGCTCGTGACTTTGCCTGGAAGCTGGGAGTGACAGGGTTGCATCTGCAAGGACTGTCCGAGCCCATTGCTGAGTCTGTCACACCCTGCTACCAGATCATGTCTCGAAGTGAGCCCTCCTCTCCCTCTGTGCTGGCTGTAAATTTGCAGCGTGTTCTTGGCACCTACCGACCTGAAAAGCAGCCGAGTGTGGATCTGACTGTGCAGAGAACTCGCTCTGACGGGGCTTGGCTCAGTTTCCCCTTGGCATTGACACAGGCGCGTCCTTCGTGCTCTTATGCCTCCCGCAGCTGCGGCTGTCGCAGTGAAGGCCAGTGGGGCCGGGCCCTCACCACCTTCAGCCTTGTGCCTCAGCAAGGGCTCTGCTCACCGTAAGCCGTCCTATCGATCCTGCGGAGTGGATCAGTCCTGTTTGTGAGGTTTCTGTAGCTTTAGGGTCTTGCACAAACATCAAGTGTATACATGTGTCCGAAAATAATACTTAAGTGCTGGGTATTCTATGGTAGCTTGTAAATTTTCTCCTATGACTCTGACTGCAAACCTGGTTAGAGGAAAGATGCGTTTATTTAACCAATTAAATTTTTTAGAAGCAGTCAGCGATGGTTTTCCGAGTGGCTGCTTCCTTTCTGCTAGGCCCGTGTGGCTTTGGGGTGGTTCGGGGTGACTATTCTGCGGCAGGGGCTGTGCTCTTCCAGCGGGCACCTCCCGACGATGCCCAGCAACTTGCACTCTGCCTCAGTTACTTGCTCTGTGTATTCTGGATTGCAAATCGGCGCATCTCTGCTTGGCCTTTGCCTAGGAAAACCCTAAGAATACTTGGCTGGGTTTTGTGGAACAGCAGGAGACCTTGTGCTCCAGCCTGGCTCTAGCTTGTCTCCTTCAGGGCGGCTTCTCGCAGCCGGGCTCAGAGCAGCTCTTGCAAAAGAGTCGACACGGGAGGCTGGCGAGCAGGCAGAGCCCCAGCGCCTCTGGCCTGCAGGAGATGGGTGGCAAAAGGGACCAGAGCTGGAGGTCTGTGTTCTCAGCCTCCCTAAAAGCCCTCTCAGCAGCAGAAGAGGGAGGGAGCGTCACGGATGCCTGGCAGGAGGTGGGAGAGACCCTGGAGGGGGGCATGGGGGGCTGGCTGTCCCAGAGGCTCCTGGCCAGGGCAGGGGAGGCCAGCCCAGCCCTGGGCGCTGCCTTGCTGAGCGAAGGGGCTGAAGGACTGCAGGCAGAGCAGGAGGGTGGCTGCTGCAGGGGCACAGCGAGGTCTCGGGGATGTTTAAGCACTCTGCTTAAACACAGGCAGAGGCTGGTACAGGGGTTTAAGCTGGAGCCGGTCCTGCAGTGTTTTAAAGGCACAGTTACTCTCCATCCAGGCTCCTGAGAACAGCAGACCTCCAGGCAGAGCGTGTGTGTAGCTCATGGGTTTTCAACAGAGTGTTTTGGGTTTTTTTTTAACGATTGTAACCGAACTCTCTGGGTGGGGGCCAGGGGACTGGGCAGACCACTGGCTTTTCTCCTAAAACATTGGCACAGCCTGTTTGTCTCATGGTACTGTGACCTCTTTTGGGGAGGCTGCTCCCTGGGGGCAGAGGAGGAAGACCCAGAAATGTCAGACCTTCAGTGCTGGCCTGGCATTGCTTCTGCTGAGAGGGTGGATTGGCTTGTTGCCAGCTGCTTGAATATTGGGGTGAGCCTGGGAGAAAAGCTTGGCACAGGGGTTTGGTTTGAAAGCATGGCCTTCAGCAGGGACCCGTCCAATTAATGTGCTTTTTTTGGCAGCGTTTCACCTGGGCATTTTGCTGTCCCTGCCTCGTGACTCAGACCTGTGTCGGCAGACGCTGCGGCAGCTGACGGCGTCAACTCAGGGTGGCAGGCTGGAGCTGGAGACTGGCTGCCTGCTCCCGTGTGAGGCTGCCGATGCTGTAAGCTCTGCGCCACAGAGCCTCTGGTGCTGTTTTACCGATAACGTTGTGCGCTGTCAGTTTTGAGCGATGGTCGGAAGACCCGTGGGTTTATTCGGTGTTCCTCACTCTTTGCTTGTAGCATGTCAGCCGCAGCCTGGTGGAGACCAAAGACTGGCAATGCGCTGGGTCTGCCGTACAGAGCCTCAGACTTGGCTCGTTAGCACCTGACTCTAAACGAGCCCAGCGTAAGTGGGTCCTGGTGCTGCTGGGGTCTTTAAAAGGCTCTTGGAGGTGGCTGGAGCCCTTCTCTGCTCGCTGTTCTGCTTGGAGCAGCCTGAGGCCACCAATGTTTTCTTTGCTCTCCTTGTGCCTCGAGGAGCTCCTGGCTCTGTTGGCTCCAGTGTACAGTCTTCATTTACTCTAAATGCGCAGATGGTCTTGGAGCCCGTGGTGAAGGGGACGATGCATCGTTGGCAGTTGATGAAAAGGCGTTTTCATCTGAACACTAACACCACCGGCCTCAGGAGCCACTTTCCATTTGGCAGCGTATTGTTCCCTGCGAGGCGTGGACCGTGCAGCACGTTATTCCCAGCCATGGGTCACTGTCGAAGCAGCCGGGAAGTCCTTGTGTCTCTCGCCGCTTCCTCCCGCTAGAACAATCGGAGATGTCTGTCGGCCTGAGCCCGGTTCCCCCTCATGTGCCACCTCTCCCTCCCTGGCTTCCTTTCCCTTTTCCCCTGGCACATAGGACAGGGAGAGGCAGGGAAGTCTGCGAACCCTCCTGGGATGGGCCTTTCCTGCTCCTTCCCTTTGCTGCAGCCTCTAATGTCAGGACACGATTCCTTGCTCCTGATTAAAGGTTTCCTCTGCCAAGTGAACCGAGCTGAGCTCGGTGGAAAGCTGCTAAAGGATGGCCTGATTCTGGGTCCCATGGTTGGGGATGGGGAAGCTGAGGCTCCATCGAGGGCTGTGGAATTCAGCCCCGAGGCGTTAGAAACTTTTGTGTTCAGGGTTTTGTTAAAAATGCATTGTCAGTGACCGTGGGTTGTTAATAATTCACTGTGAACGTCTGAGTCCCGCGGGGCTGGAGTGTGTCTGTCTGTCTGCACGCAGAGATGCACCGGCTCTTTGAGACGCTCCAAATCGAGATGGCAGCTCGCTCTCTTAAAGCATGCTGATATGATTTTAAAAGCCTGAATGACCTTAAATCCTGCAATGGCTGTCTTTCAGGATAAATTATTTATGTCGCATCTTCAGTCCTTGCCGAAGCCCCTGTTCCTCAGGAACGGGCAGAAATGTCAGGCTTCAGAGGACAGGCTCTGAATTTGGAAGGGTAACGAGGAACCGAGGGTTTGGATGGGAAGAGGTGGAAGATAAAGGCGCCCTGTGAGGCGGGGGCGGGAGGGAGGGTGTTTGAGAGGTCCAGCCTTGGAAGTCGTCCCCAAACCGGTGCAGCCGCATTCTGCAGCCGACATCAGAGGGCTGGAAATTCCTCTTGATCTGCAGTTCAAAGCCGCTGCCTCCCTGAGGATGAAGCGCTTCATCTCGGGTTTGCAAATGCAGGCTCGCCGCAGCAGCGGGCGTAGCTGTGAAATACAAATCCGCCACGGCGCCCAAATCCCCCTGAAAAGCGAGGAAATGTGCTTATGGCGTCTGAAGGTCACTGCTGGCTGTCCTGTTAAAAAAGCAAAACCCCCCGAGGGATGAGCAGAATCCAGGGCTGCTTGCTGGAGAAGGCATTTCATTTCCCTTCACAGCAAATGGGGACTTGAAAAACACCTGAAAAACGTGTGATGTGCTGTCAAGGCCAGATCTGGGTAAACCGCCCGTTTTACGGGAGAAGGGGACCGCTGAGCGTAACGTTCTTGGGGTTTAGCTGTGTTTTGCACACAGAGTTGGCAGGAGAGGCCTGATTCGAAATGCTGCAGGACTGCCCTGAAGTCGGTGCTGCTGTGGGGCGATGGGTGCTGCGCTGATGGTGGGGTCCAGAGTGGCTGCTGAGCAGCAGCTCTGGAAGCAGCTTTCTGCAGGGTCACCTCGATTTCAGTGAACTCTCTCCTCCAAAGTGATAGCTTTTCACACATTGTCTTCCTCCTGGTTTTCTCACAGCTTGCTTGGTTTTTGTTTTTTATTTTAAAAGGAAAGCTAATGTGCAAACCTGCCCCTCCTGGCTTAACCGAAGACAAGCTCTCCTTTGCGCTTTGATCTAGCAGGAGTCTCTCTCACTGCCCTGATTCAGGTCTTTCAACCACTTTCCCTGCAAGCGCAGTGAGCTGCCGCTGTGGTATATGGAGCTCTCAAAGGCTCAGATCTGGCTTGGTGAAAGGATCCCTGGTAACGAAGAACAAAGGAGAAGAAATGCAGAGAAGTCGGCTGTCGGAGCGGCGTTGTTTCAAAGGGCATGGTTTCCGTAAGGCATACGCCAGACATTAAGGGGTGGTAAGTGGTGCTGGGAGAAACGCCCCCCCCTTTTTTTCCTAGAGGATTTAGGTTGTGTCTTCCTAATCTTTATCAGCTGTGTCGGTCTTCATGAACATTAAAGACCTAGGCTTTATTTTAAAGACAGACACAGATCACTCCAGTGTTCCCACACAGAAGTCTCAGCTTTTCTCATGATACGAAATAATCAACAGCCGCCACGTGCTGAGTTTGGTGCCTCTTGATTTTGGTTTTTCAATGTGACCTTTGCTGTTAATCCACAACCTGAATGGGGCCATGTGCTGAAACGAAATGACCTGTTTCTCGGGAATTCAGCTCCAGTTTATCCTCAAGCTGCTTTAGCTTAAACTCGTCTCTCCCCTCCTTTCTAGCTCTTCTAGGTCAGAGCCTTTATCTGAATGCGGGTTTCGGTGCAGCACTAGTTTTAAGGACATGTTAGATATGGGGAGATAATGACTCATGGTTTTCTCTGTAGAAATACCCTTCTCCTCCCCAGCTGTGCTTACAGGAGGTAACGTCGCTGTGGGGTTGTCCCTAGCCACTCTGCCTGACGCAGGGCTTACATGGGGGGCAAGCAGGTGGACCCGAGCAGTATGCTTCCCTTGCAGATGTGGCACAGACTTGTTTTCTGACAGTCGACAACCCCCGTCCATCTGTCTGCGTATGGCACGGCAGTGTGTCCCTGTCACAGGAGTATCTGAAGGGGCTCCTGTCCCCCCAGGTGCCATCGAGGTGCAGAGCTGGGTGGGAAGCGTCACCCTGTGAGTAACCAGCTGGAGAGGTGATGTGGGTGTTTCTGTTCCTGTGGGTCAGGAGCGGAGGTGACGGCCTGCAGTGCTGGCACCGCTCCTGTGCTGGCTCAGGCCTGTGACATATGAGACCGAGTCAGGAGTCTCGTTACCTGGCACGTTTCTCAGCTGTATCTCTGCTAATTACCTCCAGCTGCTGGTGTTCAAACGAGGCTGGGGCTCTCCTGCCTGTCCCCTCCCACAGGTCGTGCCGCGACGCTGTCACGCCGTCCCTCCGACGTCATGCTCTGCCCTGGCAGTAGCTTGTGCCGTCCCGGCCCTGTGATCCCGCTGCAGGGTGGGAAAGAGCACAGGGAAAAGCGCTCCTGTTGCAACACGTCCTGGCAGCGCCGGCAGGTCCCAGACGAGCACGTTATGAGCCGTCTCTGATCTTGCTTTGGTGGGAAAGGTACAGGCTGAATGTGTTTGCCAGGCTTTGTTCCAGTCTGCAGAGCGTCCCAGCGTGGTGGGACAAGGGGCTGAAGGAGAGATCAGTGGACGTTGGCTTTTCTGTGCAAGGCTTCCATCTCAGTCTGGAGCAAAGCAGCACCGTACGTGGTCAGGGGAAGGTGCATTTCTGAGAGGCAGGAGTGAGGTGGCTGCCCTGGTGAGGTGGATGAGGGACCCACTAAGTCACGGCGGGTTCGAGCTTGCTCCCTTCCCCGGCTCTGTGGAGGTGTGGCTGGTGCCACCAGGGAACCTGAGATCTCAGGTGACGTAGAAAATGCCAGAAGATAGAGGGAGGAATGTCTTCCTAATGAGGGTGTCTGTAGTTGAGGAGCTTCTCACTCAGTAGAAGACCTGCTTTTAATTAAAAGGCAGTTTATTTATTTATTTTCTGAACTGCAGAGAGCTGGTGGTTTGCTCGAGGGCAGGGGAGCCGCTGGCATCGCAACGATGCTGCTGGTCCGTTTTTCTTGTTCTCAGACGTCTGCTGTAATGTCTGACACATGGGGATGGACCTGGTCTTATCCTGGCCTCTGTGTACTGTGGCATCAGTAAATTGTAGTTTATCTAGTTGAAGGTGAGTCTCAGAAGTAATCTGGACTTTAACACCTGGTACAAACCGTTTTAAAGGTCATGGGCACTTGGGTTTCACTGCCTGGGTCACAAAGAAACTTTCACTGTCGTGGTGGATAGATCTGTGACCTCTCTGGTCGCTTGCCCTGGAGGTCAGGGATCAGAAGTCGGAAGCTTCGGGTGTGGAACTGTCGTGTTCTTACCTGGCATTGGCATTGTGGTCCCCTCCAGTGGTTAAGGAACAGGTTTTGCTGGGGGAAGGACATCTGTGACCCGGAGAAGGGCATTTATCCCCTGCCTCTTGGTCCGCCCCAAGCACCTGAAACTCCCGGGGTGGCGAGTGAGGCCTCCAGTCATCACATTCCTATTCCCTGAGCCGGTGCGGCCGGGACGGCCCTACCTGCACGCTGCTGTCAGAGACACAAGCTTGCCAGAGGCCTGTCGTGTGATCTCTTGGTGATTCAGGCTCCTCTTCCTGTCCCTGCTTCCTCCATGCTCAGTTTCTGGTGCCGACTGGAGCCGCCGGGCTCTGCGGAGCTCCACCGGTGAAGCACTGCACGAGCTGGGAGCCGTTCTGGGTAAGCTGTGGTGAGGGACAGATTCGCTTTGGGCTTGTGACAAGATGGATTGAAATGCAGTCAGGTTGATGTTGGGAAAGCTTGTTTCACTGCGTGCTGGGACAACTTCAGGGGTGGCTTCAGAGTTGTGGAAATGGAGCGGGGACTTCAGAATGCTGTGAGGTTATCAAAGTAGTATCCATGTGGTTTGGAAAATCTGCCTTATCTGTCAGGGCTGTTCGGGGACGGGAGTGTCTCTCCTTGTGCGACCCACAGGACAGCACTGTGCCACTTCGTCTGCCTTCTGCTTGGTAATCCGTCTGGCAGATTTAACAGTGTTCGTGGCTGGAGGGGCCTGCTGGGGATGCGTGCCAGGGCTGGCCGCAGTGCCTGCTGACGGGCTGTAGGCTTTGGGCTCCTGTCGCACTTCCACGTGAGCAGCCTCCGGCTGCAGATAAAGGAGCTGGATTGATGGCGCAGGATCAGCTTGGCCGGGTTTACCCTGCTGAGGCGATCGTTTGAAAAACGTCCTGTGTTTCAGCTGCAGGCTCTGCGCTGGGATGGCGGCCCTGGCGATTTGGGGTGGGGGGTCATGCTGGCTCCCACTGCTGGGACCTGCTGCTCCGGGGTGTTGGGAGAACCTGGTGGCCCTTTTGAGCCAGCCGGGAGAGGGCAGCCCCAGCCGCTGCCCCACCTGGGGAGCTCCAGGCACAGGGCGCTAGCACTCTAGCCCGGGGCCCTGTTTCTCCATGACTGGCTCTCCAGCTTTCCCCTCCAGTCCCTGACCACTTCCTCCCTTCCCGCAGGCATGAATGACCAGGCTTGCCCCCAGCACTGAGCAGCTGGAGCCACCGGGAGCTGGGCCAGGATGCCGATCCCTCCTCCCCCACCGCCGCCACCTGGCCCCCCGCCGCCTCCCACCTTCAGTCAGGTAGGGGTCTTGCTGCCCAGTGGCCTGGCTGGTTGTAGGGTGGGGAGGTGGCCTGGCTCCACATGGTTCTACTTGCCAGGGCCCTCTGTGTTGTCTCTGGACCTCCTTGAGTCTAGCCTGCAAGAGCTTCAGGTCACCCATGGGCTGTGCCTCAGTTTTCCTTGCAGCAGAGTTAGTACATGGAAAGGGCTGCATGTGGCTTTTCTTTGCATCAGTGTCTTCTGCTCCACTGTGGCTTGGCAGGGAGAGCAGGAGATGTTATATATGGCTCTGAGCTGTGCCTTGGATCTAGGTAAGGCAGGGTCTCAATCTCGCCCCGCAGAACAGTGATGTAACCCCCAGGGACAGCCCCATTACTCCATCTGGAAGAGAGCCCCTGGAGCGGGCTCTTTGCTGGCAGCGGGTGGGGTGCCCCTGGACTCGGCCAAGGAGAAGTGGGATGGCGGAGTCAGGCTGTGCCTGCTCTGTGCATCAGGGTATCCGTCCGCACAGGGGAGCTCCTGCTGAGCTGCTTCTTGTCTCCAGGCAAACACGGAGCCGCCAAAACTGAGCCGAGAGGAGCAACGGGGCCGTGGGGCCCTCCTGCAGGACATCTGTAAAGGGACCAAGCTAAAGAAAGTGACACAAGTCAATGACCGGAGCGCACCAATCCTAGAGAGTGAGTACTTGCCTGGCCTGTCCCCAGGAGGCACTCGGTCCCGTGCTGGGTCCTGCTGTGCCCTTCAGGATGGCTTCTGGGCTCTCACCCGTCTGGTTTCCAGCGGCTACTCATTGGAGGAGCTGATAATAACAGGCTTAACCTCTCTGCCTCCTTTCAGAGCCCAAGGGCAGTGGCAGTGGCAGCTACGGCTCTAGCTCAGCTGCAGTCCAGCCAAAGGGTGGCCTCTTCCAAGGCGGTGTGCCCAAGCTCAGACCCGTGGGAGCAAAGGACAGCTCAGGTAATGGCCATCTGACTGTGATTTGTGTGAGGGTTCCCTGGGGAGGTCCCTGAGCAGGAGTGGGTTGAGGATCTTGCTGTGTTTGCCTGGGGATTTCGGCTGGTTAGAGGCAGGGACCCCAAATCAACACTCTGCGCTCTCTCCGTGCCACAGTGTCCCACAACACAAACCTCCTTGGAGGGCCTGAGAGTCGCGTATGTTGCTGAATGTTTCTCTCTGCTATTTTCTGTGGCAGTCTGCCTTCCAGCAGGCCAGAGGGCGAATAGCAGTGGTGAGAGAGGAGCCGTGTGTGGCTGAGCACAGTGCCAGCTCCCTGCCTGTGCCAGACAGTGTTCCCCGCGGTCTGGCCCTCCTCGGCCGAGCGGGCAGGCTGCCCCACGCTCTGCGCAGGCTCAGGGATGAAGCGCCGCACGTCGCTCTCGCCGATTCCTGGCCTGCGCCGTGCCTGGCCAGTCACTCTGCTTTCCTTCACCGCAGACAGCTCCAGTAAGCAAACCCTGCAAGTCCCCGGCTCCAGAGCAGCCGCCCCCAGGCCCCCTGTGCCAGCCAGCAACAGCCGACCTCAGGATGATGCTGACAACAGCCGGGCTTCTCCCCCGGAGCTGCCGCGCACGCAGAGGCCCTCCCTGCCGGATCTTTCCCGGCCCAACACCACCAGCAGCACTGGCATGAAGCACAGCTCGTCCGCCCCGCCGCCTCCTCCACCGGGACGCCGTGCCACCGCGCCTCCCGCCCCCCCTCCGGCGCACGGTGCCAAGGTGTCTTCCTACAACCGGGAGAAGCCCCTGCCGCCCACCCCGGGACAGCGACTGCCCGTGAGCAGGGACGGACACCCTGCCCCGCCACCCATCAAGCCCCCTCCTTCCCCAGTCAGTATCCGAACGGGGTCAGGGGCTCAGGGCCAGTCTCTCGCCCCCCCGCCGCCCCCTTATCGGCAACCCCCCGGTGTCCCCAACGGCCCTTCCAGCCCCATCAATGAGTCCGCTCCGGAGCTGCCGCAGAGACACAACTCCTTGCACAGGAAGACACCGGGTCCCTTGCGGGGTCTTGCGCCGCCGCCGCCTGCTTCAGCCTCCCCATCTCTCCAGAGCAGTCGCCCCCCTCCGCCAGCCAGAGACCCCCCCAGCCGGGGAGCAGGTAAGAGCCGTTTGCTCTGCTGGGCCTGGCTCCTTTGCGCCCGGGAGCAGCCGTGGTGGGTCAGGCTGCAGCCGCCTGCCCACAGGGTGTTTGGGGTAGGAGACGCTGGGTGAAGAGTTGGCGCCGGGGCACAGCGAGGTTTCTGCACGTGGCAGTCAGTGTAGTCCGGGGCAGTAGCTGGACTGTCATCTCCCATAGATGTCCCTGGTCCTGTCCTCTGTTTATCCAGCTCCTTTCAGGCCTGATGTTGGCGGTGGGTTGCGGCTGGGCAGCTCCTGCCCATGAGGTCAGTGTGTCCTCCTGGGATGGGAGGTGAGAACGTGATGGATCTAGAGCAGTGTATGCTGCGGCTGCTCCCCTGAGCTTCCTAAATATCACCAGGACGGTGACAAAAAGCTGCAGCAGAGCAGGGAGAAGCCTTTCCCTCAACGCTGCAGCTGGACACCCTTGCTCAGCCCTCAGGCACCGTCCTGCCCCTCTCTGGGCTGGTTTTGGTGCTGTGTGGTTCAGAGTGCAGCTGGCGATGAAGGCTTCGTCACGGCTGGTGCAGGGGGTTTAGTGTCGGGCACCCTTTGAAAGGGTGGCTCGGTGAAAACCGCTCACCATTCCCCCTGTGCATGCGGAGCCAGGCATGAGCATGTCCCTGCTGCCAGGAGCGGCGATGGCTTCGCCCCAGTGCCCCCCTGTGTGCTCCTGGGCTCTGTGTCCAGACCGCAGCTCCCGCCTGGTGCCCTGCCAAGCTGTTCTGTCCTTCCGGCCCTGCCAGAATCCCTCCTTTGAGTTACGGCTGGGGATGTGCTCTTTTAGTCTGTGTGTAACTAGCCTAATGAGGAGCATGAACTGCCACTATGTGTCCGTGGGAGTCTGGGCAGGAGCAAGAGGTGGGTCAGAGGGGCCGTGGGTCCTGTCGCTGCCTTGGTGGCAGTGCAGCTGTGGCTTCCCAGCCCTGGCAGGTGGCACCTTGCCTCCATGTGCTCCATGTGGAGCCGCTGCCCTCGAACCCTTGCGTGTGTGGGCTCGTAGCTGCTCCTTGGACCCCTTCTCGTGCAGAGGGTGACCTTGGTCTGGCTGCAGGCTGGGAGCGTGCAGGGGCCGGAGCAGTCCCACTGGGGGTGGGTGGTGAGCTGGAGGGGAGAGGGCTGGCCGGTCCCCCGCACTGCAGCTGACAAGGAGGAATGCAGATGTTGGGAACGAGCAGGAAATCTCTGCTGGGCGCGTGTAGGAGCATCCCTGGGCCGGCCACGCTGGCTGCTGCTGCAGTCTGGCTCAGCAGCTAGCCTGGAAAGCTACCTCGGAGGATGTCCTTGGCCCTGCTGTCGGAGGGAGGGTTTGCCCTGGGGATGCCGTGCCTTGGCAGGCTGCCGTGGGCCGTGCTGGTGCTGACCCAGCTCTCCTTGCAGCCCCACCACCCCCTCCGCTGATGCTGCGAAACGGGGGGCGCGACGCCCCCCCACCTCCGCCCCCCTACAGACTGCACGGCTCTGCTGAGCCCCCAAGCCGAGGGAAGCCGCCGCCGCCGCCCACAAGGACGCCGGCTGGGCCGCCACCGCCGCCTCCACCCGTGCGGAACGGGCACCGGGACTCCATCTCCACTGTCAGAGCGTTCTTGGGTGAGTGGGGCCCTGGGCGTGGGTCTGTGCTCGCAGCGGCTGCTGCTCTCCCTGGAGCTGGAGCCCTTTGCCTGTAGTTACGCTTGCGCAGAGCCACCCTCCCTGACCTGCCCGTTTTCCCTCTTCTCTGCAGATGACTTTGAATCCAAATACTCCTTTCATCCTGTCGAAGACTTCCCAGCCCCAGAAGAATATAAATACTTCCAGAGAATCTACCCCAGCAAAACAAACAGAGGTAAGGGGGGAGGAGGTGTCCCGCTGTCCTGCGTGGCCTGGCTCCCCTCCTGCGCGCTGGAGGGTGGCAGGAGGTGACAGCGGTGCGGACATGGCCGCCCGCTGTCCTGTTTGTCCCTCCTCAGGGTGGGTTGTGCAGGGGCCCCTGATCCGCCGCCTCCTCTGTGCAGCAGCGTTGCCTCGGGGCCTGTGCACGCTCCTCCCCGGGGTGCCAAGTCCCAAAGGCAGCCTGCTATGCTCGGGGGGGCCCCGAGGATTTGGGCTATGCGGCTGTTCTGTCCCGCCTGCCCCCTCTTTCGCCTGCTGAGCCTGTGCAGAGGAACGCTGCAGGGCTTGTTCCTGCCTGCACTAAGGGCCTTTGGCGTGGTTCCAAAAGGTCCCCGGCAGCCGGCCCCGCGGCTGAAGCTGGCCTTGGGCAGGGTCTGGGGGGAGTAAAGGGCCCCTGCGTGTCCCAGGACGAGCCTGACTGTGGGGCCCTGAGTGGCGGCTGGCACTCGGACCCGGTGCTGCCGGCACAGCACAAAGTGCCCTTGCTTTGCCGCTGCTGCGCGTCAGCCCTGCGGATCCCGGCGGAGACTCCGGGGAGAATGGGATGCTCGTTTATTTTTAGAGCGATGAATGTTTAATGTGGATTTGAAAAGCCCTGAGCTTTCCATGCGTGCTGCAGCGGCTGCTTCGAGTCGCAAATCCCAGGCTCCAGATCTCTGCGGGGAGTATGGGGTGGGGGGCAGCTGGCATGGGGATGTGGAGGAGGGAAACCAGACGTGCCGGATCCCGCTCTGCGGATCACTGAGGTGGCAATCCTCTGAACCGGTGCAGGTGGCCGGGGAGCAGCTGGCCAGCACGTGCCAGCAGCGCGGGGCACGCCGTGCCAGCCATCTCCGTGCACGTCTGGTTTCAACGGGCTTTCTTGTCTTGCAGCTACGCGTGGGGCTCCCCCTCTGCCCCCCATCCCCAGGTGAAAGCGGGCTGCACAGGCACATTGTTCCTGAGCAGAGACACGGACCTCCTTCCCCTTCCTCAGATGGGCCCTCCCCACCTCCCTGCCCCCAGGATCCTGCATGAGACACTCGCAGCGCCTTTGGTTTCCCAGCTGCGCCAGGACGAGCAGATCGCCCCAGCCAGCTCTCTCTGCCAGCCCACCCTCATCTATGCATCTCCCCTGGAACGTGGTGACCTTGCTGGCAGGCCCGGATGGGTCCTCTCCTCCGCTCGCTCATCACAGATCCCGGGTTGGGCCAGGACCGCGTGTCCAGCCGCAGCCTGGGAGCCGGGCACAAGGACTTGGGGCGGACGCCGAGCCGCGTGCAGCCGACTGTTGGGACCAGAGGTGGCTCCAAGCCTGATTCCTCTGGGCCGGGGCAGAGCAAGGGCTTGGAGAGGAGCTGGGGTAGGGCAGGAGATGGACACGCTGCGTGATCACCGGCTGCGCCGGCGGCGGAGTGAGAGGGAGGCGGGACAGGCCAGCAGAGCCTTGTTACCCTGGCGCAGCCGATTGCTTTTTTGCACAGGAGCCAGTGGAGGAGTGGGGGGCGAGTGGGACCAGTCTGGGAATCCCCCATGGCGTGGGGCTGGGGGCTGTGGGGCAGCTGTGTGGGCGGGAGCCCCCCCTCCCTGCCGCAGCAGCAGGATGTCCCCAATGCCACCCGGCACCGTCGCGCCCCAAAACCACCACAGCCGACGGCTGTTCGCACCGCTGGGTTGTGAGGGAGCGAGGAGGTGCCTGGCGGTGGCAGCCCAGCTTTTAACACTAAATCACCAAACCAGAGCATTTTAACGGGAAGACACTAATTGTCTGTGGAGGAAGCCGGGGGTGCTGTTACTGGGGGCGGGTGTTGTTTGTTCTGTTTCTTTATGTGGCGGGGGGGAGCGTGGGGAGGGTCCTGGGGCCATGGCCCCCGTGCCGGGGGCCTCCGGCTGACGTTTTGCCTTATACACTACCCTGTCCGACTGTTGGTACCGGGCTGGTTTCTCTGCATTTACTCGCAGTACCGGGGGGCTGGACATTAACTGTAGTTACTGATCTCTTTTGTACGTTGTAAAACGCTTGTACCGTAGGAGGAAGGTGGGCTCGCTGCGGGTGCACCAAACCCTTCCTCTAACTGTTCTGGGGGTGGTTTGGTGGGGGGGTGTTTTTTTTTTTTTCCTACGAAGGTGGAAATTTTCCCTGTTTAGGCTGGAGTGAGGCCGTGCACTGGGCGAGGGCTGCTTGGGGTGGGTTTCGCTGGAGGCTGAGCCCCCACCCCCCAGCGCTGCCTCTTGGTTTAAAGGTTAGAAAAGGTTCTCCCCGTGTGCTGACTGCCCCCCCTGGGGGGGGCGAGGGGCTCTTTTAAGAGGGAACAGAATAAAACTCGAGGAGCTTGAAATTGCATTTAAATAAAAGTAATAAAGATACACGTCTCCTCAAGGGTGCTGTCTGTGGAGGGTGGCTGGGGAAGTGGGGGGGGTCCCCAGGGCCCCCTCACCTCTTTTGGGAGGTCTGCAGTGAGGTTGGTACTGGGTGCACTGGGAGGCACGAAGGAGGGTGAGATGGGGGGTGCTGGGAGTGGGGCCGGCGGCACTGGGAGCAGTGGGGAGGTAGGGTTGGGGGCACTGGGAACAGTGGAAGCACTGGGGAGCCCTCAGCGGCCGCACGGCAGACTACAGCTCCCAGTATGCCTCGCGCGCCGCGCACTACACCTCCCGGCAGATCTCGAGCGCCGGCGCCTATTGGCTACTCGGCAGCGGCGGCGCCCTCCTCCGGCCGCGGCTCTTGGCGCGGGACCTTGCAATTGGCGGCGGCGGCAGCCGGCGCAGCCAATGGGCCGGGGGGGCGGGGCCGCCTGGGCCTGGTGGCGGGAAGCGCGGAGCTGGGGGTGAGTTGGCGCCAGAAGGTGGGTGGCGGGGGCCGAGGGTCCGGGGCGGGATGGGGCTCGATGGGGGGCTCGGGGGGCAGGGCTGGGCTGGGCTGGGCTGGGGGGGGCGGGCATCGGGAGCAGAGATGTGGGACGGGGCTGGGGGGGCAGCGCAGGCCGATACGGGGTGGGGGGGATGCGGGCGGGCTTGGGGGGGCAAGGGGCGGCCAGTGAACCGTGGGGGCTGCGGGTCCCCAGCCTGACCGGGGTCCCTCCTCCATTCGCAGGTCCCCCGCCATGGCCAGCAGCAGCCCGCAGCACCAGCCCACTATCGGCTTCCCCCGCAGGAGGAGCGCCCGCCGCCTCGCCGCCCCCTCGGGCAAGAGCGGCCCCGGCCCCGCCGCCCCCGGTCCCGCCGACCCGCGGCTCTCGCCCTGCCCCCGGGCCTCGGGCCCCACGGAGCCCGGCCGGGCGGCCCCGGGCACACGTTCAGCCCGGACCACAGCGCTGCCCCTCAGCCCCCGCAAGCGCCTGGGTGAGCCCCCTCGCTGCTCCCTCCCCTGAGACCCCCCGGGAAAGGTGGGGGTGGCATCCCTCTCCTGAAAGCTGCTGTGGGGCTGGGACCTCGCCCTGGCGGGGCCGGGGCAGGCGGCCGGACCCAGCTCCGTCCCATCCCCTGTGCAGCTGCGTTTGTGGCTTCCCCCAGTTTTGGGAGGAAAAGCTGCTCCGGGGGCCTGGGAGGCTGCAGCGCAAAGCCTCCCCCCGGGGAGAGCGACGCCGTGTCACAATCAGCCTCTGGCTCGCGCACAAGCGCGCCCCGAGAGCGCCAGGCTGGGGCCCGCGCGTTCGGCCGCCCCAGTGACCCGTCTCCTCCGCAGGCGATGACAACCTCTGCAACGTCCCCCACGCCCTGCCCTGCTCCCCAGCCAAGCGCAGCAAAGAGAACCGGGGGCGCCGCTTGCTCTTTGGGGACCCCCCGTCCTCCCCCGAGAAGGCCAGCAGCCCGGGGCCGTCCCCACGGCACGGGGGGCAGGAGACCCCTCGGAGCACAGGGCCTGGTGGGCAGGCTGCCCGCGTCCGGCTCTTCAGGCAGGAAGGTGAGCACGGTTGGGGAGGGGGACGGGGTCCCATCGGCCCCACGGCCCCCCTGAGCCCTCTCCCTCCCTGGCGCAGGCACCTGCTACCAACAGGCGAAGCGGGTGCTGCACGCGGCCGTGCCCGACCGCCTCCACGCCAGGGAGAGGGAGACGGGCGTCATCCGGCAGTTCCTGCGGGAGCACGTCTGCGGGCGCCGGCCTGGCAGCCTTTACGTCTCCGGAGCGCCCGGGACGGGGAAAACGGCCTGTCTGAGCCGTGTCCTGCTCGACTGCAAGGTATGCCACGGCCGGGGGTCCCGGCATGGGCCCTGCCAGGGGGTGGGGGTGCCTGTTTTGGGGGTGCTGGTGGAGCAGATTGGCAGGGAAAGAGGGGAGCACAGCCCTGCCGGTTCGGGGAGGGGGCAGCGGGTTGTGGCCAGGGTAACGCTCCCATCCCCGGCAGGATGAGCTCGCCGGGAGGCAAAACCATCGTCCTGAACTGCATGTCGCTGAGCAGCCCGCCGGGCGTCTTCCCCGCCGTGGCACAGCAGCTGGGCCTGCCCGCGGCCGCCGGCCGGGAGGGCGTGCGCAGGCTGGAGAAGCAGCTGACGGCCCGGGGGCCCATGGTGTGAGTTCCCTGCCCGGGGTGGGGGGCGTGGGGTCCCCCCTCCACGCCCCGACTGTGGCCAGCCGGGAGGGGCGGCCCCGGCAGCGGCTCTCCCTGCTCGGGAGGCGGGGGGCAGAGCTGGGGCTGACCCGGGCTCCCCCGCAGCCTGCTGGTGCTGGACGAGCTGGACCAGCTGGAGAGCAAGGGGCAGGACGTGCTCTACACCCTCTTCGAGTGGGCCGCGGCTGCCCGGCTCCAGGCTCGTCCTCGTGGGTGAGTGCGCGGCAGCGTGGCACTGCCCGCCCCGGGCACCCTCCCTATTTTGGGGGCTGATGGAGGTTTGCATTTGCACCCCGTTCCTGCCCACCCGCCCCTCCTCGGGGCACAGTCCTCATCCTCCCTCCCGTCCTCACCCCGCTGTGCCGCAGGGTTGGCCAACGCGCTGGACCTGACGGACCGCAGCCTGGCCAGGCTCGGTGCCCGGCCGGCCGGCAGCCCCCGGCTGCTGCACTTCCCGCCCTACACCAGGGAGCAGCTCACCGCCATCCTGCAGGAGCGGCTGGGGCAGGTGGGGATGCGGGGGGACGCGCCAGGGTGGGGGACACGCACCGAGGGGGTCTCCACCCATGCGGGCGGCAGCGCTGACGGCGCGCGGTGCCTCGGCAGGTGGCTGGTGACCCCATCCTGGATGCCGCCGCGCTCCAGTTCTGCGCCCGCAAGGTCTCCGCGGTCTCTGGTGATGCTCGCAAGGCCCTGGATGTCTGCAGGTCAGCGCCTGCCCCAAAGCCCAGCGGTGCCGGGGCCGGCACGGGCCCCACGAGCCCCACACGGCTCCCCGGCACTGGGGGTGCCCATGCCAGGGCCGCCGCTCCGCTCGGTGCTCAGGGCTGTCTCTCCCCAGGCGCGCTGTGGAGGTGGTGGAGCTGGAGGTGCGGAGCCAGACCCTCCTCAAGCCGCTGCCGGGCGGTGAGTAGCTGCTGCCGGCTGCCACGCCGGAGCCGAAGCCCTGCGGTGGGGGGGGCACATGGGCACCTCCGGGCTGGCCTTGGCGGGGGGTCTGGGCTCCCTTTCTGGGGCGCCCGCTCTGCGCTTTCTCTGAGGTCCCGTACAGCCCTGTCTGTCCCACAGGCGGCTCCCCGGCGTCGCCCGTCCCCAAGCGCGTGGGGCTCCTGCACGTCTCCCGCGTGATCTCGGAGGTGTTTGGGGACCGGCTGGCGGCGGGCGGCCAGGGGCCCCGCGACGCCTTCCCGCTGCAGCAGAAGGTGCTGCTCTGCTCCCTGCTGCTGCTCGCCCGGCGCCTGCGCGCCCGGGAGGTGACGCTGGGGAAGGTGAGTGGCGGTGGGACCTTCTCGGGGATGGATCTGGAGAGCGGGCGGGGGTCCCCGGGGTCTCCCTCGGGCGCGCTGCCGCGGCATACGCCCGCCCTGCCTTCCCCAGCTCCACGACGCCTACAGCCAGGTCTGCCGGCGGCAGCAGCTCCCTGCCGTCGACCAGGCCGAGTGTCTGTCCCTCGTCACCCTCCTGGAGTCCCGCGGCGTCCTCGAGCTGAAGAGGGCCAAGGAGGCCCGGCTGGCCAAGGTGCCGTGGGGGGCAGCGGGGCAGGGATCGGCAGCGGGGCAGGGATCGGCAGCGCGGTGCTGAGCCCGTCTCTCCCCCAGGTCTCCCTGAAGATGGAGGAGGCGGCGGTGGAGCACGCGCTGCAGGACGCGGCGCTGGTGGGCAGCATCCTGGCCCAGGGGCTGTGCTAGCCCCCCGGCCCCCTCCCCATGGCCCCTCGGCACGGGCTGGGCGGACGCTGCCCCGGTGGGACCTCAGTGCATGCGTGGTTTGGCTGGGCTGTGGTGGAGCAGGGAAATGGCTCCCGGAGGCCTCGGCTGTTGTTTGTCGAGTCCTGCCCTGGGCCAGTTTTATTAGTTTTATTAATATCGTTATTATTATTATTATTATTATTATTATTATTATTATGCGGCTGGAGCCGAGGCGGGAGGCTGGCACCCACCCCAGCCCCTTTGCAGCGTCGGCCGTGGACGGTGGGTGCTCCTGGCCCCACTCCCACCCCGGCACGAGTGACCCCGGGGCCCGGTGTTCGATCCGGGCAGCTTCGGAGCCGTCCGGGGCCCCCCAGGCCCCCGGTGCGGCAGAGGGGGTGCACGGTGCACGCGGCGCTGCGCCGGGGGACGGCGGGACCCCCTCTGGCTCCTGGTGTTAATAAAGTCGTTCTGGTTCAGCGCCGGCTCCTGCCTCTGCCCCCCCGTTCCCTCCCTGCCCCAGGGCTGCGGGGGCCTGTCCCCCCCCCCAGCCCCGCTCCCCTGTGCCGCAGCCCCCCCGGCTCCCCCCCGTTCCCGGCCCCGGCTCCTCCGCTTGCGTTAAATAATAGATGCTTTGACCTAATTTTGCAGCTCCCCCGGCTGGGGGGTGAGGGGGCCCCAGGCAGGCGGGGGAGCGGGGAGGGGCTGCGCCTCCCTCGGCGCCCCGTGTCCGGCTGTCGTACCCCACCTCCGGCCATCGTCCCCCGGGACCCCCGGCCATCGTCCCCCAGGACCCCCGGCCGCCCCCTTGGCAGCTCCCGGCCGGGGATGGGGTGCTGGGTGGGGGCACAGCGGGGTGCCTGGGGCCCCAGCGTGCCTCAGTTTCCCCTGGCCCCACGGTGTGGCCCCAGTGCGTGCCAGCCCTGCCCACGGCCTGTGGCGTCCCCGCAGGGCGCAGGACGTGGGGCCGTTGGCCGCGTCCTTGCCCTGGGCACCCAGCGCCAAGCGGAGCCTGGCGAGGGCCGCTGGCTGCCCCCGCTGAACTGGCTGTGCTGGTGCAGCCCCCCCCTTCCCTCCCCTCCTTTTGGCACGCTGTGGCACTGCCAGCCCCAGCTACCGTGCGCCGTGGGGAAACCGAGGCAGGGGCAGGGCCGGGGGCGGCCGGGGGCCCCAGCCGGGCCCCGAGCGCGGCTCAGCCCGTCGCTGCCGCGGGGCTATTTATAGCCGGAGCTGCCGTGCGTCGGACGTGTGCGGCGGCACGGGGGGGCAGCGGGTTCAGGTCAGGCTGCGCCCGCTCTGCGCCGTGTCGCGGCCCCCTCGCCGTGCCGGGGGGCTTAGGGGGACCGTGTCCCTTCCCCCCTCACCGTGGGGCTGAGCGGGGCCCGGGGCCCTGTCACCGGGCCGTGGGGCCGAGTGGGTACTGGCACCCCCTCGCCCGTGGGCAGAGCTGGGCCGGGGCGTGGGCTGCCTGGGGGTCCCTGTTCTGCCCTGCGCCAGCCCTGTGGCCGTGACGCAGCCCCACGGTGCGGTGCCACGGCACACGGTGACGGTGGCCGGAAGGAAGCGGCTGGCAGCGTGTGTGACCGCAGTGACGCGGCGGTGATGCAGACGGGCGCCACGGTGCCCCTGCTCCCCCCATACCCGCGGCTGCTCCGTCCCCGGCCCCCCCCGTGCCCACCGTGGTGCCGGGCGAAGTGGTGGCTGCGCAGGCAGGGCATGGGGAGCGCCCCCACAGCGTGGTGGGCATCCTGTGGTGAGGCCGGGGGGTCCCCGGTCCTGGCACTGTCGCCAGGGTGGCCTGGCCGTGCGAGCGGGGCCGGGACAGTGGGGCAGCGTGGGCGATGTGTGGGAACGTGGCTCCCCCGGCCGTGCCAGCCCACCAGGGTGCCTGCGGCCACACCGGCCCCGGCTCCGCTCTCTGCCGCAGTGGATGAAAAATCGATAGCGCAGATGGATTCGGCTGCCGCGGGTGCTGGAGCTCCCGCCGGAGCCGTTCATCACCGCTCGGCGAGGGGCCGTCAGCGCCGCGGCGGCAGCATCGCAGCTCGGGGACATCTCTGCCGGCCCCGGACACCCCAGGACACCCAGGCCCCGCACCGCTGCTGGCAGCGGCAGCACCGGGAGGCCAAGGGGCCGGCAGGGCCCTGTCCCCCCACCCCGGCACACGTGTGCCCGTGGCCCTTGCTCCGGCACACACGTGCCGTGCCCACGGGGCTGGGCAGTGCCCAGCCGCGCTGCGGGCAGCCTCTGGTGTGCGTGTCCAGCCGCGCGCCCGCCCGCGGGTGCGCGGCGGGGGCCGGTGTCCCCTCGGCGGTGTCCCCAGCGCCCTGGCCGCCTCCCTGTCCTCCCTTGCACTCTCCTTACATAAGCGGCCACGTGGCGGTCACAGCCCCCTCCCGCCGCGCCGTCACCGCCGGCACCCAGATTCCATCTGACAGCCCCGTTCCGCTCGGCTGCGCTCCTGCCAGGCACCGGGGCCGGGGGTGCGGGGCAGGACCCCGCACGACCCCGCCGCACCGGCGCTGGGCCCTGTGCGGGGTGAGGGCTGCAGGGCCTCGGCGGGATGGGGACACCGGGGACGCAGCCCTGCCCTGCCGGCACCCCCCGTCTGTGCCGCAGCACCCCATGGTCCTGCCCGCTCCGCTGCCTGTGCCCTGCCAGACCTCGGCACCCCGACGCCATGGGACAGGCCGGGCCCTGCAGCCAGGCAGGATCGGGCCAGCAGCGGGTTTGGCCCCACGGGCAGCCCCACAGCGGGGCAGCGCGGGGTCCCTGGTGCCCGGCGGCCGCTCCGGTGGGCCACGGAGGGGGTGGCGGGCTGGCCGCCGCGCACATCTGGGAGTGATTTGGCACATTCCTCTGGGCTGAGCACATGCCGGCGGCTGGGCCTCGCCGCGGCCGGCAGCCCCGGTGTGCTGGGGAGGGGGCCGGTGGCCGTGCCGGGCCATGGGTGCCGAGGCCTCACTGCCAGCACATGGCCCGGGGTGTCCTGCCTCGCTCTGCTGAGCACACAGGGGAAACTGAGGCACGGCAGCGCTGCTCAGAGCAGCCTGGAGGGCACTCAGCCCTCCTGGCATGGGTGCCGTGGGGCCTGACAGGTGCCCTGGAGCCCCGGGCAGTGCGGGGGGCAGCGGGACCCCCACGGGTGCGTGCTGAGGCTGCCCAGACTCCTCACACATGTGTGCCCAGACCCACCCAGCCCTTGTGCCCCGCAGGGGACGGCAGGGCCTGGCTCCCCTCCTGCCTCGGTTTCCCCGGGCCGCAGGCGAGGAGGGGCAGAGCGGGGTGTCTGCCCAGCCCTGCCCCGCTCACTCTGGCTCTGGGTGGCCCTGGGGGCTTCGCGGTGGGGGCCGGGCCCCTTCCCCCGCCCCACCGGCCCGAGGCTGGGGCGTGGGGCTCCTGCACGGGCAGGGTCCCCTGCGCCGGGCTGTGCCAGGGCTGCCCCACCGCTGCACTTCTCCTTTTTCTTCCCTTTTTCACAGCAAAGTTGCTTTAACCCCTCGTGTGCCCTCGGTGGGCTCCGGGCGGGTGGCCCGGAGCGGTGTGGGGGGCCCCGGGGTGCTGTGACCGCCCCTGGGACGCGGGGTGGGCGCAGCTGGCGGGGGCGAGGGTGCTGCGGCTGCAGTGGCGCGGTTGATGGGAGCCCGTGTCCCTGTCCCCATCCCCGGGGTCAGTGGCTCGGCTGAGGACAGGCAGGCGGCCACTTAAGGCCCCCAGGGGGCCATGAGCGACCCCCAGGCCTGCCCCTCTGAGCCTGGGGGCAGCTCGGGGATCCTCCACCCTGGCCTCTCGGCGAGAGGGGCTCAGGGAACCCCCAGCCCTACCCCTCTCCATCGCGGGATATCCCCACGCTCCCCCCTTCCCCTGACACCCCTCGGCTCCCTGCGTGACGCCCTGAAACGGGGAGGGGGACACGTCCTCGGCGAGCGTGTGAGGGAGAGGAAAGAGGGGCAACGAAACTGCGGTTGCGCGGCCCCTTTAAGACACCCCCCGCGTCGCGCGGCGCGCGCACCCACTTTCTCTTCTTCCGCCTTCTGGAGACTTCAATGAGTTATAACGCAGGCCGGCCCCGCCCTCGCCCCGCCTCGCCAGCCAATGGAGCACCGCCTCCTGCGGCGCCCGATTGGCCGTCGGGGCGGGGCATGGGCGGGACCGACGGGAGGGGCGTGGCGTCCGCCCTCCGCTCACCGCCCCCCCCCGCTCGCCGCCGCCGCCGCCGCCGCCGCCGCCGCCCCGCCCGGCCCAGCCCCGGGTAAAGTTTCCCCGCGAGCACATGACTCGCAATGGCCGCTGCCGCCGCTCGTTAAGCCTCCCCCCGTTCCGCCCGCCTTTCCTCCCCCCTCTCCCCCCGCGCCTTTTCCTTGGGCCGGGTTTCCCCGTGCCTCCCGCCGCCATGCAGCCGCCACCGGGAGCTTCCCGGTTTTAAGGATCTGGGTGTGAAGCTTCCGTGATCAGGTAACGAGTGGGCCCCCGTGCCCACCCGTGTGTGGGGAGGGTGGTTCGTGGCGCGGTTTCACGGTACCGCCTCCCCGCTTGGGGGGGTGTGGGGGTGTCGCCGCGTTCGCGGGGGGGGGGGGGGGCTGGAACCGGGTGAGGACGGTGGGTATCGGCCCACCGGGGCCCCCCCCCCGCGCCCGTTGGGGCAGGATGGTGGGGCGTCCCCACCCCCCCGGAGGGGCTGCTGGAGGTCAAGCCCCGGGAGGGGTGTCTCAGGGCGGCGGGGGCCCCCCCGGGAGGCGGCGCTGGGGGTCCCCCTCCGGTAAGGGGGGGGGATTCCGGGGATCTCCCTCGCTCCGTCTCGGTGGTGGTGTCCCCGCGGGGGCGGAGGGCCGCCGCCTGGCCGAGGCCTGCCGTGAGCCCCGGAGCCGGGGTGGGGGGCAGCGTTGTCCCCCGCCCCCGTTCCAGATCGCGGCTTTGCCCCTGGGCTTGGCGGGGCCGGCCCCCCCCCCTCCCCCGGTTACCGGTGCTGGGGCCCCCGTTCCCGGCACCAGCTGGCTGGCCCCCCCCGCCCCGGCGGGGGCGGGGGGGGGAGGGCCGGGGCCGCGGCCGCTTCCCCTTTTCGGGGTGCGGGGGGCCGGGGGGGCCCCGCGGTGAGCGAGGCCGGGGGGCGGCGGGGCCGGGGCCGGGGGGCGGGAGCGGCGTCTGCGCCGTTTCCTGGCCGGCGGCGGAGGAAGCCATCGCTCTCCGCGGCTGACAGGGCGCCGGGGGGCCGGGCGGGGGGCGCCGGCCGCCGCCTCCCCCGCCGCAGCGGCTGCCCGGGGGCGGAGGAGCCCCGGCGGGCTGCTGGCGGCGGGGGGTCCCTCACCGGGAGCTCCCTGGGCGGGGCGGGGGGAGAGGCCGGGGCAGAGCCCCCCTGCCCGCAGCAGCCGCGGCGTCCCCCAAACCTGTGCCTCTGACCTTTGACCTCGTTGGGCGGCGGGGGCCGTCCCGCAGCCTGGCGGGCGCTGGGGGGACGCGGGCGCGTCCCCGCGGTGTCCCCGCTGCTGGGGTGCCGGGCAGGTACCGGCTGGCGGCTCTGGGTGCGGTGCCCCGGTTGCTGGCCGCCCTGCCGGGATTAGCGGGTGACGGCTCGGTGGCTTAGTGGCCCCGCAGCCGCCGCTCCCGGGCCATATGTCACCCGTGGGCCCGGCGCCCTGCCCTTGGGGGTGACCTTGCTGCGGCGCGGGGACACGCGTGTCCCCACGGGTGCTGACTCCAGGGATGCCGACGGGTGCCTGGCCCCTTCGCAGCCCCCCCAGGTGACACGGCTGCCACCAGCGGGCACTGGGACGGCGAGGAGGAGGGCAGGGCCCCGTGCCCCATCCCGCACCGCCTGGTGCCCACGGGTGCCGCATCCCAGCCGGGATCCCAGCTTCACCTGGCTGGCCCTGTGCGCCCGCCACGGCCCTCAGCGCCGCGCCGGGAGCAGTGTCGCGGCTGCCGAGCCTGGGGAGGGCCCGTGCCGCCGCCTGCCCTGCGGCGCTGGGATTCACCAGCTCCGCGGCTCCGGCTCTATTTATAACCAGGAGGCTCTGGCATGTCAGCGTGCCACACTCGGCTGCGCCGGCCGAGGGCAGAGCGTGCCCTGGGCCGCCCGCGCCGACACCAGCACTGCCGCCAAGGGGCTGGCTGGGCTCCGGGTTCCCCGGCCCTTTTTGGGGTGCTGCTGCAGCACTTCAGGGGGTCCTCGGCTGGCAGAGCTGTGGGGCCCTCGCAGCGCGTGCCCGCGGCCCCCCGGCACCCACAAGCGCCCTGCGCTGTGGGGCGCCCCTGTGCCGCAGGGCCCCCCCCCATGGCAGTGCCAGCCCCGCGGCTCGGGGGAGGGCTGCGGTGCCGGCCCGCGCGGGGGGGCTGCGATCATATCTGCGGTGACACATGTGCTGATTACAGAAAATGGGTTAATCTCCCTGCGGCTGGAGGTGGCTTAGCGGGGGGTGGCTCGTGGCAGGGCCCGGCAAGGGGCCGCGTGCGCCCGCCCCGGCCTCCGCTGTCCCCGGTTGCCAGGCTGTGACAGGGGACATGGCAGCGGCACACGTCTGCGTGCCCTCCCGCAGCCGGCCTGGTTGCGGCGCGGTGGGTCGCGGTGCCTGCGGCCCGGGATGCTTTGGCCCTCCAGGTACGCCAGGTCCCAGCCCAGCATGGCCTGATCCCAGCCCCCGCGAGCCTGCCCGGGCCGGGGGCCCGGTGCCACCAAATCCTAGTGTCCGGGGGTGTCGCGCGGCTGCCTGCCCGCCAGGTCCACCCACGCCGGCCCCGGGCGCTGTGTCCCGAGCGGCCCCGTGCTGCGGGCTGGCGGCGCAGCCAGCTGCACTTGTCTGCCGGCTGTCGCCGAGCCAGAAAGGGCTGTCTGGGGCCGCGCTGTTCCCGGCACGCAGTTCCCAGGGCGCCGGCTGCGTGCCGCATCCAGGGCTAAAAACAACTGGGGGCTGCTGCGAGCGGCTGCCATGGCGCAATCCTGCCGCTTCCCGGGAGCCCACGGGAAACCGGCATGGGGCACCCTGGGACCACGACCCCCCACCCTGACAGCGGGCAGGGCTGTGGGACCCCCGGTTCCCTGGGCTCATCCCAAGGGTCGGGGCTGCACCGCGGGGTGGGGGCCAGGATGGGCTGGGGGGCGGCCCCTCTGTGGGCGGGCAGTGCTGGGGTGCGGGTGGGTGTCCCCAGGGTGCCGCAGGGCTGTCCCCTGGTGTGGGGGGCTGGTGAGTAGGGGCTGGCCCGGGCACTGCCGGGCCTTTGGGGCTGAGACGGGCTGGCCGGCTCCTTCCAGGATCCGGCAAGGCAGCACCCGCGGGGCGGCCAGGCCGGGGCGGTGCTGATGCTGGTGGCGGCGTGGCACAGCCGTGCCCATCCCGGGGGCTGTGGCAGGGGCCGGGGCACCTGTTCCCGCAGAAGAATGGCGCGGCGGGTGCGGGAGGTGTAACCGGAGCGGCGTGTTCCCGGCGTAACCGGAGCCGGCCCGGCTGCGACAGGTGGAATTTCAGTTTGTGGCTCCCACCCGACAGCAGGACGTGGGGGTGCCGGGGCGAGGACCCACGCTGTGGGGCTGGCGGCTGCTCCCTGGGGTGCCCATGTGCCCCCATGGGGTGGGGAGGCCAGGATGGACACCATCCCCACCAGCCAGCGCGGGGTCCCCAGCCCTGTGTCCGTGCTGGCGGAAGCCAGGGTGGCCGGGCGTGGGTTGCTGCTGGCCCGCAGGGTGCCAGGGCGTGGGGGCACCAGCGCTGCCCAGGGACCCACGGTGGGGCTGACCTGGATGCGCCGCTGGCATTTGGGAGCGGCGTGCGGGTCCTGGGGTCCGCACAGATCCTCTTGAATGGGGGCTGCAGGCAGCTCCAGCGCACGCTGCCTGTGCCGAGCGTGTGCCGCCGGCTCTGGCCCTGCCGCCGGGCTGGGGCATGATTCACGCCTGCCCGGGGACGTGAGAAACGTGACGGTGACTCACGGCCGAGATGCCTCAGGGATACGGGGAGGGGGTCTTGCTCGGCAGCCCTGCCGGGGGGGCACCTCGCACGCCCTGCGCGGTGCTGGCCGGCCTGGAGGCAGCCGGGGCTGCCAGGGAGGGCGGCGGTGGCAGAGGGCACCCGGGCCCTCGGCCTCGCGTGTGAGGCCGCCCCGGGCTGGGCGCTGACAGCAGCGAGGAAACCGCAGGCTGTGACCGCACAGCGGCTCCGCCGGCGCTTCCTGCCCTGCCCGGGAGGCTGCCAGCGGAGCGGGGCCATCCTGCTCCCCCCGCGCCGGGGGGCACGGCACCCCCTCCCTCTGCCCGCACGCTGCGGGGTGGCCTGGCACTGAGGTGCGCCCGTGACCTGTCCCGGTGAGGATGGGGGACGCGGGCAGCAGCCACCCCCACCAGATTCGGGGAGCAGAGCAGGCTGGCAGGGGCTGGGGCGGTGGGCTCTGGGGTGGCAGCAGGGGCAGGGGACCAGGGTGACAGGGTCCCGGGAGTCAGGGGGCTGCGGCAGCCGGGCCGGGGCTGAACTGAAACCCCGGCGGCCCGGGAATCGAGAGCGGCGAGGGGAAGCTGCGGCCGGGAGCGCGGTGCCCGCAGGCATGACAGGAAGGGCTCGGTCGCTGCCCGCCGCCCCGCCAGGCACCCCAGTGCAGCCCCGGCCCCGCTTGCCCCCGTGGTGCTGGGGGGGGGGGGACAGGGCGGTGCCCCCGCTCGCTGGCGTGTCACATCCGGGCGCTGGCGCTGCCATCACCGTGTGCCCCGGCAGGAAGCGCGGCCGGGTTCGGTGGTGTGACATGGGCACCGGGGCTGCTGCCTGCACCGGGTGTTCGGGGAGCCCGTGGGGTGGGATGGGGGGTGCGGCCCGGCCCCCTCGGCGGGCAGGGCTGCGGCTGGTCGCTGGCGCGGCGAGTGTCGCGGTGCCGCCGTCCCGGTGCAATCCCTGCTGCTCTGTGGTTAGCCGTGCTGGCCGTGCCAGGCGCAGGGGAGCAGAATGCGGCCCTGCCCGGGGTGTGGGCAGTGAATCCAGCCTCGGGTTGCAGCTGGGACTGCATTTTTGGAAGGGGTCTCTTGGGGGGGTTGCGCCGGTGCTGCCCGGCCTCTCTGGGTGTGTGGGTGGGTTTCGTGCCCCGGTTTGGGGTCACGGGGGGCTTGGGCAGCCATGGTCCCCCCCAGCCGTGCTGCTGCCGGCCCTGGGAACGGCTCCGGTCTGTGCGTCCGTGCGTCCGTCCGCTCCCGGGGGCCACCCCCAGCCTGGGCGGGAGGTTCCTCGTGGCTGGGATTTGGCCCGGGCCCCATGGCCCTGTTTTCCGCGGGGCTGGAACGAGACGCCGGATTCCAGGAAGCTCCGGGCCCTGTCCAGCTCCTGCCGGGGACTGGAGGAAAAGGCGCCGGGGAGGGCGAGTGCGGGCCCCGCCGAGGGGCTGCGAGGCCCCCGGCCCCACGCTGCTGGCCTGGGGTGCTCCAGGAGCAGGGCCTGGCCGGGACGCCCAGGACCCCCATTCGGGACGCCCAGGACCCCCTGGCCGGGGAGCAGCTGTGTGCCGGGGTCTGTGCCGGCACAGGGGCCTGTGGGGGCTCCTCTGGGCTGTGTGGGGACCCACGGGAGTGGGGCTGGCCGGGCTCCCCGGGCCCTCCTGGCCACTGCTGGTCCCATGGGGCGTTGGGAAGGGGCCGGGGGGCCAGCAGCCACCCCTGGACTCGGGGCGTGCGGTGGCCGGGCCGGCGGTGCTGGCCTGACTCGGTCCCAGGCTGGCGGCGTGCAGGGGGGGCAGGAGCGGGTTGAGTAATTGGGCCCCGGCGCGGCTGGCGCGGTGCCCGGCGAGCACTTGGCACCGGCAAACATAAACAGTTCTTCCCGCGCCCGCCTCCCCGCCGCTCCCCCCGGCCAGCACGGCTCAGGGGCCACGGCCTGGCCGGGGGGCCACGGGCAGCCCCCCGCGCCGGGGGGCAGGGTCCCAGTGGTGCCGCGCAGGGACCCCACGCGAGGCCCGTCCGCTCCCCGGGGCTGAGCCGCGGCCCCTGCGCCCGGGCGGATGCCGACCTGGCGTCCGGCACCGTGCCCCGGCGGTGCCCGTGGGAATCCCACACGCGCCGCAGCGCCCGGCGAGGCGCCCTGTGCCGGGGGGGATGTGACCTCCGCCCCAGACACCGCTGGGTGCCCACCCTGGGGGCAGCTGGACCGTGGATCTCCCCACAGGTGCTCCAGCAGGTCCCCACGCGGGGGGGGGGCAGCGCCGGGGCTGCGGAGGCTGGTGTGAGCTGGGAGGACGGGGGTCCTGCCTCCAGTGGGTGCACCGGGCTGGGTGCTGGGGGGGCGGGCAGGGCTGTGCCCGGCCCAGCCCCTCCCCAGCGCCTCGCCGGGCGGCCCAGCCTTGTTCCTCTGGATCCTTTTCCGCCTCCGCGGGGCCGGGAGCCAGCACTCTCGGCAAATAAACAGCCCCCGCCGGGCCCCGCGCCAGCGCTTAAATAAACAGCCGGCCCGGGATTGTGAAAGCCCCGTGCCCCCCTTCCCACCGCCGCCCCCCGGCCTGGCCTGGGCCGCGGGGTCCATGCCCCGCTGGGTTGGCGTGGGAGCCGGCACGGCACATGGCGCGGCACGCGGCGTGGGGCGGGGGCTGCGCCCCGACGCGCAGAGCCCCGTCCTGCGGCAGGCGGCCAGGCTGAGCCCCTGGGTGTTGGTCCTGGGGGGGGGGGGCGGTGAGCCCCCTCCTGCCCCAGGGCCAGGCAGCTGAGCCCGCTCGCGCTCGGCGCAGGCATGGGCGGAGCGGGGCTGGCGGGGGCGCGCAACCATGACAGCAGAGCCGGGCTGGAACGGAGCCGCTGTCCTCAGGGGACCCTGGTGTGCCCGTGTCGTCGCCCCCCCCCCCCCCGCCCCCGCTCTGCAGCCACCCGGGCTGGTGCTGCCCCCCGGCACCCCCCTGTGCCCCCCTGCACCCCTGCTCCCGGGCCAGGCCGTGGGGAGCTGGTGTGGGGCCGTTGCGTGGCCCCTGGCCTGAGGGGGGGCTCTGTGGGGCCACGGTGCCCCACGCTGTCCCCCCGTCCCCTGCCCCCTCGCCCGCTAAACTGGGATTAGCGACCTGCGCCTGCCGGGCCCCGCCGGTCGCGGTGTCTTTAATCTGGGGGATTGTGGTTAATCTGGCAGGGAGGGCTGGGCCCAGCCGGCTGCGCCCTCCTGGGGCCAGGAGGGGATGTGGCCCTTGGGGGGTCTGGGGAAACTGAGGCACGGCTGGTGGGTGCCACGCCGGGGTGGGGGCCGGGTGTGCCTGCCCCTCCGCTAACCCCCCTCTCTGCTCCCCCGCAGCGTCGCAGGAGCCAGCGCCGCCAGCGAGGACAGCCGCCGGGCAGCGGGTCGCCTGCGGGCCCCATGCTCTGCTCAGCCCCCGCGCCCCGCGCCTGAGAGCCCCCCCGCGCCCGAGACCCCCGCCATGGCCAGCAACAGCAGCTCCTGCCCCACGCCCGGAGGGGGGCACCTCAACGGCTACCCCGTGCCCCCCTACGCCTTCTTCTTCCCCCACATGCTGGGGGGGCTCTCGCCGCCCAGCACGCTGGCCGGCATCCAGCACCAGCTGCCCGTCAGCGGATACAGCACCCCCTCGCCCGCCAGTGAGTACCGCGGCCCCGCGGCAGGGGTGGGACCCCCGGTGCTGGGGGGGGGGGCGTGTGGGACCCCTCCGTGACGGGATCCGTCCCCAGCGTGGGACGTGGGTGCTGACCCCAGGCTGCTGCTCCCGCACCGGTTTGTGATCTGCGCCGGGGTGGTGGCACTGGTGAGCGGGGGGAGGGTCTCGCTGCTCCCAGCCGCCGCGTCGCCCACCCGTGGGGAGCCGTGTCTGGGGGGCACTGGCTCCTGGCCCGGTGGGGGGCGAGCGCCGGGCACATTTCCCCGTGCGTGTCTGTTAGTGCTGCCGCTGGGGAAACTGAGGCGTGGGGCGGGCAGTGGCACCCGGCGGGTGTGTGTCACTTAATTGCCGCTGTGTGGCCACCGCCATTAATGGCTGTGTTTATACCCCGGCTGTTAACGGCCCAGCTGGCCCTGGTTAGGGGCCCTGGGCTGTCACCATCCCCGGCACCCACCGCGGCCGGGCTGGGGGCCGGGGAGGCCGGTGCCGCGCTGCGTCCTCGCGGCGGCTCTTTGTTCACCGGCGGCGCGGGGGCCGCCCATGGGGGAGGCGATGAAGGCAATCATCGCGTCTGCTCCTGATTCAATTT
Source organism: Phaethon aethereus (assembly GCF_964289735.1). Classification (NCBI taxonomy): domain Eukaryota; kingdom Metazoa; phylum Chordata; class Aves; order Phaethontiformes; family Phaethontidae; genus Phaethon; species Phaethon aethereus. The sequence continues at coordinate 6,247,035 of NC_138601.1, forward strand.
CCCCCTGACAGGGTCGTCCATCACGGCCCCGGTAATCACCGCCCCGCCGCGCCGGCAGCTGGGAGCCGCGGGAGGTGGGCTCCTGGCCGGGGTCCTCCCCGCACCGTGACCCCAGCCGTGGGCTCACGGCGTGCCTCAGTTTCCCCGGACCCTCGCTGGGTGCCGTGGGGTAGCAGCCGGACCCCCACCCCGTCCCCGGCATCTCTGCAGACGGGCACCCTTGCCCATTCCTGCACCGCGCCAGCATGGGCGCCCCACGGCACCCGCCGTCGGGGAGGCCCCTGTGGGTCGGGGTGTGGCGGGGCCCCCCCAGCCCGTCCCTGGCCCCGGGGGACGGTGCAGGCCCGGGCAGGGCCGGCCCCGGGCGCTGTCCCCTGCCGGAGCCGCCCCGGCGGCGGTGGGACCCAGTGGGACCAGTTCAGCGACTGGGTGGTGGCGGGTGGGGCCCCTCCCCCGCGCTGGCTCTGGGGCCATTCCCGCCCCACGGCCTTTGGGAACAGGCTGGGGGGTGCCTGCGTCCGCCCCCCCCGACGCCGGGGCCACGTGCTGGGGGCCGGGCAGGGCAGGAGGGTGCCCTGGGGCTGATGGCAGCTGGGTGAGCTGTGCCTCAGTTTCCCCTTGGACTTCCCTGCCGGGGTGCCCCAGGGTCCCGGGGCACGCAGGGCGAGGGGACACCGTGTCTGCCCCCCGGGTGCTGTACGGTGTGGGTCCTGCGGTGCTTGGTGTGCGCCCGGGGGGATGCCCCCGCGCTCGCTCCTGGCAGTGGGGCCGGCAGGGAAATGCCGGGGTCCGTGTCCCGGCTGGGGGGGCTGCGGAGGGGCCCGGTGCAGCCACCCCCTCCTCACGCGTGTCCAGCCCTGCCGCCAGCCCGCCCTCGCCAGATGTGCTGCAGCTGCGCGGCCCTGGGGCCGATCCGGCTGGGCCCTCCTGGGGGTGCAGATGCCCCCCCCCGGGTTTGGCCGGGTGCCTCGCCGGGGCCGTGAGTGTTGGGATGGGGATCCGGTGGTGTTGGGGCTGCAGGGGAGCTGCCGGTGCCGATCCGGCCCCTGCGGTGCTGCGTGCTTTGCCCCCAGCGCAGGGAAATGGGACCGGCCGTATCCTGCGCACGGTGCTGGGCGCTGCCCCTCTCGCCCAGGCGGGTGTCCCTGGGTGCCCCGGGAGCCGCTGTCCCGGCCGGAGCCCGACCCACGTGCTGGGGCCTGCCGTGCCGTGAGCCGTCGAGAGCGGCTGGCGAAGGGAAGTGAGCGGAGGCGCTGGGCACGGTCCTGGTGCCCCCCGGCACAGCCCCCCAGCACAGCCCCCCCCGGGCTGTGTCTTCCCCTGTGGGGTGGGCACCGTGGTGGGCGGGGGGCGCCCAGGGTGGGTGCAGGGGCCTCCCCACGCTCACGGCTGCGTTTGCGCCCGCTGCAGGGGTGGTGCGTGCGTGGCGCTGGCTGCGCGCGCGTGTGCGTGTGCCCCCGGCCGTGCCTGCGCGTGTGCGCGCGCGCCCGTGTGCGCGCAGCTGTCGGTGCAGAGCTGGGGCGTGCGGCGGGTGTGCGCGGGGCTGAGCGGCCGCGTGCGGGTGCGCGTGTGCCCGTGCCCGCACGCGCGCGTGCGCCCGCCGCACGCAATGCGGAGCCACCCGCGTCCCCGTGCCGCGTGTGTGCACGCGTGTCGGTGCGTGTGGGGGTGCCGAGGCTGTCCCCGGGGACTCCGCGGTGGCCTTCTGCTGCTGGCCGTCCCCGGGGGTCCCCCTCCTCGCCCGCCGCCCCGCGAGAGGCTCCCTGGGCTGCCGCCCCCACCGGACCCTCCCTCTGCCCTGGTTCCCAGGCCCGGCTGCGGGAAGCGGGACCCCGGCGCGGCCCCCTCCCCTGCAGCCGCGGGGCCCCCCGGCCCCGCTCTCGCCCGCCGGGCCGGGGGGCCCCGCGGCCGGGCCCGGCCTGTCACCCTACCCGCTGGCTCCGGTTTCCTCCGCGCCGCCGCCGCTCCCCCGCAGCGCCCCGTAATTAATTAATTTTTAAAAATTAATGAGCAAAACGTGCTCCCTACAGGCTGGGGGCTGCGGGCGGGGGGCAGCAGGGCCGGGGGCCCCCGCTCGGGGCCGGGGCCCGGGAGCCCCCGCGGGGCGCGGTGCTGGGGACCCCCGGCCCCCCATCCGCGCCCGGGGAAGATTGATGAGGCCGGGCCGGGCGCTGGGCCCCGCGCCTGGGAAAGCCCATTATGGCGGAGGTTTTCTATCACTGTCACGGGGGCCGGGGGGAGCCGCCTGCGCCGGCCGGGAATTCGCCGGGCTCAAAAGCCGCTGAAGGGGATAAATGGGGTCTTTTGAAGTGGGCGGGCGGGAGGGGGGCTGCGGGGCCCCGAGGTGCCGGCGTGGGGATGGGGGGAAGGGGCCGGGGCTGGGTACCCCACGCCCCAGGCTGGGCTCGGGGGGGGGTTGTTTGGGGGCCCCGGGGGTCCCTGCCCACGTCCCCTTGTCTGCTGGGGCCGTGACCCTGCGCTCCCAAAGCCGCCTGCTCCAGGCACAGCGGGATCCCCCGTGGGGTCCCCCGTGGCTTTGGGGCCAGGTCTCCATCATGTTCCTGGTCGCGTCTTGTGTTCCCCGGAGCGCCGGCCGCCCCCGTGCGTGGGGCCAGGAGGAAGCGGGGCTGGGGGCTGCTGCCGAGGGGGGGCCCCGTTCTGGTGTCTCCAGGGCGCTGGCCGGGCGACGGGCCGTGGCGGTGGGACAGGGCTCGTGGCGGGGCGTCCCCGAACCCCTCACGCCGTGGGGCTGTGTGCGGGCGCTCCCCTCGCCCAGTTCCTCTTGGCTTCAGCGTTAAAGCTGTGGGTTTTTGGGGTTTGTTTTTTTTTTAATCTCTGTTTCTTCCTGTTGCCGCCGGCGCGGGACGGGAAGCGCTGCCCGGCGGGATGGCCGCCGGCGTGCGCGCGTGGCCTGGCCGCGGCGTGGCCCGGCCGTGCGGTGCCACCGGCCCGCGTCCCCTCCGTCGCAGGCACATTCTTTCCAGCGCTGGTAAATGAGTCAAAGCAGACATTTGTCATGTTCGCTGCAGGAAGTTGGAGGAGCGCTGGGCTTTTGTTCAGAAACCTGCTGGCTAAGCAAAGCCTTTGACTTTCTATTATTATTTAAACAGGCGCTGCTGGTCTGCTCCGCACAGACACACACGCACACACATGCACACGCACACACGCACACGCCTGCCGGCCTTTTTCTTATTCTTTTTTGTGTTTCTCCCCTTTCCCCCCCGCTCTGGGGGGGCGGGTTGGAAATAAAAACAGGCGGCCCTGGCTGTTCCCTTTGGGGCCGGGGGGGCCGCCGGCGTGCGCGGGGCCTGGGCGTGCAGCGAGCGGCCGGCCCGGCAGGAGGGTGTCCTGGGCCTCGGGGTGCGTGTGCGCACCGGGCGCCGCGTGTGTGCATGCTGCCGCGTGCGTGCACACAGGGCCGTGCGTGGCGTGCGCTGCCGTGCGTGCACACTGCCGTGCGTGTGCACACGTGTGCACACGCACAGCTGCTCGTGCACGCTCCCTGCTTGCTGCATGTGGCCGTGCAGGGCCGGCGTGTCCGGCCCCGCGCACGCGTGTGCTCCTCCCGCTCCTTGCCCGCGGCAGGACCCGGACGGCGGTTGGGCTGGGCCCTGCAGCACCCTGGGCCCGCACTGTAAGGGCACCCGTGCGGTGGGCTATGTGGGGCAGAGCAGACCCCCGTGGTGTGGCAGAGGCCGTGTGCCCGCCGTGGAGGGTGCCGGGGCTGTGCTGGCGGTGCTGCGCCGCAGGAAGCGAGGGAGGGAGGGTGGGTGAGAGCGTGCGGCAGGGAAGGTACCGGTGTGTCGGGGAGGTGGCACCGCTGGGGCCAGCCTGGCCCCGTGGCCACTGTCCTTGGCGGGGGTCCGGCCGTGCCTGGGTGCAGGCCGTGGGGCTATGCTGCGTGGGCGATGCCGTTGCCACTTGGGCAGCCCCGGAGGGGCCCCGGGTTTGGGGTGTCACCTCCCATGGGGATGCGGGTGCATGGGCAGGGGACAGGGGAGCGTGGGCAGCACGCAAGCACATGTGTGTGTGCCCTGGGGGTGTGCGCACACACGTGTCTGTGTGTGTGTACACACACTCAGCTGCTCCTGTGCTCGGTGGGGATGCAGCGTCACATGCACACGTGTGCGTGGGCAGGAGTGCACACGTGTACATGCACACACGGGAATGCGTGCACACACGGGAATGCGTGCACACACACCCCCCCCATGCAGTGGTGGGGCGGGAGCGCCCGTGGGCCCCTCCACGGCGTTAACACAGACATGCGCGTACCCCGTCGTGCAGCGGGAACACGCGTGCACACACGCAGGCCCCCACGCGTGCGTGCCCCCACGTCCCCCCGGGGGGCGGCCGGGGGTCAGGGCGAGGTGAGCCCGTCCCCGCCGGGTTCACCCGCAGTTCACGCGCATCCCATTAGTCAAATGAGCCGCGGGCAGCCCCCGGCCCCGCCGCGCGCCCCCGGCCCGCTCCCGCGTGGCGCTGGCCCCGCGCGCCCGTGGGCCCCGCGCGCCCGTGGCCGGTGCCGGCCGTCCCGGGCCGGGGGGGAAGGAGGCGGCGGCGGCGGCGGGGGACCACGGGGCGGCCCCGCGGCGCGGAGCGGGTTAAGGCTGTGGGGAGGCGGCTGGTGTCGGGAGGGACCGGGGCTGCCGGAGCCGCAGAGGCTGCGCCTTCCTCCCCTCCCCTCCCCCTCCTCCTCCGCCGCCGCCTGCCCGGGCGCGGAGCGGAGCGGCGGGGCCCGTCCCGCGGCGGGGCCATGGCAGCGCGGCGCGGGGCGCCCCGGGGGCCCGGCTGCCGCGGGGGGGGACGCTGAGCGCCCGGGGCCGCCCCCGCCGCCGGGCCATGTACGAGGGCGCGGCGGTGGCGGGGCTGCCCCCCGGCCCCCTCCTCCGGATGGATTTCTACGGGCCGGGCCGGGGCGGCCCCCCCGCGCCCCGCGGCGCCCCGCGCCGCCCCCCGCCCTGGAGCAGCTCCGGCCGCTGTAGGTACCTGCGCCCCGGGGGCCGGGCCCCTCACCGCCGCCTCGGGCCGGCGCCGGAGCCCGCCCGGGCGGCGAGAGCGGCCTCGCAGCCCGGCTCTGACCTGGGCCGGGGGGGGGGGTGCGGGGCTGGGTGCGGGGGGGTGGGGGCGCTGGGGGCTCGGCCGCGGGCGCAGGGCTGAGCAGGGGGCGGGGGGCGAGCCCGGGGGGGGTCGCCGGGCTCAGCCCCCGGCTCAGCGCCCCCCCCCGCCGGCTCGGCCGTGAGCAGCCCCTGGCCTGTTTCGGCGAGTGCTGGGCCGGGCGGGGGCCGCCCCGCGCCCCTCCCTCCCCGCCCCGGCCGCGAGTGGGGCCGCGGCAGCGCCGGCCCCGCCGGGGGTCTCGCTCCCCACCCCCCGACGAGCGCTCCGCCAAAACCCAATGAACCCCAGAGTCGCTGCACGGGCGGGGGGGCAGCGCCAGCAACCGGTGTGTCCCCGTGGGCCGGGTGTCCTGGGTGCCCAGGTGGGGCCCCGCGGGCGAGATCCTGCCCGGTGCCCCCGTGGGCCCCCCGCCGTCCCTGGGGATGGGCAGGCCCCGTGCTCCGTGCTGGCGGGGGCACGGCAGGCATGCGGGCAGCGGGAGCAGGCAGGGGCACGGGCAGCGCACCCGGAGCTGCCGGCCGGCCCGCGGGCTGCCACCCCACCCCGCTGTGCTTCGTGCCCCCCTTGCAGGGGCGAGCAGGGTCTGGGTGGGCTGGGGGGGGTCCCACGCCCCCCCAGTAGGCAGCCTGGCCTCGGGCCTCGGGGCTGCGGGCGGCGATAAGGGCCTGGAGAAAGTCCTGCCGCGCTCCGTGGGACTTTCACGCGGGTACGGGCTGCTGGGCCCTTCCGTGGGGCGCAGCGGGGCCGGGGGTCCGCCTCGTCCCCGGGGGGCCGGCAGGCCCCTTCTCCCTGCTGCCGGTTCTCCCTTCACGCAGCGATGCCTGGCGCGGTGCCGGTGGCCGGCGCTGTGCGGGGGGTGTGCGGCCGTGGCCCCCTCGGTCTCGCTCCCCCCATTGTCTTGGGGCCGCTCGACCTTTCTGCTGGCATCGGGCGCGAGCGCGGCGCGAGGGGCCTTTGTCTTCAGCCGGGGACGGCACGGGGCTGCCGCGGGGGCTCCGGCCGCCTCTGCGGCGGGGTGCTGCCTTCGGGGCCCTGGAGCAGGCAGGGCGCAGGCAGGGCCCGGCGGGGGCCATGTGTCCCGGGCTCCAGCGCCATCCCCTCAGCACAGGGCCCCCCCAGATCCCACTGGGGCTGTGCTGTCCTGAGCGGGGTGGCTGGTTGCCGTCGTCCTCCCTTCTGCCCCCAATCCTGCGGGAGAGGGGCCTCCTGTCCAGAGCCCCCTCCCATTGGGCTGTGGCTTTGGGTGGCCACGCGGAGCCCCTGCCCAGGCCAGGACACCTCCGGGCTCTGGTCATGGTGACCGTGACCCGGCAGGCGTGTGGGCGGCGGGTGCTGGCGGGACTCCCTGGCAGGGTGCCCCACTCCCTACGTCACGCCGAGGTGCCGTGTCTCCCCAGCTCAGGGGTGCCAGCCTTGGTGGGGCCGCTGCCGGAGATGCTGTGCCTCAGTTTCTCCAGAGACAGCTGTGCCCGCAACTGGGCTGTGCCCGGTGGCGCTGGCCCCCGAGGTGCTGGCTGCTGGCCTGGCGCCGGCGCTGCCCTGCCCGGCGGGACGCCGTCTCGCTGGCGTGGGGGGAAGAGCTGCTCCTCGGGGTGCGGGGAGCCTGCCCGCCACTGCAGCGGGGCCTGGGGACACTGCCATGCCACAGCTGGGGAAACTGAGGCACGAGGCGGTTCCAGACGGTGGCGGCGGTGCTTGCAGGAGCCCACGGAGGCAGTGGGTATCCTGTGCCCCTGTGGGTCCATGTCCTGCCACGGGTTTTGTGGCGTGCCGTGGGGGTCTCGGGGGGCACATGGGGTTGGGTTGTGCACGAGCACTGCCCCGCTGGGCACGGGGTGGCCCCGCCGTCGCCTTGTGTCAGCCGCGCTCTGCCGGCCTGGGCCGGCCGGTGGCGCGCAGCCAGCGCAGCGCTGCGGCGCGGTAGATGGCAAGTGGGGTGGTGGGGTCCCCAGGCCCTGGCACCGGCGGGGAGCAGGACCCCTGAGTCTGCTGGGCGGGATGCCCAGTGGGGACCAGGCGGGGTGCGGGTGCCCAGGCGGGCTGAGTGCCGTGCCTGGCACCACGTGGGCAAGAGCGGGCACCCCACAGCCCAGGGCACCCCGTGGTTTGGGGCGCTGGCCCCATTGTGGCCCTGGAACCGTCCTTGCCTCCCCAGCTGCCGCAGAGGCGCGGGAATTCAGGGCACGTGGGATCCTTGGCCGCAGGAAAGCCCTGGGTGGGCGCCCACCGTCTCGCCAGGCGCGCCAGGCCCCGCGGTGCGGGCGTGGGGCTGTCCCGCCTGGCACGGCGCTGCCTGCTGCTTTGGACCCTGCGGCGAGCACCGGCGGAGCGCCCTGCAGCCCCTGGCCGGGCCTTGCTCCTCGTCCCCCCGCTCCGAGGCCGGGGTCCCGGCCCGGCTCTGGCCCGGGGGCGACAGCCGGTGGCTGGCGGGGGTGGCGGCAGCCCGGACTCCTGGGTGCCCACGGGCGCTGGCACACGGTGTGGGCCCGCGGGCGCTTTCCCACGCCGGGGCGGGTTGCCGGCTGTCGGGGTGCCCCGGGGTCCCTTGGCGCGGGCGGGAAGCGGCCGGCGGGGCCGCGGGCGGGGGCGGCGCGTTCGCCCGGGGATGCCGGCGGAGCCGCAGCATCTGGTCTGCAGCTGGGCCCCGCTTCCTCCCGGCGGGGCGGGGGGCAGGACACCCGGGTCCCTCCTGTTCAGAGGGGCTGGGGGGGAGCCCGGGCGCCTGGGTCCCCCGCGTTCCCGGCCAGCCCCTCCTGCACCTCCCCAGGGAGGTTTGCGCCCATCCTGCCTGCTCAGCACCTCTGGGTGCTGCTCTGTGCCCTCCCGCTGTCTCGCAGGGGTGTGAGGGGCACCCAGGCCTGACACCACCACGAGGGGCTCCGGGGGAGCTGGCCAGGCAGGCGGCTGTGCCCGCGGCCCCGTCCCCTCTCTGGTGGCACTGCGGTCCCTTCGCCGGTGGCTGCGGCGGCCGGGGATTCCTGCGGCACTGGCACAGCCGTGCCTGCCCGGGGACACCGGCGTGCGCCGGCGCGGGGGGAGCCGGGTCCCCTCCCCCCTCCGCACCCAGCACATCAAAATCTTGTCAAATCTGCATTTTGTGAGTGCAGCTCTCCACGAGGAAGTTCTTAAATTATATAAAAGAGGCGATAAATTATAGACGACGTTCGCTCAGTCACTTTAATGGCTCCGCTCCCTCGAGTGGCAGCGGTGATTTATTCAGTGCCGCCTGGGAAGCGCTGCCCGGCTCGCTCGCCTCGGCGCCCGGCACGCTCGCCTCGCGCCCCGCATGCTCGCCTCCGTGCCCCGCGCGCTCGCCTCGGCGCCCGGCGCGCTCGCGTTCTGCCCCGCACACTCGCCTCGGCGCCCGGCGCGCTCGCCCGTCCCCGTTGGGTCGTGGGTGGCTTGGTCCCCGTTGTCCCCCTCCCTGGCCCCGTCTGCACCCGTGGCCTTCGGCGGGTGGCCGGTGGCACGGCCAGCCTGGGGACCCCCACCCCTCATCCATCACCCCCCCAAGCCCCGCCGCCCCCAGTGGGACCCCTCCTCGGCTCAGCCCCGGGGCGGGGGCCCCTGGCCGGGGGGGCAGCGGGCGGCAGCGGCGGGACCCTTTTCGGGGGCCCTTTTCGGGGCGGGGGGCTGGGCTCCCCCGCCGGGCCCGGCCTTTAATATCCTGTTTGACTGGTTCGCTTGGCTCCGCCGCAGAAACGTTCGCAAACATCCCGGAGGAGCCGGGGAGCGCTTAACCCCTGCCTGGCTGCACCCCGCGCCGCGGCCTGCCGCCCCGCCTGCGCCGCGCCCTCCCCGCCGCCGGGGCGGGGGGACAGGCCTTGTGCCGGGGGGCTCGGGCGCCTCCTGGGGGGCAGGGGGGCACCGGGCGTGCTCCTGGGGGGCCGGGGGGGAGCAGGCACGTCCCACGAGGTTTTGGGGTGCGGGGGGTACCGGCCGCGTCCCCCGTGCTGGCGAGGCCGTTGCAGCACGTGGTGGCCGGGGGATGCCTGTCACGGGGGCGAGGGCAGCGCTGCCCTCGGGGACGTCCCTCGCCGGGGTCCCGTGGGTGCCGGTGGGGTGCCGCCGTGCCCGGGGCCGTGCCTTCGGCTCTGGGGCAGCGGGTGCGGCGGGTGGCCCCCAGCCCACGCACGTGCGTGCGCCCACGCGTGTGAGCGAGTGTGCGGCGCTGGCCCCCGCGCCAGGCCGGGGCCGTGCCGTGCCGGCCCCCCGGACGCCGTCAGCGCCGCCCGCGCGGGGGGCTCCTGGGATTCCGGCTTTTTTCTTTTTTCTTTTTTTTTTTTTTTTTTTTTGTTGCTGTTGCTGTCTGCCTGGATGCCACTTCGCCTCCGTGGCCTGGAAACGTCAAGTTGCATCTTCCCAGCTCGCGTCCTCTCCCTGCCCGGCCCCACACCACCCGGCCCCGCGGCCGCCACACCACCCGGCCCCGCGGCCGGGCAGGGTCGGGTGGGCAGCGGCGGGGGGGGCGACGGGACCACCGGCCCCGGGGGCCGGCACTGGCGGGGGGTGCGGGGTCCCTGCGGGACCAGCCCGGCGCGGGGGTCCCCGTGCCCTGAGCGCCGCCGCCTTCCCCGCAGCCGTCGAGACACAGAGCACCAGCTCGGAGGAGATCGTGCCCAGCCCGCCCTCGCCCCCGCCCCTGCCCCGCATCTACAAGCCCTGCTTCGTCTGCCAGGACAAGTCCTCGGGGTACCACTACGGGGTGAGCGCCTGCGAGGGCTGCAAGGTGAGCGCTGCCGGCGCCCCGCGCCGGGGCCGCCCCCCCCGCGGGCCCCCGGGGTCCCCGGCCAGGTGCTGACCGGGGCGCGCGGGGTCCCCAGGGCTTCTTCCGCCGCAGCATCCAGAAGAACATGGTGTACACGTGCCACCGGGACAAGAACTGCATCATCAACAAGGTGACGCGCAACCGGTGCCAGTACTGCCGCCTCCAGAAGTGCTTCGAAGTCGGCATGTCCAAGGAGTGTGAGTGCGGCCGGGACGGACGGGACCGGGACGGCCTGCCTGGGTGCCGCGGGGGGGGTCCGGGCGCAGCGGGGCCGTCCCAGCAGCCCCCACCACGTGCCCAGCAAGGCCCTGGGGGGGTGGGGGGGACCCCCCGGGGGGGTGGGGGGGACCCCCCCGGGTTTGTGTCACAGCCTGGCCGTTGCCTGGGCAACGCGTGATTGATGATGTCAGAGATAAATGACGCTGACGGGGCCTCCTGGCGTCTGCGTGCCAGTTGTCATGGTGCCCGGCTGCACCCCCCGCGCGGCGCGGCATCGCCGGGGGTGGGTGACCGGGGGCGACGGCTGCTGGGGCGCAGCTGCCCCCCGAGCACCCCACAGTCCTGCCCCATCTGCCTGCCCCTGTGGGGCCCGTGGTCCCCGGGAGGGGGCTGCCGGATGCTGGGGGCGGCCGGGCAGTGCCGGGGGTGCTCAGCGTCCCAGGGGCTGCAGCTCCGGACCCCCTTGCACCTAAGGGGGGGTCCTGGCCCTCCCTGTCCCACAGAGGCTGGTCCCTGCGGGGTGCTGCTTCCCCCCGCTGCCACCTCGGGGGGGTCCCCCGCACGCCCCCGTGACGAGCGCGGTGGCTCAGCTGCCATTTTCTCTCCCTGGTGGTTTGCTCCGCTGCGTCAGCTTTGCGGAGCCAAGCTGAACACTGGCCCCACGGCCAGGGGTGCGGTGTCCCCCCCGGGCGCTGTGTCACCCCTCACTGCCTCCTAGTGACTCGGGGGGGCTTATTTAACGGAAAGCCGTGGGGGGCTGGAGGCTCGGCTGGCCCTTTGCCACCGCGGCCGATCCCCTCACCGGCGGCGACTTCCTCATCCTGCCCCGGGGGGACAGAGCTGGTGGGGCAGGGGCTGGCTGGCGGCGGGGCCGGGCGGCGCTGACCCTGCCGTCCCCGCAGCCGTCCGCAATGACCGGAACAAGAAGAAGAAGGACGTGCCCAAACCGGAGTGCTCGGAGAGCTACATCATCACGCCCGAGGTGGAGGAGCTCATCGAGAAGGTGCGCAAGGCCCACCAGGAGACCTTCCCCGCCCTCTGCCAGCTCGGCAAATACACTACGGTGAGTGTTCGAGGGGTCCCGGGGGGCTGGGGAGCGCGGCAGCCCCCCCCGTGCCCTCACCCCCCGCCTCCCGCCGCAGAACAACAGCTCGGAGCAGCGGGTCTCGCTGGACATCGACCTGTGGGACAAGTTCAGCGAATTGTCCACCAAGTGCATCATCAAGACGGTGGAGTTTGCCAAGCAGCTCCCCGGCTTCACCACGCTCACCATCGCCGACCAGATCACCCTCCTCAAAGCTGCCTGCCTCGACATCCTGGTGAGAGCGGGGCCTGGGACGGGGACAGGGGCGGGGAGGGGACGCCAAGCTGAGCCCCCCGCCCTCGCCCCCCCCCAGATCCTGCGGATCTGCACGCGCTACACGCCGGAGCAGGACACCATGACCTTCTCGGACGGGCTGACGCTGAACCGCACGCAGATGCACAACGCCGGCTTTGGGCCCCTCACCGACCTGGTCTTCGCCTTCGCCAACCAGCTGCTGCCGCTGGAGATGGACGACGCCGAGACGGGGCTGCTCAGTGCCATCTGCCTCATCTGCGGAGGTGCGTGCGGGGGGTGCGGGGACGGGCACCCTGCCCAGCGCCCCGGCAGGCCCCCGGCGCCTGCCCGGCGGGCCTCCCCAAGCGGCTGACCAGCAAGACCCCAAACGGTGCCCTTTTCCGTGGCACAGCCACCCTGGAGACCCCCTCGGGGCCGCAAGGTTACAGGGGGGCAAGGGGGAACGACAGGATCTGTGCTGCCCCCCCGTAACCCCTGTCGTCCCCCCACCCCAGACCGCCAGGACCTGGAGCAGCCCGACAAAGTGGACAAGCTGCAGGAGCCGCTGCTGGAGGCGCTGAAGATCTACGTGAGGAAGAGGAGGCCCAACAAGCCCCACATGTTCCCCAAGATGCTCATGAAGATCACAGATCTCCGCAGCATCAGCGCCAAGGGTGAGCGCCGGGGAAGGGGCGGCCGCCCTCCTGCAGCCCCGCGTCCCCGGGGGAGCGTCCCTTGGGCTCGGCACCGTCGGGGGTCCGGGTCACTCACCCCTCCCCAGGGCACAGCGTCCTCCGGAGGGGACGAGGGAGGGGTGACCCCCAGCACCGCGTCCTCCAGGGACGCGGAGGACGTGGCCGTGTCCCCTGTCCTCAGCAGCCGGGGAGGAGCAGGGCCGGGGGTGCCGGTTTGGGGGTGCCAGCGGCGCGCTGCCTCACTGACCCCGACCCTTCGTGCAGGCGCCGAGCGGGTGATCACGCTGAAGATGGAGATCCCGGGATCGATGCCGCCCCTCATCCAGGAGATGCTGGAGAACTCGGAGGGTATGGACACGCTGGGGGGGCAGCCTGGGGCCCCCCCCGGCAGCTGCAGCCCCAGCCTTTCGCCCAGCTCCAACCGCAGCAGCCCGGCCACGCACTCGCCGTGACCCGCGCCCGGCGCGCACCAGGACAGAGCCCGGCACGCCGGCGCGCGGAGGGGGGACCCCGCGCCTCGGCCCTGGCTGCAGCCCCCCTGGGGCGGACTCCTTGGCAGCCCCCCGCCGGCGCAGCCCCGGGACCCCCCCGCTGGAGCGGACCCCGCGGGGAGCCCCGCAGCCCCCGCCCCCCCCCAGCCCCGGGCGAAGCGCGTTGGTTGAGTCACATTTCAGGGGCGCGGGGGCCCTCGGCCACGTCCCCGGGGACGCCCCGGCCCCACCAGCACCAGCACACACGGGATCGCGACCACCGAGCCAGCCCCCCGCCCCGGCCGTCCGGCAGGGAGGACCCGGCCAGACCCCGCACGCCGAGGAAGCAGAGTCATTTAAAAGAGAAAAGAAAGCAAAGTATATATATATAAATATCTATAAATATCTATAAATACGTTTTAAAACCTTTGTAAAAGTTTGGAGGGGTTTTTAGGCCTGTGCAGGTGGAGGGGGCATGGCGGGAGCTGCCGGGGGGGGGGGGGGCACATGATTTATTATTATTAAATTTTTTTTTTTTGGTTGTTGTTGAGATTTTAGTGGTTTTAGAGTCAGGGGATGCCGGGCGGGCCCTGCCCTGGTCCCCCCAGGCGGGGTGGGGACTGTGGGGATGCACGGTGGTGCCAGCCCCGGCCTCGTGGGGAGCGGGGCCCGGCCCTGCCGGCACGGGGAGGACGGGGGGGACGTGGGGGGGCTGGCTCCAGAATAAAGTTTATTTATTCTAGTGCCTGGCTCGTTCTTACTGCGGGGACACTGCGGCGGGGGGCCGGCGGGGGGCATGGTTGGGCCTGCTGCACCCTGAGTCCCGGGGACTTCTTTGCTGCAGGGGGACACCCCAGGACCCCCCCATCTGCCCTCCTTGGCTCGGGCTGCTGCCAAAGGCTGAGCTGGGGCAGAACCCTTTGGGGTCCCCCAGCACCCCGAAAGCTCTGCGCTTCCCAGCCCCCATGCTGCGGTCGTGTCCCCCTATGCCAGGGTGTGGGGGCAGCCCTGGCCACCCCGTGCCGGGCTGGGGGGCAGTGGGGGTCAGGGGTGTCCCTGCTGCTGTGCAGGGATGGGACCTGTTTGTTTTCCTTTTGTCCATATTTTTTTTCCAGCAGCTGCCGGGTGAGGCCCATCCACCGCCCACAACAGGAACTGGGGGCACCAGGGCACGGCACGGCACAGCACGGCCCTGCTTCCCCGGCACGGCGAGGGCTGGGGCAGGGAGAGTCACAGCTGCCCGCTGGGCACCAGCTGGGCTGAGAATGGCCACAGCTCGTGCCAGCAGTGGAAGCCCAGGGCCGGCTACACGGTCAGGTCCCCCCGCGGCGGGGGGCCAGCGGGGCAGCACGGCTCCTCCGCAGCCCCCGCCGGCTGCCCGGGAGCTGGTCCCCGCTCCTGTGGCCGGTGGCAGCACCCAGCCTGGGGTGGGGGGCCCTTGCGCAGGAGGTGGGCGAGCTCGGCCAGGCTGAGCAGCGCCGAGACCAGCCCCACCACGAAGTAGAAGTGGATGAAGACGGTTTTCTCAGTGGGGCGGGAGACGAAGCAGTCGACGTGGTGCGGGCAGGGCCGCCGGCGGCAGACGAAGAGCGGCTGCACCCTGAAGCCGTAGAGCAGCGCCTGCCCCAGCAGGAAGCCCAGCTCGGCCGCGATGCGTGCCACCACGCTGCCCACGTAGAAGGGCTGGAGGCGGCGGGTGCGCTGGCCGGGGGCCCCCCCGCGCCCCGGCTTGGCCGCCTGGTGCACGGCGAAGATGACGAAGAGGGCGGCGGGCGCCGAGAGCACAACGATGTGGAAGACGAGGAAGCGGTAGTGGGAGATGGGGAAGGCGGCGTCGTAGCACACCGGTTTGCAGCCCGGCTGCTGCGTGTTGCAGACGAACTCCTCCTGCTCGTCCTCGAAGACGTCGCTGCCCACGGTGGCCAGGACCAGGATGCGGAAGAGGAGCATCACCACCAGCCAGAACCGCCCCACCATGGGCGAGTGCTCCTGCACCGCGTCCAGCAGCGAGCTCAGGAAGCCCCATTCGCCCATGGCCGAGCTGCGGGAGCGGGGTCAGCGCTGGCGGGGGACACGGTGCCCATGAGGATGGACCCCAGCGGGCAGCACGGCCCCTCCGGCTCAGCACCCTCCGTGCCAGTCCCAAAGGCACTGCACCATCCCCACCCCTGGGCAGCGCCAACCCGGCTCACCCCTGTCACGAGCGTCCCCAGGCATCTGCGGTGCCCCAGGGCTCGCGCCCCCGGAGATGGGTCCGAGGTCACCGGCTCGGGCAGGACTAGCAGGGCTCCCATCCATCGTGCTCCCCGGCCCCCTGGGCCCCCCACAGCCCGGCCCGGCGGGGTCTCCCCTGTACCTGTGGAGGCTGCGGTTCACGGCGTGCCAGCGCGGCTGGCGCCGGCTGTCCGGGACTGTCCGGTCCCTTGTCCGGCTGGGCTGGGACGACGGTCGCGCAGCCACGCCTGGAGTCCTTTTAAAGAGACAGAGCAGCCGCGGGGGTGCCTGGAGGGGAGGGAAGGGCTCGGCTCTGCTGGGGGGACCTCACGGACAAATGCTCTCCCTGCCCCGGGGCCAGCGGCTGCCTGGGGCACAGGTCGGTGCAGGGGCGGCCCCCCCCCCCGAAATGCCACTGTGCCTTGCCCCCCCCCAACCCCCAGGGCCTGGGGGTACCAACCACAGTGCTCAGCCCCCAAAAGCCCCCACCCCAGCGCTGGCAGCGCCTCCCTGTGCGGCTCCTGCCCCGCGGTCTCATCCGGGGCCGGGCTCTTCCCCCATGGGGCTGGGGCGCTGTGCCGGGGGATGCGCGGCCTGGCACCAGCCCTCCCTGCTCCGTACGGGCCATGGAGAGTCCCGTGGGCCGTCCCTGGCTGCCCCCAGCTCCGGCACGTGTGGGCCGGCAGGATGCTACGCCACCAGCCCCGCCGGGCAGCTGCTTTTCAAAGCCTTGCGATGCTCTGCAAGAAATGCTCCGTGGCACGGCCGGGGCTCCTGCCAGCCCCACCCGGCCGGGGCAAGTGCCAGTGGCCTTCGCCTGTGCCTCAGGTTCCCTTTCTGGTAGCAGGAGCAGAGTCCCGGCCGGCGCGGGTCACCCTCGGGCCCTCCTTGCCCCTTGGGGGCCGTGCGATGCCCACAGTGAGTTGGTGCCCGACACCCCACAAGCCACCGCGCCCCCTCCAGCAGCACGCAGCATCCCCAGGGCCCCTGACAGTGGCATTTTGTGATGGAGAAAATCCTGGTACAGACACTGTGGTGCACTGTGTGCGTGAGCGCACACGCAGCTCTATGTATACATTTGGGGTGATGCCGGGGTTACGGGAGCAGCTACATCACCAGCCCCGAGCAGGCCGCGCGGCCACGGCCTCGCCATTTGCTGTGCGAGTTGTGACAACTGATTCTCCGGGTGTGCTTGCAGCAAGGAGAGCCGTAAATAGCACGGCCCCTCGCCGGGGACGCGCCAGAGACACTCTCCAGAGCCCGGCAGTGGAAAATCTGACAGCGCTTTCCACACTTGACTGGGCTCCAGCAAAGCACCTCGGTGGCACCGATAGTGCCTGCACCCGGCGGCTGTGCCATGGCTGGCAGGGGACCGAGGGGCCCCGGGGTTTGCCGGTTGGGTCCTGCAGCCACGCAGCTCCCTATGTGCGGGGAATCACCAGCCTGGGACGTGGGGGGAGGCGGGTGTTGCAGCTGGGTCCTGCTCGTCCCCCCGTGCCAGCCCAGGAGCCACGGCCAGCTCCCCGTGGCTGCCGGCACGATGGCAGCCCCGCATCGACCCTGCGCCCCGTTTCAGCCATGTGCATGATGCTCTGGGGGCCCTGGGGTGCTGAGCACCCAGGTGCAGGGATGTGGGACAGCGCAGTTTGTCCCCCAGGGCTTCATTAGCGACCCTGATCCCTCCTGCTGCAGGGACCCCCCATATCTCGCCCAGCTCTGACAGGCAGCCCCCCAGGGGTGCAACTCCAGCCCAGAGAGGCGGCTTAGCACAAACCCGTCCCTCCAGTAAATCCCTCGCGCGCTCGGAGCCTTCAGCCACCCCTCACCTGCGGCCGCCCTCACAGAAGCAGAACCGGGGCATGACCATCCCCGTGGGCTGACGCCGGGTGCCACGCGGGCATTCACAGGAATTTGGAGGCCTCAGATCTGGCGCCCAGATGGGTCCCGCCAGCGGTTTTGCAAAGCCACAGCCTCGGTGGTGAGGAACCAGCAGGGAAACAGCCCAGGCAGCACCAGAGCTGGCTGCAGGCACTGCCTCAGGCACGGTCCGGGGCTCGGCGGCAGCAAGTGCTGACCCACGCCCAGCCAGGGGGAAGGCAGGACACCAGTGGGGTTTTCACAGCGCTTGGCAGCTGCCAGTGAGCAGCCGAGGGACATCCCACTGATGGCACCAGCTCCCAGCTGGGGAAGCAGAGGGGACAGGCCGTGCTGAGGGGACCGTCGCTGCAAAGCCCGAGGCTCCCACAGCTCCTCCTGCGGGGTGCAGCTCTGCCCCAGCACCTTCTTCACATGGCCCAGGCCACGGTGATCACCTCCAGCAGCCCTACACACAGAGCAGAGGGCTTGGTGCAAGCTCTGCGGTGGTCATTTCCATAACAATGCCAAAACTGGCTAAATCAGCACCGGAAATAACCTCAGAAATAACGAGCATGGTTAGACAATGGAGATGACCCATTTAGACCAGTCTTGGCAGCAGCGGGTGGGATCTGATGGCCTCTTGCTCCTGGGAAAGTCTGAGCTTCGAGTACTCGCTACGAACAAAGACAAGCCATGGCTCTGGGGAGCCGGCGCAAGGGAAAACGGAGAGAAGAGGCAGCTGAGGACAAGTCCTTTTTATTGAAGAAAGCTTGAGTAAAAACACTTTTATTACATAAATACTAAAAAGGACAGAAACTCAGGACAAGAAGAAAAACACAAAGTATTTACATAGACAGTTAAGAAATATCCCTCAGTGGTACAGACATGGCCTTTGAAAAGCAAAAACAACTAGATAAATACTCCAGTGAAGTACTTCTAAGGGGAAGGGGGAGATGAAGCTTCCCTGCTTCTGCTGAGGAACCCGAGTGCTGGAAGGTCAGACTACCCCGAGGCACTGAGGTGATGAGCAGGCCTCACCTCGCAGGGGGATGTGCTAAGGGGAAGTTCTTTGTCCCCAGAAACGGCAGCAGGAGAAGCTTCACGCTGCCGAGGAGCTGCTCTGTACAACAGCCTTTTCTTGTGCCGAGTATGGCAGCAGAGGAGCTCAGCGCGGGGGAACCTGCTGCTTTCCAACGCGTGCATGGGAATAACCAACCGGCTTTCCTGCAAGCGCCCACAGATCAAAGACCCTTGGATGGCGGATGTCTGTCCTGCCGCTGTCCTTCTCTCTAAGAGCCCGTCTTGCTCAGCCGGCACTGCAGAGACACCCGCTTGGATCTTCAGCGGCACAAGGCATGGGTAGTCACAAGCATCTCTTACCTGAAGATGACCTCTGGGCTGAACTAGCTGAAACGGGGCTTCTTGGCAGCCAGACAGAAGATAAAGCTGCCAACAGTGAGCACAGTGTGGAGACAAGTCTGCACAAACCTCCATTACTAAACCTGAATTTAAAATAACAAAGGCTAAAACTCAACATGGCAGAGGTTGAGCAACAGGGACTTGCAAAGGACTGCGGAAGAGAAAGAAAAACACTAGCATGGAGTTTTGAATGCCTACACCTCACATGTCCCTACGGTTGTGGAGTTAAAAGCTTGTCTATTTTATTACTTTTTAAGACATCTAGAGGAAGGTATCTATATGGGAGGGTATTTTAAAAGATTTGGTATGTTCTAAAGTCTACTTTAACATTAAAATTACCACAAAGTGTCAAAAGATTCCAGCTAGCTAATGGGTAAGAGGGAAGTGCATCAGCACTAGCTGGGCAGATGGCTCCAATGTTCACAAGAAAGGCAGGGCGGTGTGTGTGTGTGTTCCTGTTTAAACAATCGAAGTTATTTAAAACTAAGAAAAATAGAGCTGTATTCACTTGTTACAAACACTTTGGGACTAGCTTAAATGCAGTGAAAAGATTTCCTGGTCTGAGATGTTTGTTGGTGAGAGCTTGTCAAGATCTCTGCTGAAGGCTAGTTTGTAGATTGGTTTGGATCAGCAGCTTAAAATCTTCATAAAAATTCAAAACATATCATCCTCATCGGACTCCTCCAAGTACTGGACAGGCTTTTTGAGACGTCCAGGCCTGGTACGGGGCACGGCTGCTATGGGGCTGTCCGCACGAGCAGTTGAATCAACAGTAAAGCTATCATCGTCTTCCAGCTTGGATTTCTGGAGGGAAAGCATAGTCAAGAAGTGAATCATGACTCTGAGCATAAACAGGGAACACGATTAGCATAAAACACACCACTGTGTCACGGGCGAGGTGGTTGTTTGGACTGATGGGACCAAATCAACAATCTGGGATAGGTACGCGTGCCCGACCCGCCCTCCTCACCCACCCTCCCCACACCCAGCAATAACGACGGGAGTCGCACAGGAGGTTCTACCTCTACCACGTTTTTTCTGCCAGAATAACCAACACCACACTCTGCGGTACCCCCTCGGCTCTAACGGGTGGCAGAGTACAAACCTTTGCCGCAACTGATTTGGAAGGCTTCAAGCCAAAATCTGAATCCGAATCCGAATCCGAATAAGAGCTTGGCTGCCTTTTGACAACTTTCCGCCCCTTGCTCGGGCCAGCCTTCTTGTCACCCGCTGCTCTGGTCTCAGAACGCAGGGATCCCTCCTTCACCGCTGTCTTGCTGGATTTGGGTGCAGCCTTTTTCTTGGCTAGGATATCCATGATGGACGGCTGGTTATCTGAAACAGAACTCTGCGTTTAAACCCTTGTTTTGCTGCCTCTCTTCTCATTCGCAGTTTGTGAATTACTTCCAACACAAATACAGCTCTGCACTATACTGCGAGGTCAGCACGCAGGTCGTCTCATTTGAAGCATGGTTTTCTAGAAAGATTGCTCTTTACCAGGATTATGAGAAATGAGGTTGTTTATCTGCTTAGTTCCACTACATTTAGAGGATCAAATTAAAATGTACCCAAAGCAATTTACAGACTATTTCAGATTGAAAAGTCCTGAACTCTTAAGGCTGTGTAACCAATCTTATACCTTCAAAATTTTTGCACAGGGAAGGAATGAATTTACCATCTATACTAAACAGTTACTTGTGCACTTCTTTCTTACCTATATTTTGACATTTTTTAACAGCATCTTGAAGCACGTCTCCGAGTTAAGCTGAAATGAGCAGGCCATTCCTGAATGATAATAGGCTTTCTCAATTTAGAAGTGGAAGAAACAGCTATTTTCCTGTGGTAACATACTACTTTACTGCTGGGATCAAAACCAGCTAGTGATGGAATATGCAAAACAGCTTTCAAAGTTTGACAAAGACTCTGGGCAGTTAAGTTTTTAAAAAAACAACAAACCTAAGTCAAATGCCGTAGATTTATGAGGTCGAGGTAGCACTAAATAGATCAAGCTACCCCAAAGAAGCTTTTCTTCTTCCTGGGAAGCAAGCTACCAAGTAGCTTTCTTCCCAAAAAGACATGAAGTAGAACACTGACTGCAAGACACAAATTCCACCCGGATTATTTCTGCCAAGTATTACGTAGCACTGTAGGAAGCATTCACTTTTCCTGTTCTCAAACGAAAATTCACTCCCTTCAAGCATGTCTGAGAGGAACTAGAACATGATATGTTTGGAAACAAACTTCTTAAAAAATGACAACTAGGCAACCTTTGCCACAAACCTCCGATCTTTTCTGAAATGAAAACTCAAAAGTTATTCGGGCCTCTAAATGTCTAGCAAAATCACTCAGACTTGTTTCCCACAGGAATAATGACTGTTACTAAACTTTGCCTTACCCTTAGTGGCACTGGCTTTCTTAGCTGCAGCAGGCTTTTTAGGTATGGCCTTAGTGCGCGGCACAGAGACAGAAGGAACTGCAGGAGCTTGACTCACATTTTCACTAGCAACATCTCGGTCTTGAACTGAACAAAGCAAGCAGAAAGTAAGTCTGAAATAGTCAAGTTATCTACTCTGGGTATAAACATTAGAGCAGAAGGAAATAATTTTTGTCCACTTCATAAAAAGGAGAACTATTAAAACTGGATTAATCACAAAATCGAGTTAGAAACAGAGAAGTCTGGTGCACTGAAACCCTAGCATCAGAGTTTCTTTGCAAGACCTTGTGACTGGTGTCTGCCATTGTCAGTGTTAAGCACTGGTCCAGTGCACTCTTGTGGGGTTTTAGGAAAATCAACAAGGTTTAGAAGGTCTTATACTCACCAGGGATAGCACTTTGCACTGGGCTTTGCCTGGGAGCTTTAGCTGCTTTTTCAGTGGTTTCCCTAGAATACAAAATCCCAAGTATTTTTTCAACTTACAAGGCACTAAATAGGTGCATTGAAGAAAAAGAGCTATTAATTTCTATTTAGCACTAACACTGGAAGCACAACTGATTTCCAGTGACTACGTGGAGAAATACTCACTTCGGAGCAGCTCTGGGCTTGGGAGCAGGTTTTTCTTTTGAGTTTGTATTCAATTCAGTGTCGCTTTCACTGTCGCCCTGAAATTCAGACTCCTCATCTGAGCTGGAGAGATTTGCATCCGAGTCTGAACTGATTATGGTCTTGACTTTGGCTGATTAAATGACACAGATGTATTATTTTACACATTTGGCAATACGCAGCTCAGTTTCTTTTTCAATATTTTAGCTGCAGTTATTAAAAATAAAGATCTGACTAAAACCAAGCAGATAGTGAGACTGCCAGTGAGAAGACTCTGAATCACAACTGTATTCTGGGCTCACGTACCAACAACGCATTTGACTGGCCAACACAGTTGTGTAATTAAAACCAATAACCTTATTTCTCTAGTTGCCCATTTCGGCTTTTCCTTGAAAAGCATTGTGAAAATCTGCTCAAATGGTAGAAACAATTAGTTGTTATATACTATAAAATAAGCCTCTTAAAAATTATTTCTGACTGAGACGTCAGCCGCTGGGAGCTCCCCAAAGAGTCTGTTCAATTTTCTCCTCCACAGACTGCTCCTCTTCTGCATTTGTGTTGTCACTCACCTGCTGCTTGGCGAACCACTCTCTCTCTTGGAGGAGGTGCTTCAAAATCAGACTCTGACTCAGACCCCGAGTCAGACCAAGGGTTTCGTTTCTTCATTTTCTTTAGTGGCTTAAATGGTAGAGTGGCCTGCCTCTTAGCACCTGAAAAATACGGGGAGGCAGGATGAACTAGCAAACTTCTATGTGTACTTCAGGCTCAGCAGTTCAAGCTCAACTTGGAAATACATCACTAAAAATTCAGAGGATTCTAGCTTAAACATCAAAGAGAAATAGTAATTTATCCTGCTTGACTGTTATCCAGGATCACTTTCTCTCACCTAGTTTTTCCAAAAATACTGATCCTAGATGTTACTCGTCACCTTCAGGAAGAGGTCAGATAACCAAATTTACAACCCTTCCCCTCACTTTCCATTGATGGAATAACACATAAAAGCATTTACCTCGCTCAGTATTGAGCTTCTGCACTAATCTCTGCTTAAGGCCCGAAGACTCTTTGTCTCCTGATGTGTTTTCTTCTTGATTCTCATCCGTTTCATTTTTTTCACTCTGAAGATACAAGCAGGTATCAAATAGATACAAGTCAGCTCACACTGTTAGCAGAGGCACACAGAGCAATGTAGAAAGGAACTGCTTCTTTTAGGTGTATGAAAGTTAGCAATGCAAGAAATCTGAGTTTGTGGAACAAACTGCATGTAAAATTGATTACAGCCAAGTAAATCAGACATGATCTGTCCCCAGATCAGGTGACTTAAACCACAAAATCCAACATCAACAAAAACAGGAACTTTGTCCCACTCCTGAGCGTGCTTTGGTACCGCCTTTGTGTGGTGACAGTATGGCTCTAGGGTGTGTTGAGGATGCAAAGTTGAACAGGGTGGGTTAAAAACAACAGTGCAAGTTATTTGGAAAAACTGTTAGATGGAACCATCTGTAGGAAAGGAGCAGTACGTCTGGCTTACAGGTCAAAACAGGTGTGGGGATATTTTAATTTTCTATGTTGCAAATGGCTGAATGGCATAATTTCAACTACCCCTATGAAAAGAGTTAAATCTTCTTTATCTCCTTGATATCAAGAACAATAATGGTATTAAGTGCCTGAAAGCCTTACTGGAAATGCAAAGGCTGTTCTAGAGAATTAAGTTTACTAGCTGTGCTTCCTGCCTGCTAGAGGATTTATAAAATCCCCAAGACACCTAGAACAACCTTACTTGCATCTGCCTTTTCATTTCTAAGCTACCAACCCATCTCTGACATTGTGATATATGATCTTGCCAAAAGATTTCCCTCTAAGCCGACTCTTGATACATTAGTGAATCTGTTCTCCTTTAGACTGAGAAACATCCATTTCCAGTGTTCCCCATGCCCTAAGATTCTGTCCCTCTCCCTGAATAGCTGCTTCATAAGGACAAATTCAGCTAACAAGAACTTGCATTTCTTTAGGACTGTATTGAAGAGGATGTAAAGAAAGATTAAGCATTTAGAATGTTCCTTTTTACCTTTATTTTCTTTTTAGTTCTCCTCTCTGCCTCTGCCTTCATCTCTGCAGTTATCCGAGGAACAACCCTCACGCCACGAGGTGATGGCATTACTTCTGACAGTTGCGCTTTCTTCACCTTCATTTTCCCTCCTTTCACCTTTAAAGGTTTACCAACGAACCCTGCCATCTCATCCTGAATTTGCTTGGCTTCCACTGCCTGCAGAGGTGAGCATAAAATAATACAACTATAAGAATACCAAAGAAACAACATACTACTGAAAAAACCCCACCTTCACAGCCCTTGCAGTAAAGCACTCTGTACTTGCTGATAGATTTCCTACCACCACTTTAAAGGAAGCTTCCCACTCTGCTACAGATCTGCACATTTTCAGGCAATGATTTAAGCAAGAACTATAGTTTGGTTACTTGAGGAGTAAGACGACACGCAGGCAGTGACCAGGTGTGATGGTACTCAGACACCTGCCCACAATTTGGGCTCTGTTCAGCAAAGCCCATCCCCTCCCTCTCCTTTTCAGTGTCCAAAAAGCCCTTTGATCTACATATCCTCAGACTATATCCTAGCAGCGCTATTTTTTGCTCAAGCCCTCCTAAAACTCCTCTTTGCTGTTCAGACTGGTAATTGACCTCCTTCCAACAGCCACCTTGGTGGTTTGACTCCCTGGCCCAGAGTAGCACTACTCCTGTTCCAAGCTAAGAAGGTGAAGAAAGCTTTCATTCTCCTCAATGAGTGCAAGACATAGGAGTTATCACTTTTAGTTTCCTTGTTATGACAAAAACGTCAGTAAAGCTGGTGGGTAAGGCTATAAGGGAGTCAGTCATCTGCACTGAACACTGACATACATCAAGTTCTTCAACAAAGACAGCAAGGTCTTCTTTCCACAGATCAGATGGGCTCTTGCACTTAAGGTTTTCCAGCTCCTTTTCCTAAAGGGAATCACAGTTGATAATCATTAGTCACATATTTTAATCTGCCATTAAAAAAATATATTATATAATAATGCTTTTATAAGAAAGGGAAGGAACATACTTTGTTATCCCTCTGCTTACAAAGTTCATCTTTTTTCTCTTTAGTCAGATACCAAAGGGGCATGTTCAGCAGATAGTTAAAGTCTGGTCCAGTAGCTGTAGCTGATTCTTTCGCACTCTCCTCTTCTTCCTCCTCCCCCTCTTCTTCCTGAATGTGGATTCAAAATAAACATTGTCAACAAATATATTGACATACAAGTGTAGGGCTATCGATCAAATTTGGACTGCTTCAGATACTCCATATACTTATGGCATCCTAGACTCTTCTAGAACAGTTCAGAAATGGATAGATACACCTCTTAAAGCCTCAGCTGCTATCACACAGAGAAATCCATCTGCAAAAACAATTCTCCAAATCTCTTTTACTCTACTCTATTTGGCCTCTCTGTCTTGATAATCCAGATTCTCTCCTCAGGCTACTTAAAATTGCCATTTTCCTCACAGCCCTTCCCCAACTGTGTCCCACAGGTGGAAGGAAACCCTTAAGGAGCAGCAGAAATTGCCGTGGCAGGAAGACTTGACCTGACAGACTCAAACCTGAATGACTGGGTCTCAGGGGCTTCTGAGCATGAGACTGAATTTTTGCTTGTTTTATGTTTCCTATCACAGACATACCAGACACGCAAGCTCTGGACTCCTACAAATTGAAAAGCAACTTGGGCTTCTTCCTGCAAATTATGAAGTGTCAGAGATAGGGGCTCGTTCTATTTAGAGAGGATGACAGAAGCATTACCTTGTTTTGCGATTCCTTCCAACCCTTCACTGGATCAGATTCATACCCTCTCTGGATAAGAACTTGAATCAACTCTTTCTTGGGTTTGTTTTCTGTAAACAGACATTTTGGGGTTGTCAGTTAGTGACCACTACCAATCACTGTTAGGAAAGACAGATGAGCTTTATATGTTGGATCCCATGTTTCCAACAGCTCAGCATCCTATTGGCTCTAAAATAGCCTTTCCTCATCAGAGGTGGGACATGTGGAAGAGCCTGAAATAACATCTAAAACATTCCTACTTAGCAGGTGATTTGTCAGGTCAGCATTGCTCCTATACCTGTCAAGAACACCTGCCAGAGCCCTGTAAATATTTTTCTTCTTCATTTCCATGTACATATTTCTCCAGCCCTAAGTAGTTTTTGAACTTCGAAAAAAAGGTGTGATGGTATCAAAAAGGTTTCATGATAACAAGCAGGCGGGTAGAGGAAACCCCCCCTAATAACACTCCAAGGCTTTGGGTATAGCTTGCACCTCATTAGATTCCACCTGGGAAATTTATGCTATAAGTGCCCCAACCAATGGAAATGCTTCATCTGGAATTTGTTCCTTTTTAAGATATCAGAAGCAATCAACCATGAGACACAAATACAAATGAAACCAGCTCTGTCAGCCTTGGAACTGCTTATTACAAAAACCCACGAAAATGCATTTCAAGGGAATTATTTCCCTTCCTGAGACAAGTCAAACTGACACAGGCTGCTGGGATTATCGGGCTGCCTTCAGACACAAACCACAAAGCATCTTATGACACTTTGTCTAGCTGCATCCTCCATGAGTGCAAGTAAAATACAGACTGCCTTTTACACTGAGGTGGAAAAGTCGATTGAAAAATTTGAATGCTGGGAACACAAAACTGTTTCTTTTTCTAGCTCATGATTCTCAGATGCTGCTAACTTGAGTATCTTCTAAGTTTGAAACCCCAGTCCACTGAGAACATGATTTGGAATATTTTTGCAGAGGTTCACAGAGATAACACAGATGAGATATGGGTTCTTAAGAAATACACATTTGAACAGAAAACACTACCCCTTTCTAACCCCACCAGTACTTAACTCTTATTGCTACTGAGTCAGAAACAGACAGGAATTACTGCTAAACTATTAAATAATATTTCTACTCTCAAAATAGCATCAAATGCACAGTAGGAAAGCTGTGTGAGTATCCTGTTTTAGTTAATATGTGCATAATGCTCTACAGACCAAGGATACTCTGTGAAGCATTTTCCTCTTGTATGTTACTGGAACAGAAAGATAAGGTCTGGTGTAGTTTGTTAAGAGCCAGCCCAGGGCTGAGGGGGTGCTGACAGAACTCAAGGGAGCACCTAGCTCTTCTCCCAGCTTCATAAACCAAGTAGCCGAGAACAATGCATACCGATCACAATTTTGCCATCTATTTTCTCCAGGATGAAACGAGCCTGGTTGCTCAGTTTTGCAGACTCGGCACTTAGCATTCCAATAAGCCATTCTTTTCTCAAATTGTAGTATCGGAGCCTGAGTTCAAAGAACTCTTTAAGAATATCCTGGGGAGAGTCATACTTCTTGAGAAAGCCGACATGGTCAAAAAGAACCTAGATGGAAGAACACAGGCATTATGATCAGAAAATTGATTTCCCAAACCACTGAAAATTAGCTACAACACAGGTGTGATGGTACAATTGAATTATTAGCCAACAAGTTAGAAAACCTTAGCGTTATTTTAGAAATTGCTTCAGTTTGCAGGCATGGCAGCAGAGACAATTTTAGGATGTCAAAGTTATTGAAAACACAGAGTAGGGTTAAGGTTACTTGAATCTTAAAGCTATCTGTAGGATAAACATCTTGCCTCAGGCTTGACACATTGTCAGAATCCAGACATTCAACGGCAATGGTGTTGTCACAACAAAGGTCTCCCTGAACGGTGTGATTTCAGATCACTTTGACTCCTTCAGGCAAGACCACACCACTCTGGGCCCATTCCCAAGCCAGTCTCTTGACTTTTTGAAGGTATATTTAGAAAGCTGATTTAAAGCCAGTAACAGCAGAAAAATTGAAGTGAATAAGTTACTGCAAAAGAGGATTTTTTTTTACGTGCAGCAACTGCAAGCTCTCCACACAGTCTTCGAGTTAAACCAAGAACTTTCTATGGCAAAATCTATTACGTACCATGGAGTTGCATGTTAAATTTGTTTGGAGTTTGAAGACCTTATGCAGCCCCACTGCTTTAGCTTCAGCTAGTTTTTCTTCAACCATCTTCACTATAAACTTCACTGTCGTGTCTGTGTGATATTCTTTATAGTCTATGATTAGTGGGGGTGTCTTCTCAGTCCCATTTAACATTGGCTCCAGAACTTGCTCTTTGTAAGTCTGAGAAAAGAATCAAAGTCAGACCCATGTTTTCCATGGAGATGAAAATCTCCAAAACACACTAATCACTTTTTGCTTTATAGGGCAAACTACACATTCCTAGGGCAGATTCACTGTTTATTACCTGTGTCCATGTTCTGACAGGCAGCTCAGTGATCTCAATGGTTGTAGAATCGAGGATAGACACTTCACCACTTATCACATACTGATTAGGTCCCAGCTCCTCTATTGTACCTTTGAAATTCTTGTAACTAGGAAGCTAAGCAGAAAAGAACACTGGATTCAGCTTTGTGTTGATGCTTGTTTTTAAACACTTGCATGAAATCTTCCAATATGTGCTGAATAAACTAACGGGTGAGACATTGCTTTTTAAATATATTATTTACCATTGGCAGTGGCTCTTCTCCATCCATCAGACGACGAATATTATTCACAACTTCCCTGATATCAAAGTTGGGAATCTTACAGGACCAGCCAGTACCAATCCCTTCTGCCCCATTTATCAGCACCATTGGAATGATAGGCATATACCATTCTGGCTCCACACGTTGATTATCATCATATAGGAACCTCAGGACATTATCATCCATTGGTGGGAACAGCAACCGAGCAAGTGGGCTAGAATGGAAAAGAGAATTTAAGCCCAAATTCTTGTTACAGAACAGTGACCACCATGCAAAAAGAACCCCCAGAAAACAAACAAAACACATGAATCAGGTTTATTCCTCTCAGCCACCCTTAGCCATACAGCCTGTGTGTCTACATTAGGAAACTAGGCTTCTAGGGTAACACTCAAAACAGAGATGCATCTTCATCAATCTCACCAATCTCTATAGGTTCCACTGACTATATGGGACCCTAAGCTTGTACTTTAAAGTATGTATATTAGACATTTAGTGTCTGGGAAGGCTCCAGTTACCTGTATACCTTGCTTTAGGTACAACCATACACATGCTCAACCATACATGTGCTCAAGTAACAGATTTGATGAAGTTCAACCTGAGTGACCATTGGGCCACAGAGACTACAGTGTTGTACTTTCAGATACCAGAGCTTCACCCTCTCAACTCAAGTTCATTTTTTATTATCCTGTGCAAATCTCTCTTCGGTTTCGCTCCCATTTCCATATTCTCTGCTATACCTTTCTGTTCTCTGAGATGATAACCAAGTTTACATATCTGCATCTAGGTTCCAAATCTCACATCAATTGTTGCTACTGAGTATGCAAGTAGTCCAAAGTTTTAAAGGGAAAAACTAAATTAATTTTTCATTTTAAATGCTGTCAAATTGAGTCCTGTATCATGCTAAAAATATTTAAGACAGTACGAATTCTTTAATACTGACCTGAGCATTGTAAAGATGTATCGAGGGCTGGCAGAGTCTTTCCCACCATGCAGCCTTGTGCCAAACTGACCAATAGGCTGTAGCAAGTTGAGGTTGTTACTGCCCACAAAGTTCTGAGCTAAGTTAATAATAGTCATCATCAACGATGCCTGCAATGAAGGAAGGTTCAAAGCTAAAAATGCAGAATTCTTCACTGAATGGACAAAGTTAAAGGCAAAATTCACACAGAACTGATACACAGAATAAACTCAACTAATAAAATACTAGAGGAAACTCACTAAAAGTGCATCCCAAGACCCTCCAAGTCTGCGTGACTAGATACACTCCAGTGAGCCACGATACATTGCCATCTACCTGTTCTTGAAATCTCCAATGAATGATTCTATCAGTCTCACAAGGGAAGCTTGTTTTAATGCTTAACTTCTCCTTATCAAGGTACAAAGGCTATTAAAATCTGCTTAAAGCTATCACAAATAAAGTGTGTTTTTCTGTTCTACTTTTTGAATGAAATATACTCCCATAAAGTCTAGGTAGGACAGGCAGATTGACCAATCTCAGATTAAATTAATATTTAAGTATTAATAGCGGATCGACAGCCACTTTGCTTTGTCTTTTATACTCAAACATCTAATTCTGCTTTATAGGCATCTTAACTGTCAAGTCAACAGGCTTTTTTGCCTTTCATTAAAAAAGCATTTTGCACAACCAGGCCAGGTTCTTACTTCACCATGATGGTATGAGGACATCTCAGCTACAGAACCAGCCAGCTGAGCGACCTTCACCTCCCGCTTATCATTTCGTTTGAAACATGTGAAAAGAACTTTTCTTTGACCTGGCTTCAAACCTGTATAAAAAAAGACAAGACCTTGTGATTAGAATGCACAATGTATTTCACTTTCCTTCTGCTCTCCAGAGACTAAGAACTACCTATACACCTAAAGATTCTGCACCAGGAGAGTAAAGTACTTGCAGTAATATACCACAAAATGGACAAGACATTCAATCCAAAGATTAAAAAACTTGCACAGCAGAAAACGGACTTCAGAACACTGATCCTGAAAGCTCAGCTTGTTACTCTGATTCTGATGATATAACATACAAACACTAATTTATTAAGTTCTGTGGAATGCACTACGTGGAATCACTACCTTGAAATAACTTACCATCAACCAGTGATGGGATTGATCTTTCATTATCTGAGTTTGAGAACAGCACTAACTCCTTGTTGATGAAGTTGTCGTACGTCAGGTAATTCGTGTTTTTCCCATATAGGTATTCCTAAGAAAAACAGGTGCAAGATTGCCTTAGTTTTAACAAGGTCTAATCTATTTCTTAGCTCATACTTGGATAGTTTCACTAAAATGGAAGCTCCTTCTAAGACTAGCTAAACACAGCTCAAGTGCTGACATTCTTAGCATGGCAACATGAAATATCGCTTCCCATGATGCAGACCCATTTTTTTGACAAATAAAGTCTTCATACAGTCCTGCTGAAGTTATAATTTCCCTACTGATAAAGTAATTTGAAAGATAAGAGTTAAAAGAAATTAACTGTTGGACAATTGACAACAAGGCTACGCTGATAAGATGGGAGAAGAAGCTGCTCTGCAAAATCCTGAAACATTTTAACTGTCCCATAATGTGGTGACTGTCTCACTGAGTCTGAGCTGTGTGCAGCTCTTGCATGCCAGAATGAAGCTGAGAACAGCCCCAGGGAGAGAACAGGAAACCAGTTTCCTTCATATATGTAAACCTTTTACCTCTGGCAGACCATGCAGCTTCCGTTGCCTTCTATCCTCCATGAAATTAGTCAGCCACTCCTTTCGCTCTTCTACCTTCTTCTTGCTAAAGGCCTGTATATTACAAAATGAAAAGTAACTCAATTCTAGGACATTCTGTGGTGTGCCCTATTGGACCACTTGAGAAAAAGAAAGCATATAGGAGGAGTTTACCCAGGAGAATAACATGCTAAACAGGCTGACTTAATAGCCCAAGAAGTGCTATAAAAGGTTGTTGTTATTATTAATAAAAGAGCATCATTTCCACCAGTCTTTAGGAGACATGGTAGTTAGGTTTAAAAGTATGGATTTTTAACATAATAACAGAAAACTAAAGCAGATTTTGGGGAAAATTAATATTTTGGGGAAAAAATTGTTTTTTTAGCATTGCCTAATAGCTCAGAATACTTAAGAGTCAATGTCTACTGAAGGTGAAGAAGTTCACAGACGCAAAGACTGTTTTAATTCACTGTGAACTGTTATACAAGAAGAAAATCTGGGGGAGAAAGGGGAGGTCTGACTTTGAGAAAATTGCAGCAGAACATGCAGAAAAATGTTAAAGCAATGTTTACTATTATGTCTTAAAATGTCAATTGGTTTGTAGTGATTAGTTTGTTCTGAGCTATATTTAAAAACCATCATTAAAAGGGTACTCTTGGCCTGAGGTCCATGGACAGATTTGCTTCTACTGGTTAGACTAAAGCTGTAGCCTTGGTAACAAAGAAATTGTCTCAAGCCCAAAGGCCTCTAAAAGCATTTTAAGAGAAAATACACAGCACTCTCAGCAGTAGAATACCAAAGGTAGTAGGTCAGCAATTAAATCGAGTATTAGTTACCAGGGTGATCGCAGCATCATCTTCAGGCCCAGAATATTTGAAGCCAATTCGATGTTTAGCCATATCTGCAAAGTATTCTTTAGCCTCCTTCGATGTGCTGGTACCCAAACCTGCAGAGACAGTACTAGTTAATCCTAATAACTTGCTTAAATTAAGTTGCAGTTCAAAGAAATATTTTGCTATGCCTAGTTTCTGTGATGTGTCACATAAATGTACAGCATGAAGATGACTTACTGAAAACTTACATTACTTTAAAATGAGATTGTAAGGCATCACAAAAATCACAATTACAGATAAGCAAGCAGTTGCATGTTGTACTTTTGGATTTTGTTTATAACTCCTGTAGCTATCCAAAATGATTGACTGCAAATTGGAAATGATTCCTCATCATCTAGCCATTGCTCTGCAGTTGGCAACCTTCTTACTGGTATTAAGAAATTCTGGAGTAAGTACTTAG
This sequence comes from Phaethon aethereus, assembly GCF_964289735.1. Classification (NCBI taxonomy): domain Eukaryota; kingdom Metazoa; phylum Chordata; class Aves; order Phaethontiformes; family Phaethontidae; genus Phaethon; species Phaethon aethereus. Next base: position 6,278,774 of record NC_138601.1, read on the forward strand.
CTTACAGTGCTAACAGTACACAAGGATTGTACTGTGGAAAACAGCACATAAAACTGAGCATACTGCCCAACAGGGCTGAAAGAATAGTTATCTACAACATTGTAGTTCCATTTTGAAAGATTTTATTGAGATTTTATCCACTTAGAGATTCTTGTTTCCTTGCTTTTATATTTTATGTTGCATGTATTTGTAATCAGAGTATCTTATGAGGTAAGATACTTGGAGGTCACCCAGTCCAAACCCTTCTGCAAAAGCAGGGCTAAATGAATTTAATCATGAATGCTCTTACTGGGATCATTTTGTTTCACCATATTAAGTTTTCTACAAACCTTTATAGTACTTGATTTTCCATGAATTGTAGTTCTGTGTACTGTTTTTCCATTCTTCAAATTCAGGAATGCTGTAGAATGCAATTTCTTCTTTGTTTTTAGAGACCTACAATGAACAAATATTTTAACTGTGAAATGAGAGGCAGATGTGGACCAATGGATTCTTGCTCCTTGACCTTACCATCTACCCAGCTTGTACCTTTATGATGGGAGTAATAAATTCCTCCAAAAAGTTGTGTCTTAGAAGAGATGGCCAGTTATGATGGATGAAGTTAATCAGCAAACCTTTGATATGCGATCCATCTTGATCCTGATTTAAAAAGAAAAAAGAAGAAAAAAAGACATTCAATAAGAGACATGATGGAAGTGACAATTGTTAGCTTAATACCAAATGATTCTACAATTCCAGCTAAGTGTCCCTATTAACTTTCACTTCTAAAAAGGTGACAATGTGTTGCTTAACTTATGAAAATTAGGACAAACAGAAAAGGCACATTCTTGGTGGAAAAAAAAGGTATCAAGGACTGGTCAAGAGCCTTGAATCATCAGACTGGAAAAACAATATTTAGCTATTTGGTGATGTTGCTCCCCTCTCTATTTTATCTGTTTTGTTTTGTGGCTGAAAAGACATTATGACCCACTAAAATACAGACTGATAAAAAGAAACAAATACAGAGAATTAGGTAAAACAATGGCAGTGGGAGAAAGGTAGTATTTTCTTCTTTACTCTGTATTCAAGTGTTGGCTTTTTTTTTCCTCTCCCAATTTTCAATTTTAGTGAACCTAACCTGATCTGTCATAATCATAATCTTCCCATAGCGAAGACTCTTTAAAGATTCTTGATCTTCGTAGTTCTTTTTATATTGTAAACCCACAATCTTGATGATATTGTTGATTTCAGCATTTTCCATAATCTGGAAAAGATCACATGGAATAAAAACTTGTCTTTCAGACTTAAAATGTAGCTCAAAAAAGTCTAAAATTAGCCATTGACTGAACTTTGTCTTGTCAGTGTTTTTTTTGCTGTTTAGAAACTCATAATTTCTAAACTGAAGTCTAATGCATAAATTATTCTTGATTATTCCAAACATTTTCTACAACACAAACACTATCCCCTTCAGGCAAAACACCAAACAGGACTTAATCAATACTCCCACTTAACCAGCAAGGCAGTCTGAAGATGAGACTAGACTCAGGCATCTAAAACTACTCCTATGAGTTAGTGTTCCAGGTGTTCAGCTGTACTGACTCAGTTAAAACACACTGCATTACCCAAAGCACACCGCACCTTCTAACATGTAGACTATAAAGATTTTCCAACGTACCTGCTTATGAGAAGCTTCTCTGACATTGAGTATTTTCCCACGAAGGGGAAATACTCCATACTTGTCTCTACCAACCACTCCTAGGCCAGAGACAGCCAGTGTTTTGGCTGAGTCTCCCTCAGTCAGGATAAGTGTACAATCTAAAGAATTCTTGCTGCCTAAAAAAAAAAAAAAAAAGTCGTCAATTTTCTAAATTAAGAAGTGAAATCAAAGCCTGCATAATCACAAATTGAATGAGAATAAATATCTTCTAACACATACTGGTTTTGTTGCACTGCACATAGTAAATGGGACTGTAAAATGGGGGTAAACTATAATTACAGGTTTTCTCATTATCTTCAGGAGACAATTTTGTCATTTGTCTAACAAACAAGTTTTAACTGTTTTTGAATGAATTGGTTACAAGAGATGTAACACACTTACCAGCATCATTGGCATCATCCAGCTTAGGAACACCCTTAATCTTAGTGTGTTTCACAGCCGAACATTTCTTATTCAGCTGGCTCTGAGCTTTAAATTTTACCCAGTTTAGGATACTTTCAACAATGCCACAGCCAACTGCCTGCAATACAAAAAAATAACCCCAAACAATTGTGGGAAAAGCCTTAACAATGACAGAAGTTATATACTTTTTCTTTAGCTCATGACATTACTTCAGAAGTATGTATTTGCCACTTTAAACACAAGATGCAGTTTTACAGATATCTTGATTATCTGTATATACCAATACTTACACCCTTAGTAAATTTTTCACTCAGTTTACAGGTTGAACCAAAGCTCTTTGCCTGCAGGGTCATGTTCTCCTTAGTCTGAGAGTCAAAAGTTGGGTTTTCAATTAAGGCATTCACAAAAATCCACATGTGGTTCTTCACCTATAGTTAAATACAACAAGCATCACACGTTATACAGGCTCATCGCAGTAACAGCGGTGCGTTCTGACATTCGCCTGTCAATCAAACAGTGAAGAAAAACTCAATTATCACCACATGTTTTTGAATTTTCCTAGATGTCCTGAAAGAATTTAGGGCAGCTAACACACATTCATGAAGAGTGTTATAGGATTTGGGATGTCAAAGGATCAGCAGCTCCCAGCCTAAATAGGTATTATCTCACAGATACTGAATTTTAGTGCATCTATACTTAAAGTGTTCTGATTACAAAATACATCAGCCAAACAATCTTTTCTTTGTTAGTTGGCTTAAACTGGACAATATGAGACTTCTATAATTAACAATTTTATATATATTGTCTGTACAATGGAAATACATATTATTAATTAATGTAGTAATGCATTAAGCTGTAGTTGCAATTTGCAATAATGCTAGAGTTGTGTGTCCCACCGTGGAAACTCTGACATTGTACCTGAAAAGGCTTCACTCCAACTCCATTTTTATTCTTCTTTTTCACAACTTCCATGAGTTTAGTCACGAGCTGGTCAGCTACATAATCAACATGCCTGCCACCCTAAGGGAAAATGAGACCAAAGACCTGGTGGTGATTCCATTGAAAAAAAAAAAAGCCTGCATATCTATTTGAAACTATTTGAAATATCTATTGATATTTGCATATCCATTTGAAAGCATAGTCTTTGCAACATTAAGCAACTAGGTATTTTTCACTAAAATACATACATTTGAAAATAGCTAAGAATATTAATGATGAAGAATATGGCATTAGCTTGACTAAATAAACTAAGGAAGAGTTACCTTTGTAGTGGCAATGCTGTTGACAAAGCTAACTTGCTGGAAGCCTTTTTCACTCAGTGTCAAACATACTTCCCACCGAGAATTTACTTCCTCATGGATAACCTTAAGTGCATTACCAGTTTCATCTACCTTGTCCTTCAAATAGAGGTCCACATAACTGCGGAATCCTTTCACCTGCATATAGATGAAAGCAGACAACTCGTTTATAACAGCTCCTATAAATATGTAATTCATATCCTCCCAAAAAGTGGGTAGGGAAATCACTCATGCAAATTTTCCCTTTACTATGTGTAATGATATAAATTGCTTCAACAAAATCTCACTCTTTAAATGGCATGAGAAATAGAGATATTACTGTTTCTTTTAAATGCTCACTTACAGGCAGCCTCTGTCCATTTAGGAAAACTTTGACATCCTTTGTGGATCCAGCAATATCATATGCTCTTCGAGACATTAGTGCTACAATGTCTTTATCAAGAATTGTCATTCTGAATTTTGACAGATCAGGTTGGAAAGTGACACACGTGTAGTCTTCTCCATCAAAATATTTCAGTTTCATTTCACCAGCCTTTCCCATGTTGTCTGTCCAGGTCTGAGAAAAGGAGGTTTTGTGAGTTGCAAGTCCAACACACATGAGCAACCAGCTTAGTTTTTTAAAAGCAGTAAGCTGATTAACGAGTTTTAAATACTTTCATTTGGAAAAAAAAAACACCAAACCAAAACCACTGGTTAAAAACTAGATTCTGATTATGCCTGCTCATTTCATTATTCACTTGAATTCTATTTGGTGGTACAGTAACTGTAGGCCAAATTTATTCTAATCACGGTGCACTGAATGCATGTTACGCCCAGATTTTTGGAACAAAAATTTTCTGTCTTGAAAATCTCAGGTATAACCTTACTGAAATGAGAGGTGTTCATACCTGCTTGAATAACTTTTTGTATTCGTGACATGCAGTTTCCACAGTAAATTTTGTGCTAAATATGTTGCACAGTTTGGCTCCATAACCATTTCGCCCACCTGGAATTAGAAGGAAAACAGACTTATGTTATTACCTTTGTTCAAAACCATCTAAAAGAATACCAGACTAACAGGAGTTAGGAGACACTTCAGCACAATTGAAGTATAACTGGCAATAAGCAACAATATCGCACAAACTCAGTACGTGACTCTAAACCCATATTTAATTGGGATTAACGTTCAAAGAGGATTTTTCCTGTTCTCTGTGTATGTACTGTTACTACTATAAAATAGAGCATGGAGCCTTCTCTCTGATGAACTCAGAACGCTGTTTTCATGTGGCACCAGGGACCCTCTTCCCCCTACTTTAGTTCCGTTCAAATATTTAAACTGATCAGGCTGCTCAAAAATATTAGTGCATATTTGAGAGTCTTCCCTACCTGTGACTTTCTTTTCATTGTCATCGTAGTTGCTGGATGTTAGTAGCTGTCCAAAAATAAGGGCAGGCACATAGACCTTCTCCACTTTATGTTCAACAACTGGAATACCTTTACCATTGTTCCATACACTGATGGTGTTATTCTCCCTATGGGAACAAAATATGTGTTTTTAAGGCTGCAACTGAATGAGCTATGAAACAAGTATTATAGGAACGCTCTGGGAAAGGCTCCCATTTCATCGAGAGCAAATTTCTCTTCCGCAAGTGCAGAAACAGCCAGCAGAGGGAGGACAAGTCAACAAAATATCCTCGGATGGGCAGATACCGTCTATGAAACGGACGATCACACATAGAAATCCTACATCTATGCTCAGTGACAGAACAAAAAGGTTGAGAGGAAGAAAAGAGGAAAATGGCCTCAACGGAGAACAACAACAAAAAAGCAGTCATTTCACTGGTCAGCACTCTCTTAGAGACCAAGGGACTAAAGAAAGCAAAAGGCTTTCACAGCTGGTGAATTACATTTGGCCTAACTTGGACTGGCCTCACCGCAGAGCCTGCTGATACTACACCAGCTTAGTAGAACAGCACCTGAGTGAGAAAATGTAACGCACTTGGGTTGGGAAGGCAATGAACAAAAATGAAATAAAACTTACACATCAATTGTAACTTTAATGCATGACATGCTTTTATCCCTCTGCTTGTTGTCTGCAGCATTGACTAGAAAGGAAAGATTATCTTTATTATATTACATCCTCAATCAAGGCAAAACTATTAACTAGAAAGTGTCTTCAGTAGAATGAATGCAAAAATTCCATACACTGTTACTAAATACCACCTTGGTATGCAAGTACTTTTCCAAGTTACAAAGATAAGTACTACAAGTTAACATAAAAGGGAGGATTTGGGGCTGAATGAAATTGGGTTTGTAATAGAGTGCGCCATCATCCCGTGAATGGGTTCCTATTAAATAGCACTAATGGAAGAGCATTAGTATCCAGTATTTCCAAGCACAATCAACAACGTACTCTGCAAACGCCATCCATCAAATTATGCAATAGACATCACTTGGTCAACAACGCAGCTAGATAAAAGTACGCTTGATAAATTCTTACATTTAGTTCTGTTTTCTTAGACATTTAGCACCCATTAGTAACTTGTCAATCATTGACTCAACAGATAGGTGACCTTACCTAGAATCTCATCAAAGATTTTGTATAAGCCAGGCACAAAGGTCACATCTCTGCAGTTAAGGCCCACATCCTCATCAAAAACCCACATTTGCTGAAAAGAAGGCAAGAAATATATAAGTCCCCTGGCACACCTCCTCTTCTGTGCCATCAGTCTGTAAAGCAGACGTTTTGTGCTTTATAAACTGATGTTAATGACTTCCCACCTGCACCGAGGAGTTCAGTGGCTTAGCCCCACTGCCCCCCTTGCCCCGGGCCACCCCCGCACCTGGGTGACCAGCTCCACGGAGCCGATGTAGGTGTCGGGCCGGAGCAGGATGTGCTCCAGCTGCGTCTTCTTCTGGTAGATGTGCTCCACCGAGAGCTGCTTCTTGGTGCCATCGCCCTTCCGCACCCGGGCGTTCTCGTCCGCGGGCTGCTCGGGGGACACAGCGGCGGTGAGGGGCAGCGGGGGCCGGGAGGTGAAGCGGGGGGCCCGAAGAGGAGCAAGTCGGGGGGGGGGGTGTGGAGTGGGCTCGGGCAGCGGGGAACCCCGACAGGGTACCGGCAAGAGGATCCCGGGGGGGGGGACGGGGACGGGCCGAGGAGGATGTGGATGGGGAAACCTCAGAGGAACGAAGGGTCTGAGGAGACCGGGGGGGCTGGGGGAAGAGGTCGCGAGGGTGGCCCAGGCAGGCCCGACGGGAGCTGAGAGAGGCCCGGGACGCCGAGGGGAAGGGGTGGCGGGGGAACCCGAAGGCCTGCGGGGACGGGGGGCCGCGGTCTGTGGGGCGGGAGAGGGTGGCGGGGCGCCGCACGCACTCGGAGGGGCGACGGGGACTCCTGGAGCTCCATGGCGGCGACGGGCGCTGCTGAGCGGCGGCGATGGCGGCCTCCAACCGCCCGGAGCGTTTCAAACCTCCGTTCAGCCCGCCGAAACCCTCCGCCAATCCCTGCCCGCGGCCTCCAGCGAGGCGCCAATCGTAGCGGGAGGGCGGGGACACGGATGGTGCCCCCCCCCCTTGCCAGTCACAAGGCTCTCCGCACATTCAAACGAGCCACTCAGAAGGGATAGTTACGGAACGGACAGCGCTATCGACCAATAGAAGAGCGAGGGGGAGGGCGCTGTGCCGCGGTGCTCTATGCCTGCCCGGTTGCCGTTGGCTGTGTGTTGTGCTGGGTCGCTGGGCAGGCCCTGGCGATGCACTGGGGTACATTGGGTGTGCCCCGGGGACACACTGGGATACGCAGGGCAGCATCTGGGGACACACCGGGACACACGGGGCGGGCCCCAGGGACACACTGGGATATGCTGGACAGGCTCCGGGGACACACCGGTATACACTGAGCAGCTTTTGGAGACACACAGGGACCAACTGGGCAGGCCCTCATGTCACACTGGAACATACTGGGGGGGTCCCGGGGGCACAGTGGGGATACTGGGGCACAGCACTGCCTCTTCAACAGGCCCCAGGCCGCGGGGTGTGCCGCCGCGCGCAGAGCGACCCCGAGCTCTCTGCTGCTGCCCAGACCCCGCGCCCCAGCCCTGCCCGCGCACCCTTGCCTGCCCGCTGCTTCGCAGGGAGCGCGACGGCGCCAGCTTCTTGCGCATTCTGCCTCCGTTCGCTGCCGGCACCCCAGGGGGGCAAACCCCGCTGCCTGCAACCCAGGAGAGGCGAAGCCTGCTGCCCGCACTCTGGGGGAGGCTGCTCTGTTGACGCAGTACCCGGCAACACTGACATCACTGGAAACGGAACCCTGTGACTTCACTGTCCACCCCCCATTTGTGCTGATCCCAAGAGGGCTGAAGCCCACGCCTGGCTCCAGACCCTCTCCCCGTTCCCTGCGCTGGCTGTGGCCTGCCCCCCCATGCCCCTCGCTGCAGCGGGCAACATCCTGGGTAGGGCCGCCCCCGTAACAGTGTCATCCCAGACGCCAACCTTTTTGTGTCTTTATTTCTGGGGCAATGACAGCATTCGCTTTGCTGGAGGTGCAGGGAGGCGAACGGGCACAGCCTGGCATCACCCTGCCACGGCACAGGGAGCTGCAGGCATGGCACAGCCGGGGATGAGCACGGCACAGCCCGGCCGCGGGGACGGCGTCCTCTCGGTGCTCTTGCACGGCTCCAACGCTGCAGTTCTTGCCGTCCGTGCCACCCACGGGTCTCCGGTGCTGCTTCCCCAGCTCCACATCATGGGGGGGGGCTGCCTGGGGTGCGTGGCTGGGGGTGACCGGTGCCACGGTGCTGGGGTCACCACATGTGCCGGTAGGGAAAGGCCACCTCCACGCAGAGCACCACCAGCGCCTCGGAGCAGTTGTGCCGCTGCCCGGCCAGCAGCCTGCCCTCGCCCAGGGGGGCGGCCAGGCCCTCCGCGGGGCCGCAGCTGCGCCAGCCCTGGCAATCCCGCCTGCGGGCTTGGCCGCCCCGCGGCGTGGATCCGTGCCAGGCCAGCCGGCGCGGCCTGCAGACGGGGTTGGGGGTGAGAGGGGCTGGGGGACACCCTCCGGGCACCTCCAGCTCCTGCATCTGTGCAAGCGCCAGGGGCAGGGGGGACCCGCTGCAGCCCCCCTCCTCCGGTTCCCACCGTGGGTGCATTTGTTCGGGGATGCCCTGCCGGCGCCCACCCTGCGGCTGGACTCACCAGAGGGGATCCGCCAGGACGTTGCGCCCGTTGAAGGAGTAGATGGGGCCGCGCGGGGCGGCACCGGCCTGGCCCTCGAAGAGGGAGCTCCAGGACTTGGCCAGCAGCTGGCCCTGCGGGCGCAAGCGGCAGCGCTGAGCTGGGCGACGGGGACGGGAGGCCGAGGCGATTCCCTTGTCCCGACCACGTGTGGGCAGTAACTTGCTTTTGGTTCTTCCCAGCTCCCCAAAACACAAGTGCCAAGCACGGCTGGGGTGCAGCAGGACCAGGCAAGGGTCCCTCTGCTGAGGCTCACTGGGGGCCGCAGGGCTTTGCCGCTGGCCGCCCTCATGGGGGACGGGGGTACCTGCCTTCAGGTTGACGATGGGGAGGGTCCTGTCCGTCCTCTTGACGATGGAGACCAGGTCCTGGGTGGGGGCCGACAGAAACGCCCGGAAAGTGCCATAGAGCCGAGCCTCTTGGGACTGCCGGTAGCACTGCAGGTCGGCGCCCCGGATCCCGCTCATGTCACCGGCGAGGGGCACGTTCAGGGCGGCCAGGCGGAGCTGGGGAGGGGGGCATGGCGGTGGGGAGGCTTGGGCACGGCCAGGCACCAAGATCTCTGTTCCCCCCTTCCCAGGAGGGTGCAAGCCTCTGGCAGTGCCAGCCGGGCATGGAGGGGTCCCCCAGGCACCTCTCCCATGTCTGGGCCACCCACCTCCCACCCCCGGGGCCGGGCACTGCTTACTGATGGGATCCGTGGGGTGATGGTGGTTGGCAGGACCTGGGGCAGCCCTTGTCCCTCCTCCTTCTGGACCTGGAATAACACAGCTCAGGTCAGCCTGGGACACCCATCCCATTGCCACGGGTGCTGCACCCTCCCCATCCCAACAAGACCCCAGGCTCTGCATGTGCCGGGCCGGTGCTGCCCTGCCGACAGCCTGTCTCCGCGGCACGTCCCTCTCGGCGCGGACGGAGCCGCAGCAGGGCTCACCAGCGAGTCCATTGGGGCCAGCGCAGGTGGCCCCGCGTCAGTGCCTCTCATCTGTACCTGCTTCACCTCCTGGGTCGAAAGGAGAGGACAGTCGTGTGGGGGCCTGTGCCCGCCGCGGCAGGCAAAGGGGGGCTCTGTCCCTCTGCTGGGACGGGAGCGGACCCGGCGGCTGCCCGCACCCCTCACCTGGTACCGTGGGGTGGAGGCGGAGGGGTCGTCACTGGCCAAGAGCGACTCCGAATCCTCCAGCTGCTCAATGCGAGGGGCAGAGGGATGAGTTAGGAGGCAACCGGCTCCTTCCCCAGGCCTTGCTGCTCCAGGGCCAAGCCCAGCCCGGTGCCGGCTGCCAGGGCTGGAGCCCAGACCCCCCTCCCTGCAAGGCACCCCGAGGGGCGTCCTCGGTGCACGGTACCAGGAGGCGGCTCCAGCCGGCGGGGGTCCGGAGGAAGGCGCTGCTCCCTTCCCGCACATAGACCAGGCTCCCCTCGGGCACGGCGCTGCCCGACTTCAGCATCAGCTCCTTGGACCTGAAGACCCACGTCTGGCGCTGGGGAGGATGCAGAGGTTCACGGCCCAGCTGCGGCGCACGGGGCAGCCGGGCAGCCTGGGGCGCTCGCCCGCGGCCGCAGCCAGGACACACCTGGGGGTTGGCGTGGGAGTCCAGTGGCTCCGTCCGAGGGATGTCAGCATCTGGAGATCCGGGAAAGGGGAGGGTGTCACAGGGTGCCCTGGCACAGGGGCTGGGTTCTCCCGTGGGAACTGGCCCCACAGGGACTTGGTGGCGGCAGGAGCCAGGTGGGAGAGCCAGGTGGGGACCCGTGCAGGGTGGCACAGCCCTGGCACCCGGGAAGGGAGGCGAGACTTTGCAAAAGGCATTTCCGAGGAGGCTGGAGCCCCCAGAACACCCGAGAAGCCCTTACCTGCTGCCCAGACTGTGTCGGCTGCTGCCTGTGAAGGCAAGCGGGGCCGGTTACTGCCGCCGGGCACAGGGATGCCCTTCCCAGCACACGGGGGGGGACGGGGTCTCTCTCGGGGACGGCGAGGTCGCGGCTTACCGGCTGCTTGCAGGGCGGCTGGGCGCGGCTGGGGTAAACCCTCTGGAAGCAGAGACAGGCGGGTTTGCGGGGAGCCCCTCATGCTGTGCACGCGCACACACGTGTGTGCTCTGGCACAGGCGTGTGCACAGCCGACGCTGGGCCTTACGTTGAGGTAGAGGAGACCTGGTGCTCCGGGGGGGCCGGGGGGGCCGGGGGGACCGGGAGGACCTCGAGGACCCTGTGGTAGAGCAGTGCGAAGATTGGACTGGGCTACTCTGGTGCTACCTTGTGGGGGGGCAGCTATAAGACACCCCATTGCTGTCCCCTCTCCCTCCCAGGGCTGAGCCTCCCCGGGCTGGGGCAGTGTGCGGACAGGAGCCAGGCACTGTTTCTCACATGGGGGATGATCGCTCCGTAAATCTCCGGCTCGTCTTTGCTGCCCTGCAGAGAAAGAGAGAAGATTAAGGCTGATCTCCATCCTCCCCTTCTCCATCCTTCATCCATCCATCCATCCATCCATCCATCCATCCATCCATCCATCCATCCATCCATCCATCCATCCATCCATCCATCCGTCCTCCCCCTCTCCATCCTTCATCCATCCATCCATCCTCCATCCTTCATCCCAGCCAGGGCCACGAGCCCTGTGGGGCTGCTGGTGGGGTGAGCCATGGTGTGGGGCACACAGAGCTGCGTGGACTCCGGCAGCAGGGTCCCCACGGCCAGTCTGGGGTCCCTGGGCACCCCTCACTGTGATGGGGCCACCTGAGCCCTGAGAACTCACCGTTTGGTACCCTCTGATGGGCACCCAGGGGCCGGACTGGCTGCCGGTGCCAGGGAAGGGGAGGTGGCCTGGTCTGCACCCGTGTTCCCCGTAGCAGCACCCCTGGGTGAGCCGCAGAGAGAGGCACGATTAGAGCCTGTGCTGGGTGGTGGGGATGGGCGTCTGCGTGCGTGCAGGACTGTGCACGTGTGTGTGCATGGGTGCGCTGCATGCTTGCACGGCTGTGCACGCTCGTGCGCGGTCTGTGAGTGCACGGGTGTGTGCATGGCTGCATTTGCCCCCCCAGCCCTGGTTCCCCAGCCCATTTGGGGACGTTCTGGCAGTGCCGCCGGGGTGAGGCGAAGCGAAGGCTGGCGCTGCGCAGTGGGGGAGCGGAGGCTGTGCGCGGGGCTCAGGGGTTCACACTCAGAGTGTGGGGACCGGAGCCCCCCGGCTAGCTCCCCCCGTGCCTGTGCCCACGGCTACAAACCCGCTCTCCAGGGTCGCCCTTTTCTCCCTGGAAGGAAAGCAGAGAAGTCCCATCAGTGTCCTGGCGCCGGGGGTCCCGGGGCACTCCTCGCCCCCCGGCACAGCACTGCGCGTCATTCCATGGGGTAACACCCGCCGTGGAGCGGTTTGGTCTTGGCACCGGCGCTGGGGAGTGGCCGCAGCCGATGCCGTCCCCGCGTCCTTGCTGCCACCACCTGCCACCCGCTCCCCCGGTTCACCTTGGGGCCCGGCGGCCCGGCCGATCCGTGGTGCCCTGCGTGGCGCGAGTCACACTGGAAGGAGGGGATGTGCCGGGGTGAGCGTGGGGCCGCCCCCCGCCCCTGAGCACCCGCAGCCATGGGCCCCCCTACTCACCCTGTAGTCCCCTGGCGGCCCCGGTGGCCCCATGGGGCCAGGCATGCCCGGGGAGCCCGTCTCTCCGGTCCGGCCGGGGCTGCCCGGCATGCCCGGCAGCCCGTGTTCACCCTTCTCACCCTGCCGGCACAGGGCGTGCGGGGTGGTGAGCGCGGGGGCTCAGCACCCTGCGTCCCCCCAGGCCCCGCAGCGGCAGGGCTGGGGCAGCCCCGGAGCCCTCCGACGGGCTCGGTGCTGGGGGCTGCTCCCTGCCAGGGCAGAGCGCGGGGCCGCTGAGCCCGGCTGCTCCATCCCCACCCTGCTGGCCCAGGGCCACGGCCGGCCTGGGCTGGGACCCCCTTACCTTTAGCCCAGGGAATCCCGGCTCCCCTCGGAGCCCTGTTTTGCCAGGGAGTGACGCGGGTCCTGCAGGGCCGGGGGGTCCTTCGTGCCCAGGTACCCCAGGGGGACCTTGTGGGCCTGGGAGCCCCGGTTCCCCCGGGGGTCCTTCTGGTCCAGCCAAGCCCAAAGAGCCCGGAGGTCCTTCAGCCCCGGGGAAACCAGGTGGTCCCACAGCCCCCGGCGGGCCGGGGGGTCCTGGCTGCCCCTCCCGCCCGGGCACCCCCGGGGGGCCTTCATGGCCTGGGTAGCCAGGGGGTCCGGGCAGGCCAGGCAGCCCCGGGGGGCCTGGGGGTCCCAGGTTCCCCACAGGGCTGGATGCTCCCGGCTGCGTGTCAGGTTGGAGGAAGAGAGGAAAGAGAGCGCAGAGCCGGTGAATGGACGCGACCCACCCCTGGTCTCCCTCCCCTGGGCTGCCCACTCCTACGGCCCGTGCCCCAGCTCTCCGTAGCCCTGCCGGTCCAGCCTGGGACGGACACTGCCGCCAGTGCCGGCATCCCCCATCCCCGGCATCGCCCACCCGTGCCCCCCACCCCGGCACTCACCTCGTTCTCTGATCCCTCGGGGCGGGCAGCAGGCACGGGTGGGCTCCTGGCTCCCCAGGCACCTGGTGGTCCCGGGGGCCCCGGTGGTCCCGGAGGACCCGGGGGGCCCCGGGGCCCCTGGTGACCCGGCTGCCCTGGGCTGCCGGACTTCCCTCTCTCCCCAGAGAGTCCGGGCTGGCCCCTCTCTCCTGGGAACCCTCGGTCGCCTTTCTCTCCCTGTTGGGGAAAGACAGAGCCTGGCTCCCGGCTCCCGGCACTTTCCTCCACCAGCGCCCGCTGTGGGGACCCGCTGCCTCCCTGCCAGGGGACACCCGAGTTGTCCCCTCAACCCAGACCCTGAAGCGAGAGTCCAAATCCCGAGCACAAAAGGTTTTGCGCAGCCAAAAGAGCCGCGGCATTTCTCCCAGCGGGACCCCCTGGGAGGACCACCGCACCTTTGGGCCGGGAGGGCCGGGGCGCACGGGGCAGACGCAGCCGGAGCCATTGTGCACCTGGAGAGGCAGAGAGCGGTGAGCTGCGGGATGGGAGCCCCGGCTGCGGGGTCCGGCACGGGCACCCTGCGCCCACCTCTCACCTGGAGAGCAGGGTCCGTCTCTGCGGCCGGGGGCACCCGCCGGGGCAGCCCCTTCGCTGTCGTCTGCGCAGAGAGGAGGGGCTGAGCGTGAGACCCCCGAGCACTGTCCCCCACAGCACCGTCCCTGTCCCGCCCTGCCAGCACACATCCCCAGCACCCCCCTCTGGGTGCCCATCCCGGGCTGCCCCTCACAGCCCCCCCGGGGGACCAGGACCCCTCCACCACCTTGATCTGCAGGAACTCCTCTTCCTCCGAGCTCCCCTCGAAGATCTGCGGGGCAGCCGTGGCTTGGTGCTGCTAGGATAGACGGGGAGTGCTCAGTGTGGGGCTCAGGGGGCTGCGGGGGGCACACGGGACCCTCCCGCAGCCCGGGGTGGGGGCCGCGCCCCAGCACTGCCGTGGGGCTGCCCCATGCCGGGGGACGCCGGGAGCTGCCGCGGCTCCTTTCCAAGGGGGCAGAGGTGGCTCAGGGCCGGAGCGGGGCACGCTGCCCTGCCCGGGCCGGTGCGGCTGTGCGGGCAGGGTGCAGATAAGGGGAAGGACACGGCGAGGGGCCCGGCAGCGGCTGGGGAGTTTCGGGAGGGCTGGGGGAGCAGGGAGGAGACGCTGGCCGGGGAAAGGCACCTGGCCTCGCGTGCGTGGCAGGGCATGGCCCGGACCCTTCGCTGCGCCCCTGGCGAGGGGCTCCCGGCGTCTGGGTGCTGTCGCCAGCGGGGGTTTGCTCAGCAGCACCTTCCGTGTGGGCTCCACGCCGCCGGCGTCTCGGTCTGCAGGAGCAAAGGGGTGATGGGGCGGCAGGCGGCCGGGCTGGAGGGGGACCGGGCTGCCACAGCACTCCCAGTTCGCGGCACTTGCCATGACCACAGCGGTGCCATTAGCACCCCCAGACCCCGGCACCCCACACCTCACCCTCCAGCCTTACGCCGGAGGTGCCCCCTCCTTGCCAGGGCACAGGAGCTGGGGGTGCCGGGGAGCCGTGCCCCCCTCCTGCCATGCCTACCTTCCTCCCCGTCCAGGGCAGGTGCCGTGGGGGCTGTGGGGCTGGTGCCCAGATCCGGCGTGGTGTCCTCCGAGCCCAGGGGGTAAAACCACTGGGCCGTGGCGGGGGGCAGGCGCCCGGCCAGCACCGAGAGGATGCAGAACGCATGGAGGAGGCGCTGGGGGCTGCCGGACTCCATGCTGCTGCCTCGGGGCCAGGCTGCCCAGGATGGGGCGGCTTGGCTCATCCCACTCGCCCACGCCGTCTTCTCCCACGGCCTCAGCACGGCTCCCGCTATTATCATGGCGGCCCCCACACCGCCCGACACGCCCCTCGCCCGCCCCGGCACCCGCACCCCACGGGCCGCATCCGGCAGGGGCTGAGCACCCATGCAGCCAAGTCACCCTCTGCTCTGCCAGCCAGGGGCAAGGAGGGCAGCCGGGAACCGTGGGGAAGGGAGCCAGGGCCAGGAGGAGCTGCTGGAGCCGAGGCGAGGGAGGGCCGGGGAGGAGATGCTGCCTGGAAATGGGGAGTAAAACCAGCGAGGAGGGGAGTGGAGGAAGGGGCTGGCTGAGAGCAAGGGGCATCGGCTGTGGTGAGAGCAGCCGGGTGCTCTGCGGGGTCTGCCCGGCCGCCGGTGCCTGGCGCCGGGAGGGGACAGAGACCGGGTCATGGACCAGCCGGGCTGAGCCCTGGGGACAGGGCTGCGAGAGCCCCGGAGGCGTCGCGGTCCTGCAGCGGGTGGGTACCCGTGCCCTGCGGTGTCTGCAGTCACCATGTCCCACAGCGGGTGCCAACGGCTCTGTGTCTCCCCAGCTCCATCAGGGCCACCCTTGGCTGGGGGTCTCCAGCCCTCCCTGACCCCCAGCCCCCCTTCTGCTCCTGCCCGGCGCTGACCTGCAGCCTCTCCCCAGGGCTGGAGTCGCTCCAGACCCTGCTTGGGGGAGTTGCTGGGAAGCAGCCTGAGCCCCCCAGAGCCTCGGGAATGCCAAAAGCCACCGAGGTTGGGAAATAGGTGCTGGGAGCCCAGAGCCCAGGGGCTGGGAGCACGGGGCGGCCCTGTCCCAGGCAGGGGAGCTGGGCTGCACCAAGCACCGAATGCTGTGCACCGAGCACCCTGCTCGGTGAGGCCGGGGCTGGTGCACCCCACAGCCACGCTGCCCCGTGATCTCGGGGAGAGGACAGCGTGGCTGTGGGGGGCACCAGCCCTGGCCCCCTCTCTGTCTCGCACGACGGTGCTGAGATGGGGACCCGGAGGAGCCGTGCCTGGCCAGAGCAGGGGTTGGCCCCCGGGGCTGCGCAGCGAGCGCATCCCTCTCCACTGCGCACTATGCCGGCCGCCAGCCCTGCCGCGCTGCCTGCGCTCGCAGACACAACAGTCTCCCCAGCGGGCACTCAGCGCTGCCAAGGCCTGATAAGGTGCCGCGGCCTGAGCGGGGCTGGGCACCTGTTTGGGTTTGGTCCCCGCTTGGACACCGTGTCAAGGCTGGTGCCTCTGCCCTGAGTCACGGCCACCGCGCAGCAGTGCCAGGCAGGGCAGGGGCTCCTGAGCAGTGCCGGGTGCCGATGCCTTGCGCCGGCTGGGAGGGGAGAAGAGGGGGCGGTGAGCATGGGGAACACGGACCCTGCTTGCTTGTGCCCTGCCTGCACGCTTGGCGCTGCCCAGCTTACCTGCACAGGAGAGAGACAATGGTCCTGGGAGCCCCTGTGGCCAGTGCCACCCATGCTGGTACTCAAGCCCCAAAATGCCAGCTCGAGCACTAAATGTACTCACCCATGAGATGAGTTTGGGGTTCTCAGCCTGGGTCTTGCATTACAGACTGGCTCTGCTCCTCTCGTCCTACCCACTACACTGAGCCCCACACCAGGGCCCCACAGTGGGGCCTAATATCCAAGTGTTTAATGACTGTTAATTGCCATGTCCGCAGTGCAGAGTACAGTCACAAACCCCAGCGGCTTCCGCGGCTCAGCCAGCTCCTCGTCGGGGCCAGCACAGACCCAGCGGGATGTGGTTGTTCCCTGCACATTGTGCTCGCCTCACAGTGCCACGGGGCCAGGCTGACTCCCCGTCTCTCACATGGTGAAGGTCACCTTCGTGATGGGCTGCATTGTCTCCCCAGTGGTGCTGGCTGTGGGGACGGTTGTGGTCACCTTGCCAGTCCTCGTGCAGCACAGGAGGGTGGTTTTGCCAGCACTGACCAGGGCCAGCGTGGTGACACGGCCAGCGCCCAGATGCTGCTGCGCTGGCGTGTCCCTGCACATGTGGGACCGAGCTCCCGGCAGTGCGCAGCCACTCTGGCTGTGTCCCATGGCACGTGTTCAGCAAAGTCTCTGCCTCAGCCCCGGCCACGGCGCATCCTGCCCTGGGGTGGGCGGGGGGCTCTGCCCCCCTGCCAGCCCCGCAGCGAGCCGGGCGCGTGGGGGCAGCCCACGCGAGGCCTGCCCCGGCCCAGCAGCACCCCACGCAGGGCAGGGGTGCGAGGCCGTGCTTGTGCCAGAGCTGAGCCCACGCCGGGCTGTGGCCGAGACTCCCGGCCGCCTGCAGCGGGCCGGCGCTGAGCTGCCCGGGATGCCGTGCTACCGGCAGCGCTTTTGCTCCCGCCGGGGACCCCAGGGCCCGGAGCCCACCCCGAGCTGCCCCGCGCTGGGGGTCTTGGCCACAGCCCCCGCGATGCTTCCCACCCCTCCCGGTTCATCCCGGTTGCCCTCGGGACCGGGCAGGCGGCGGCGGGCAGGGTGTCGGGCCGGCTGCCGGGGGCAGCGGGACTGCGAGGGGGCGGCGGGGTGGTCTCGGGCGCGGGGAGTAGCGCAGGGGGGTGTCTCCGGGCCGGCTCTCCGCGCTGCCCGGAGCCGGCGCCGCCCCGCCGGTGGCCCCGGTGCTGAAGCCGCCCTCCCCGGTGCTGAAGCCGCCGCCGGTGCCACCGCCGCTCCCGTCGGCGGGGAGCAGCTCTCCCCGGTGGCTTCCCGGTGGCGGGGGGGGCGGCCCCGCCGGTGGCCCCGGTGCCGGCGGCGGGAGGTGTGGCCAGGGGCCGCATAAAGCCGCCGCCACCGCCCCGCGCCCGCCGCCAGCCGAGCGCCGCCAGCCGCGGGCCGGAGCGCGGGCGCGGAGCCGCCATGCGCGGGGCCGCCGGGCGCGCGCTGCCGCCGCTGCCGCCGCCGCCGGTGCTGCTGCTGCTGCTGCTGGCGGCGGCGGCGCCGAGGCCGGGCGGCGGCGAGGAGGCGATCCAGTGCCCGCCGTGCTCGGAGGAGCGGCTGTCGCGCTGCAAGGCGCCGCAGGGCTGCGCGGAGCTGGTGCGGGAGCCGGGCTGCGGCTGCTGCGCGACCTGCGCCCTCGGCCGCGGCACCGCCTGCGGCGTCTACACCGCCCGCTGCGGCGCCGGGCTGCGCTGCTACCCGCCCCGCGGCGTGCCGCGGCCCCTGCACACCCTCATGCACGGCCAGGGCGTCTGCACCGACCTGGCCGACGTCGAGGCCATCCAGGAGAGCCTCCAGCCCCCAGGTAAGGCCGGCCCGGGTGGGTGTCCGGGGGCCCGAGCCCCTCGCCGGGTTGGTGGCGCAGCCCCCGCGTGCACCGAGCCGCGCTCCGCGCGCTGGGCAGGAGCCGGGGCCACGGGGCTGGGCGCGGGGCCGGGGGCTCCGCGGGGACCCTGCGGCAGGGCGGGACGGGGCGGCCCGGGGACGGGCGTGCGCGGAGCGTGTCGCGGGGGGGGAGCATCGCTGAGCTGCACGGGCGCCCGCAGCCGCGTACCAGCGGTCACCTTTGTGCCACCCGCACCACCGCGGGCACGGCAGCGCCTCGGCCGCCGGCACCGCGCATGCTGGAGTGCGGCGCTTCGCAGGGGCTCGGCACCCACCGTGCCCCGGCTGCAGAGTGCCCCCGGACGGCGGGGCAGCCGGGGGTCCCGCAGGCCCCCGCGGCCCCCGGGGACAGGTCCCGGCTGCCAGGGCAGCCCCCGTTGCACGGTGACCCCTGCGCTGCCCCTTCCCCGGGATGCTGCCGGCAGCTCTGCCTGCGCCGCCGGCAGGAAACAGGAAAGAGGCCTCGGGGCACCTGCTTCCCTCGCAGGCAGGTCAGGCCGGGCTCTGTGCCGGGGCTCCGCCAAGAGCTGTGTCCCTCCCCTGGCCGGACAGGGCGGCAGGGTGCAGGCAGCAGGCAGGGCCAGGCCTCAGAAGCCTGCTGCCTGCAGGCTCTGCCTGCATGTGCCTGCCTCAGGACCCTCTCGCAGCTGTTGGTTGTGCCCCTCCGGCACCCCGCTGGTTCTCGGGCAGGGTCTGGGGGCCGGGAGCGGAGCCGGAGGTGGGAGCCCGGCCCCAGAGCTGCGCAGGTCGCACCACAGCTTTGACAGCGGGAATGGAGTCATTCCCGGGGACTGAGTGGAGATCTGGCCCGTAGGGCTGGCCCGTCGGTGGGTCTGGATGCCGTGCTCCCCCTTTCCTGTGGGCTGTGATCAGGACCACATCCCCTGGAGCTGGGGAGCAGCATCCCACCACGGGATGGTCCACGAGCTGACCTGGCCCTGTGTCCCCACGTGGGGTCACCCAGAGCTCCCTGAGGGGCAGTAGGGGCTGGAGCAGTGTCTGTCCCTGTCCGCCCTGAGGGCCGGATCCCAGCTCCATCTCCCTCCTCCCATGGCTGGTCCATGGCAGCTCCGCTGGTGTCCCCACGGTGAGGAGCACCCTTCGTGGATGGGCCCCTCCAGCTGCCCCTCGCCAGGGACAGGAGTTGGTTGCGAGCACTTGGCATGGGGTCCTCTGCGGAGACCCCCTGCCCTGCCTGTCTGTCCTCATCCCACATCCTGCAGGAGCTGTCTGGGCTCCCTGGCCCAGGGCTGCATTGGGCTGCCAAGGCCTGTTGGTTTTGGCCGTGCCCCGTGTAACGCAGCATTTTTTCCCAGAGCTTTAGGAAACAGACTTGCAGATTTTTCCTTTCCTTCCCGCGGTGTTTTGGCCTTGCTGGGGATGGGTGGGTGGCCGTGGGAGCTGGGCTCGCCCGCTGGGTGCCGCGCCTGCCTGCAGCTTCACAGGTGGCAGGGCGGGGGAGCGGGCAGCGGCGAGCCCCTTCGCCCAGGACAGCCCAGCGGGACGCGGGCAGGACACCCGACAGAACGTCGCTCCATGCGGCCCCGGTGGGAAGGTCCTGGTGGGACGTCTGAGACACGGGTCCTTGTCCCGCTCCGGCAGCCTGGAGCCAGTGGGAGTGTGGGGCTGGGGGCTGCAGGCTCCATCGCTTCACCACAGCCCTGCCTGGCACAGTGAGGGCACTCTGGCATGGCCGGTGCAGCCAGCGGGTCCCCCGTGGGTAAGCGGAAGGGAATTAAATGCCTATTTAGGGGCAGGGGCGTACGGAGCAGGTGCCCCCAGCTGCCCCCGTGTTCCCTGGGGCTGAGCCTGCGCGGGTGCCGGGCGAGCGGAGGCTGCAGTGGGCGGCCGGCTGGGAAGCGTTAACGTACAGTAAACACTTTGTCTGGGGGCTCGGCCTGGGGGGCTCCACATTCCAGGGAGGAGGCTGGGATCGGCGGGGGCTGGGCTGAGCGCTGGGCTTTCCAAGGGCTTGGGTGACGGCTCCCTGCTCCGTCGCCGGGAAAGAGCCTCTCTGCTCTCCCGGGACCCGCAGCACCCACGGGATGGGACTTTCTAGGAAGTAAGGGAGTGGGTGGCCACTCTCCTGACCCGAGACCCTCTCCCGTGGCCGTGGGTCTGGGGACTTTGTGCAGGACCCTGGCCCCTGCCTCCCACTCCCAGCCCTGCCAGCTCCGGGCTGGCTCCCGGGGCATCCCACTGCTTGGCTGGAGCCCGGTGACGTTCCACCCGTGGCTGGAACCGACGGGAGGTTCCAGCCGCGGCTTTTCGGCACAGCCTGAGGGTGCCTGGGGGAGGTGACGGCTGAACCCATGTGTGGTGGCTGGGAAGAGGTGAGGACGTTTTCCCCAGCACACATGACGAGTGATTTAATGCTGGGTAAATAATAATGTCTGGGAAAAACTGACCCCGTGGGAGTTGTGCTCATCCTGCGTGCTGGCTGGGACGGATCCTGTTCCCTTCCCGCATGCAGTGACCAGGAGGGACGGCGGTGGCTGAGCCCCAGCTGGACGGCTCACGGGCAGTGAGGACAGGCTGGATTCAGCCCCCGGTGGCATCCACGCGCACGCGTGCGTCACTGCCCCTTTCCGCCCGCTGAGGGGGCCAGGCGAGGCTGCTGCCCTGCCCCATCTGTCCCCCGGGACGGGGTCTGGCCTTTGCCCATGCTTGGGTTTCGCTGGGTCGGGCGCTGCTCCCGGCAAGGCTCTGATCCCTACGGGGAATCATCTGCATCCCTCACTCCCTTGCCTGCATCCCAACCTCTCCTCCACCGGGCTCACGGCAGGCGCGGAGCCGGGAGGCGCAGATGTGCTCGGCCCTGTTTGAGCAGGGGGGGGACGGGCCATCCCTTCCCACCCGCCATCCCTGGCCAAGGGGCAGCGGGTGCCCCAGCCAGCCCTGTGTCCCGGCCCCCCGTGCTCCGCCGGGGCCAGCGCTCAGGAGGATGAGCACAGTCTTCCCGGTGCCGGTGCCTGCCGAGTCGAGAGCCCCGGCAGGCATGAGAGCCGGTGCTGCGCCACGGCCCTGCCAGGACCACCCGCAGGTGACACCCAGGGTGCCGGATGGGGAAGCGGAGGGTGCTGGGATGCGGCGCACTCTCGGCTCACGTGCCATGTCAGCTGCAGACGCGTGGATGTGTCCCCTCCTGCCCGTGGGGCACGTGGGGTCCTTTGCTCCTGGGCTGGTGGGGTGGGGGGAGCGGGGCTGGAGCTGCGGGGGGCCCTGACACCCGGACACACCTCGCGGAGGTGCCCCCCCTCCCACGGACACACGCACAGTCCCGCGGCGTCACTCGCCGCCCTGGGCTCTCCTCCCATGGGAGCCGTGCGGTGGAGCCGGAGCCCTTCGCTGCTCCCTCGGGCCCGGGGCGGTGAATCACAAGTTCGGCACGTGACCAACCTCATTTGCAGCTCCCGTTAATTGAAGGCGACGCTGAATGACGCGTCTGTGTCTCCCGTGCGCGGGCCGAGCGGAGGGGCAGGCAGAAACCCTCCTCCTGCTGGGACGGGGCGGCCGGTCTGCGCGGCCGGCGAGGGCAGCACCCGTTCCCATCCCTTTGGCACCCGCTCCCGTCCCAAAGCGAGCAGAGGGGCTTCCCCCAGCCCTTGGCCACGCTCTGCCTGTCCTCCCCTGCCGCTCGGAGACCTCTCTCCGCCGGCACAGCCCCAGCCGTGACCGGCAGCACCGGGGTGCGGGTGGCTGGTGCACGGCTGCCCCGCGCGGCCACGGCTGCCAGGCGGAACGGGACCGGGGGGAGAGCTGCGGCGTGGCTCGGGGGCACCCCGCGGGCACCGGCGCTGCCGGGCCGGCAGCCGGATGGTGCTTGCCAAGGGGTCGGGGCAGAGCGGGCTGCACCGAGTGCGGCGCCAGGGGCTGGCGGCTCGGGGGCCTCCGGGCTGCACAGCAGTTGCTTTTTCCCCGTCTTTGTGGGCGAGTGCGAGGAGTCTCCTCGTCCAGCTGGTGCAGGAGGATCGCCGAGGGAGGCGAGAGGCTCCTCGAGCTGCTGCACGTCGCTTAGCGGGTGGGACAGTCACCCCGAAGACTGCGGCGATCCCCGTCACGGCGGGGGATCCTGGGGCTGGTGTGCGAGTCGGGGGGCAGCTCAGCCCCCCGGGGTCGGGGGAGCACAGTTCCCAGAGCTCTTGTCCCCAGAGCTGGGTGCCAGACGAGAGCCGCCTCACTGCCCAGAGGCACCGACGTTTCATCTGACCTTATGAAAACGTTATTGGCATCTGGTTTTATTTAAACTGAGAGATTGGATGCTCTGAAGGCGGCTGGCGGGGGGAGAGGGGGTGTTTGTTCATGCCGGGGCTGGGTGAGGGCTTCCCCCAGGCAGAGCGGGCAGCGGCCGGCGCCTCCCGCTCCTGCCTTTCCGCGGTGCAGGAGCAGCACGTGGAGGTGCTGGGATTTCGGCATGGTGGTCCCCGCGGGTGCCAAATCTCCCGCCCGGCTCTTCCTTGCATGTCTCCCCAAGGAGGTGCAGCGGGGAGGCAGGGGAGGGAAGGAGCATCCCTGCCCGAGCCCGCGGCTGGGCTCTGCCGCCAGCGCCCGCGTCGCGCCACGGCCCCGTGGTTGGTGCCGCCGGGACTGGTGCGCGCCAGGGCTGGCATCGCTCTGCGCGGGATCCTGGAGTCTTTGGGTTTGTGTTTCAAATTTCAAGGGCATGAGCCATTTCCTGGAAAAAATTGACAGATTAAACAAAAAACAAATAACAGGAATGAAGGAGAAGGATTTGATCAGGGCTTCGCTGTGAACTTTAACCGGGCCGCTGGGAGCGGGTCCAGGAACCCTCCGCTGCAGGGGAGCTGCTGTGCGAGGTGCTGATGGGAGACCAGGGCTGGGATCCCGCGGGGACGTGGTGGGCAGGAGCCTGCAGCTCCGACCCTGCTGCCTGCCTGCTGCCTGCCTGCTGCCTGCCTGCAGGAAGGGTCGGTGCTGGGCATAACCCCGGCAGCTTCCATCCCCTGTGCCGTGAGCCCTGGGTGCTTCCACCCTTGCTGCACCGTGACTGCCCCCAGCCTGGCTTGGGAAGGTTTTTCCCGTTGCCGGCTGCAATATCGATCGGTATAAGCCCAGCCCCGGGATAAACGCAGGCAGGGAGCCCTGGCCGCTCTCCTCTTATGGCCCAGGTGGGTTGGGAGTCAAGATGCTGCTCAGGCTGCGCCCGGCGTGGCTCTGAGCGCAGGCGGGACCCCCGCTCCCCGGGCATCCCCCCTCCGCAGGGCGTTAATGGGCCCCAAACTGGAGGAACCGGCAGCTCTGTCAAAATAAAGTCACGCCGAGAGCTCAGGTCTCATGATGCTCCCTCCAGCTGCCAACATCTGGGATCGCAGTTTGGCTGCGCTTCTGGCGCAGGCAAGGATGCCAAGCGCCGCCTTTCGGGATTGGCCCCATGGGAGATTATCTTTCTTATTCCAGGAATTTCTCCTTTCATGTCTTCGCGGGGGCTGCGCCCCGTGGCAGAGCGCGGCTCCATTCGTGGCCGCGGCGCCTGGTGCGGCCCCGGGCCTGGCGGGTGCTCAGCACCGCCCCAGTGCAGCCCTGGTGCCCGTGTTCCCGCTGCAGCTCCTCGGAGGCAGCTTTCTGGGGGCACCAGCGTCCTGCTGGGGCTCCCTGGCTGCGCACCCCGGGGTCACCTTCCAGCCCTGGGGGCCCGGTGCCGCGGGAGAGCACCCGGCGCCCCGTGGCACGTGGCTGGCTGGGGCACAGCCAGCCCCTCGCACCATGCAGCGCACCCGAGCGACCGCCGGGCGCTCTCGCAGCGTGCGGTTGCAACCCTACAATAACAGGCGCGCGGCAACGAGCCTGTGAATCGTGGCTAATGAGTCGTAAAAAGTCCCCAGAGCTTTTCCCAGCGCGGCAGGGAGAGCTGAGCCCAGCGCGGTGCTGGGCGCTGCGAGGGCAGGAGGGGACCCGGGGCCGGGGGCGATGCCTGCCTGCGGGGACCAGGGAGGGGGGTGTGGGGTCTGGCAGCACCAGCTGCACGTTGTGCCCTGGGGTGCAAGTTGCCCTGCGGGGGCCGGGGGGCTGCGGGGGCAGCGCCACCCCCGGGGCTGCCCCGTGGCCCTCAGGCCCCTCCGGTCTGTGTCTCCGCAGAGAAGGAGGAGATCGACCACCCCAACAACAGCTTCAGCCCCTGCAGCATCCACGACCGCAAGTGCCTGCAGAAGCAGCAGGCGAAGCGGGTCAGCAACGGCAACAAGATGCGCAACAGCGGGAGCCCGTACCACCGCGAGGAGACGCGGCCCATAGTGAGCACCGCGTGGCACCGCGGCGGGCGGGCAGCACCGGGCACCGGGGCTGGGGAGGACAGGAAGGGTGCTGGGTGCCCCGGGGCTCCAGGGTTGGGGTCCCGGGGTGCTGGGGCGGGGGCACGTGCCAGCCCCGCTGCCAGCTCAGCCCCCCCTTCCCACAGGCGCAGGGCTCGTGCCAGAGCGAGCTGCACCGGGCGCTGGAGAGGCTGGCCGCCTCGCAGACCCGCACACATGAGGACCTGTACGTCATCCCCATCCCCAACTGCGACCGCAACGGCAACTTCCACCCCAAGCAGGTAGGACGGGCTCTCCCCCCGTCACAAGGGGCTGGGGGGGCTGCTCGCATGGGGCATTTTGCAGAGCCAGGGTGGGGCTGGGAGGGGGACACGGACGGATGGGCCAGTGCCGGGCACGGCAGAGCCCGCCCATTGCTCCTGGCTTTGGTGGGAATCGCTCTTCGGGTGGCGGGGGGCCCTTTGCAAAAGCCCCTGGGTGGGCTGGGGGTGGCAAAGCCCCCCGCGACAGCTCCTGGTGGCCGCGGCCAGGCAGCCTGCGGGAATGGGGCCATGGGGGCCAGGCTGGGCGCCCCTCACCAAACCCATCTCCTCAGTGTCACCCGGCGCTGGACGGGCAGCGCGGCAAGTGCTGGTGCGTGGACCGCAAGACGGGGGTGAAGCTGCCGGGCTTCCTGGAGCTGAAGGGGGACTTGGACTGTCACCAGCTGGCGGACAGCATGTGAGCGTGACCGCGGCAGCCCCACGCCGCAGCCAGCACACCCGCTGGGGCTGCGTAGGAGAGGAAGAGGGGGGACACGACTGCCGAGCAGCTCCTCGGTGCTGGGTGACCCCGGCATGTGCCCCGGATCGCCGCCACGCTCTGCGCCACGGGCTGCCGCGGCACGGGGCACGGCACCGCAACCCGTGCCACGACCGCTAGCCACCACCGCTGAGGGGTCCCTGGCACGCGACGGCGGCACCTCCATCCCGCACGGACACTTGCGTGGGCGTACGCTGCGCTGGGGACAGCGTCAGGCTGCCCGGTGGAGAGCACCCCCGATTGCACTGCTGCCGCCCCTCGGTGCTGCTCCTGCAACCACCACTGCCCCCCGCCCCGCGGTGCCCCCCGCGGCTTTCACCCCAGCCCCTCTGTGCTGCGGCGCGGCCCGGGGACCCCGAGCCCGGTGGCCGCGGCAGAGGCTCGGCTGCTGCCCTGGCCCAGCCTGGCCCCGCAGGCGGCCGCAGCCGCGCCGAGCGATAAGAGACCTTCCCCCTCGCCGCTGCAGCCCCCAGCCCCCAGCCCGGGTACCGCCTGCCCCGGCCCGGCCCCGGCCCGGCCCGGCCCCGGCCCGCTCCCCGCGCAGGGGAGCGCTTTCCTCCCATCCATCCCGTCCCCGGGGCGAGGGGCGCCGGGCACCCCCAGGCGTGCGCCCCCAGGGGCGCCGGCTCCACGAGGAGGGCTGGGGGATGAGGGATGCCCGGGAAATGCTTCCCAGCAGGAAAGGCTGCTTCTGGGTTTTTTTCTTCCCCAAAGATTTTTTAATATTTTAAAAATGTTGTTGGTGGGATTTTAAAACCGACCGTGTGGCCCCTGAGGCTGAAATCCTCCATCTCCACGGAGTGGGGCACCGCTGGCGACGGTTTCTGTCTTTTCTTCTTCCAACTTGGCCAACGTGACCAAACCGGGACGAATTTCTGGAACGTCTCGGTGACGGGATGTGCGGATTTCGCCAGCGCAAAGTTCTCAGCTGAGAAATGGTCACTATTTTTGGAGCTATTTTTTTCTTCTTTTTCTTTGAAGCTCTTCTGTGGGAGCCAGCTGGGCTGGAAATTTTTTACCTAAATGTCTTTTAGGTGAGAAATAGCTGTGCTGGCTGCCATGGCAAGCGTGCCAAAGACGGAGGGGATTTTGCCAGTGCCCCTGATTCAGCCCCCCGGCTCCACGGCCGCAGTGGGAGGTTTTGGTGTGGATTTGCCCCGGCCACGCTGGCGGGTGCCAAGGGCCCCGATGGGAAGGGAGTGTTTCAGTTTTAGTGAAACACCCCTCTGCCCCGCCGGGCCCCGGCATGGCACGGCACGGCATGGCAGCTCCCCAGCGCAGTGCCGCGGACATCTCGATGGGGCTGCGGGTTGGGACAGGGACTGGCAGGCGCCGCTGTCCCGCTGGCCAGGGCTGGCCCGATGGTGAGGACGGGGCGAGCCGGGACGGGGGCTGGCACCGGGCTCGGTGCTGCAGCTCATCGGCACGGCTTCGCCTGGCTTCTCGTCCGGGTGACGGGGTCCCCGTCTCACGCCCCGTGTCCCCAGGTGCACGTGTCCCAGCGTGGCTCAGTGCCTCGCCGGGCTCCTGCCGGCTCCGCTGCCTGTGCCGGTGCCCTGCCAGCTCCCCTGCCTGCCCTGGCACCCGCCCGGCTGCGCGTGGCTCCCCACACAACTTCTAAACTGAGCCAATTTGCCAGGACGGTCCTCGGTGGGGACGGGGGTCCCTGATCCTGCTGGACACCCCGGTCCCCCCGTGCCACCAGGCGAAGGATGGGTTTCCTGGGGCGCAGGGAGGTGCCGCTGGGGACCACGGCCGGTCACGGTGCCGGTCCCACGCGGCTGCACCAGCAGCACTGTGGTGGGATGCGGGGCGCGGTGGCAGTCCCAGCCTGGTGGGCTCGGCCGCCCGGACCCTCCCCACCCTACCCCGCCAGGCAGCACCGGCAGATCCAGCGGAGCCTCTCCTGGTTTCGGGTGGCTGGGGGGCGGCCGGGCAGGGGCTGGGGATGCTGGTGCTCACCGGGGTGCATTCTGTGTCCAGTGCAGAGGGCTCCAGCGTTTTGTATCGTCTTTCCTGTAGTTTAAGGCTGTATTTACACACGATCATATACCAGCATAAGGCTCCCCAACCCCAGCGGCGTTTTTCCGCGCCGATGTGATTTCTGTCCGTTCCTCCTGGGCCAAGCCCGTCCCTTCGGACTCCTGTGTAGCACCGACTCTCTTTTACAGTAAACTTGAACCTTTGTATCGTTAAAAAGAAAAAAATGGTAATTACTGTATTTAATGTGTTTCTATTGATCGCATTTTATCTTTGCATTGCTTTAAAGAAAAGGAGGGGGCAAGCGAGGCAGAGGAGGAGTGAGGGGTCTGCGGAGATCCCGCCTGGCTGGTGCTGGCATGTGCCGTAAGGAAATGGCTTCCAAACAAGCCAAATTAAAGCAGAAACCACCCGCAACCTCAGCACCCTCCCGCTGCCGTCTCGAGCCCTGGCAGAGGGTGGAGGAGCGGCACTCGCAGCCCTGACCGCTGGGGATGTTTCGCTGCCGGGCCGTGCTGCCAGCCTGCCCTGGCTCCAGAGCCCCCCACACCGCAGCCCGGGACCGCCGGCAGGACTGGCCCTGGCTCCTCGGCCCGGAGAAGTGCCGGCACCGGCTGCGGGAGCAGGGCCCGCTGGAGCCCGCTGGTGCTCCCGGCTGAGGGCTTCGAGGTGCGCACCCGCGGGAGCCTGGCCGGGGACTGCTTGCTGTAGCTACGGGGGCCGGTGGCCGAGCGGCTGTGGGTGGCTCCGGCTCCAAGCCGCCAGCAAAAATACTTGACGGTTTCTTTCTGCCGGGAACGGGCGCTGGGGAGAGCGGCGTGGCTGCACCGGCTGCCGGCGGGGCGAGCGGGGCGGGATCCTCAGCGGCAGCGAGGGACGTTGCCCAGGAGCACCACGGGTCCCTGCCTGCCGGGAGCCCCCCGCTCCCCTCCCCGAGCTCCCCCGGGTGCAGCTCGGCGCAGGCTGGTCCTAGGCTGCTCCTTACACCCACCGGGCAGGGCCCCCCTTTGGCCACCTCCAAAGCCACCCGCCTGCGCTCCGCCAGGGGCCGCGGGCACGGCCGGCTGTGGAGCAGGATAAGGGAGGCTGGGGCGGGGGGCTGGATCGCAGCGACTCGGAAGTGGGAAAAATGCCTGAGCCGAGAACGTCTGGTTTGTAGATCCTGGGACTGGGCTGCGGGAGCAGGGCCAGCGCCTGCCTGCGCTCGGCGGCATCTGCAGCCCGTGGGGCTGGGGGCCGGTGCTGGGCATCCTGTCCCTGGGGTGGGGACAGGCTCAGCCGCGCTGTCCCTGCCCGGGTACCTGGTCCCCCCCAGCCTGGGGAACATCACGCTGGGTTGGGCGTTCAGCAGCCCCAAAAACCCAGGCACCCACAAAGCCTCAGCAACAGCTACACCGAGCAGGGATGGGGTGGGAAGCAGATGATTTTGTGCCTCCTCGTGAGTCCCAGCTCAGCCTCCGCTCGGTGCCGCCACGAGGGAAGCGATGAGCATCGCCACCGGCCCCGCACCGCGGCACGGAGCAGCGGCGGGGCCTGGAGACGGCGCCAGGCTGGGACAAGACGCTGGACGGGCTTCAAAGTTCAGGGCAGGACAAGGACGGGCACCGGCTCGCACCAGGGCGACGTGCTGGTGGCCAGGGAGCGCTGCCGGCCTCGCAGAGCCGCAGCCTGCGGCACGTGTACGTGTGCGTGCTGGTGCCAGTACGCACCGAGCGTCGCCGGCTCTGCTCACTGTTTTGGGAGGGTCTCAGGGGACGCAGCTGGGAGATGCCCAGGCGTGGGAATGCCGGCGGCCACGTGCCTCCCGGCTGCCCGGTGCTCCCGGCCACAGTTCAGCTTTCTCACGGTGTTTGCAGCAAACGCGCTCACGCGGCGCGGCTGGGAGGCGGCGTTGCCTGCAGTCACGTCGCAGGAGGACGGCTGGGTCCCTGGCATCACGGCTCCCTGGGGCCGGAGGTGTTGTCCGGGGCCGGCGCCAGCCCGATGCTCCAGTTACTGGAGCTGCACGGCTGGCGGTGCTCGGGGTTGTGCAAACACCCCGGCGGAGCTGGGCCCGAAGGCAGCCGCGGGCAGCCAACGTAGACAAGCGCTGTAATTCGCTGGCGCAGCAGATCGGCAGCCGGACCAGGGAAGACGCCAGCTCTCCTGGAGCCCGGCCCAGCGCCCCGGCCCCGTGCCGACAGCTGCCCAGGGCTGGGGCTCCCTGGGATCTCCTTCGGGGCCCCCCTCCTGCTGCCCCGGCCCTGGCGGCTGTGGGGCACCGGGCTGGGCTTGGGAACTGATTTGGCTGGAGAAACACGTGCCGTGTGTGTGTGCATTTGGCAGCGCCGCTGCTGGGCTGCCGGGAGCGTGAGGGCTGGTGCCACAGGGCCTGGGAGGTCGTTTGCCCCTTCCCATGACGCCTGCAGATGGGGGGCACCTGCCTCCCCCCGGCTCCCCTGCGTGCCACTGCTCCTCTGGGTCGGCTGAGGGGGGCTCTGGCCCTTTCCGTCTTCTGGAGGTCACCAGGAAGCTGGTGACAGGAGGAAACCGAACCCACCTGCACCCTCCGTGTGTCCGGAAGCGCTGCCAGCCGGGACCCCCAGGCAGGACCGCGCTGGGCAGCAGTGGCAGGACCCCGTTGTGTCGGGATGGGGGAGGCAGGCGGTGGTGCTGGCACCCGGCAGTGTCCTGTGGTGGATCTGGGGCCCGGGTGAGCCGGTCCACGTCTCGTCGGGGAGCGAAGCCCTGCGCACTCTCCACCTGCCGCAGCCGGCAGCTCCCCGTCCCCGCGGCAGGGTGAGGATGTTTCTGTGCAGAAACCCATGCGGCCACCGCGCTGCCGCCCGCCCCGGCTTTGTGTGTCACCCACAGGTGTCCGGGCACCCACACCGTGGGTGGTCACCGGTGCGATCCACGTCCCTGTCACCAGGGAGAGCCTGGCCACACGCCGCACTAGCGGTGGCTGTTGGGGTCTTGCTGCGGCTGGGGACACGGGGCATCACCCGCTGGCGGCAGAGGCTGTGGGGAACAAACCGGTGAGCCCGGCCAGGACAGGGGCTGGGTTTGTTACAAAATGGCTGGAACCGGACCCAGGAACCAAAACCAAGAGCCATGCTTCCAGGAAGCCTGGGACAAACTTTGGAAGCCACGAGGAGCTCAGAGAATTGTTTGTTTTTTCCTGAATCCAGGTGGTTTTGGCTGAACCGTCCCCGCGGTGTCTGGGCCCGTGCTCCAGCTACGCTGTGCTGGAAGAGGGTTTTCAATGAACTAAAAATTCCACACGCAGAAGACGGTGCTTGGCGATGGGCCCGTTCCCCGTCCCAACATGGTCCCGAAGCGGAGAAAAGCAGCCAAAAAGCTCCCCAGAAGATGAACCCTCCCGGTTGTGGCCGGAGTTCTGCAAAAGGGAGCTGGACTCGACGACGCAGGGGAGCAGCGTGCAGGGGCCCGGGCTCGGGGGCGGCACGCGACCCCCCCAGCACCGTTTGGAGCCAAAGCCTTTGAACTTTCATATTGCCCTCGTGATTATCGCCGCTGTCGGACCAGCATCGCGATAAACACGCCGGACCAAAGCAGCGCTGGTGCGCGGGCTGCACACCCCGCGGGGGCCCCGCAGCGCTCATTAAGTGTCGGTTAATGAGAACGGCTCCGCGCCAGCGGCGGCTCTGCCCTCACCCGGCGCTCCCGGCAGACGGGCAGGGCGCAGGCAGGAGGCGGGCAGGGCGCAGGCAGGAGGCGGGCAGGGCGCAGGCAGGACGCGGGCAGGGCGCAGGCAGGACGCGGGCAGGGCGCAGGCAGGAGGCGGGCAGGGCGCAGGCAGGACGCGGGCAGGGGCGGACGGTGCCGCGCGGGGCCCCCTCGCCGGCTGCCGCGCGCAGTGCAGCAGGCCGCATCCCGCACACCCCGCGCGGGGCCGGGGGTCCTTGCGGGGCCGGGAAGGCAGCAGCGCGGGGCGCGGGGGGCTGAGCCGCGTCCCCCCGAGCTGACCGTGACCTTGGGGCGCCGCGTTCCCGCGGGGCCCCGGCTCGCCCGGCGCCGGGCGGGGGGCTCGGGGGCACAGAGCCGGCGGGTGCTCCCCCGCCCCGCGGGGGCCCCGGGGGCGGCTCTGGCGGCCGCGGCGCTGAGCCCCTCGCCGGCCGCGCTCGGCCGTTTCGCGGAGCGGAGTCACGCGTGTCGGGCGCGAACGCCTCTGCAGCGCTTGTGGCCGGAGAAACGACCCGCCGCTTCCCCGAGACCCCCCCTCAGCCGGCTTTGCAGCGCGGGGGCCCGAGTCAGGCCGTGCGGAGGCGGCGGGTAAGCGGGGCTGAGCGCGGCGGCGGCGCGGTGGGCTCGAGCCGCTCGACTCCGTTCCGAGATGACGGCAGGAGCCAAATCTTCAGCTGGTGTAAATCACGGCGGCGCTGACTTCCACGAGACTGCGCCAATTTACGTCATCTGAGGATCTGGCCCAAATTCATGCAAGTCATTTCCAAAAACCCAACGTTTTACTGTCATGAAAATGTCAACATTTATTTCTCAGCTCGCTGCGATGCCTGGAGGTTGAGCTAGCCTGTAACCCCGCTTTGCAAAAAGGGGCAGGAGGATTTACCAGCACCAGGCAAAATACGCTGCTTTGACATGTCTGCCTTTCGATGCTGCTTGCTCTGTGAGGGAAGCAGCATTTTTCATCAGGCCGTAGTGATTTTATATGCTTTGATGTGCAAAACTGCCTCCTGGTGCTGGTCTGCAGCCAGGGAGGCGAGGCCCCCCCCGTGAGGCCCCCGTGAGGTCCCCAGACCTCCTCTCCCATGGCACTGTGGGGGGTTAGAGCGCAGCCCCTGAAGGCAGGGGCTCAGCTCCACCGAACGCGCCTCAGCTTGGGCACCCCGAGCACCGGCATCCCCCGCTGCCGGTAGAAATCTCAGCCAGAGTATTTCAGCCCTCCAGAGGAAAGGGAACGGTGCGTGCCAGGCGAGGAAGGCAGCGGCTCTGTACGGTGAGTGCAGCTCCCGTCCCGCAGCGCCGCTCCCAGCCCGGCACAGCTCCCCGTGGGCAGCCGTCCCGTGCTGGCCACCCCGGCGAGCGCTGCCCCGCGGTTTCCCACAGAGGGTCTTGGAGGAACATCTCATCTCACCAGAGCACAAAAACTTTAACAGAGACTCCCGACATGACGATATGTAACAAAAAAATATAAATATGAGCCGTTGCCAAAATGCAACCCAGAAGCAGGCAAAGGTGAGCAGTAGAAGCTCGGCAGCGTGTGGGCAGCTGCCAGCCCTGAGCTGTCCCAGGGTTTCTGTCCTCTACGGGCCCGGCAGGAGCTTGCGGAGAAGGTCGATGACAAGTGACGCTGGCTGCACAGCGTCATACTCTGCAAACAGGTGACAGAGGTTCTCCGAATCTGTCTGGCTTTTGGCCACGAACCCAAAGATCCTTTGAAAAAGGAGAGAGAGCCTTATGCAGTTTGCATCCAGGAACCCAAAGGAATATGCTTCAACTAGCCCCGGCCACAAAGCAAAATCCCGGTTCCAGCAGTTCCACCTTGGCCCGCTCCCCAATCACGTTTACTTGGAAGGAAAACAGCCAGGAGAAGTGTTTCTGGCAAGGCTTCCCCAGCTGTGAAAAGTTTCGTGAACGCAAGGTAGAGCCAGATATAAACTCACTTCCTGAGCCCAGAGCAAGCGAGTCACCGGGAAGGCGGACAGATTTGGACGGGGGCTTTCTGCATGAGGGGTTGCGGAGAACGGCGCTCAGCCAAGCCCCTCATCAAAACCTACAGAGCAAAACCCCCCATAAAGCTTCACCCGTCTGCCCCACGTCTCATCCTGCCACCGCATTAACTTTTATCGCATCCCCTCTTCGTTTTTCAGCTTTGATTCTTTGCTGCTCTGGAAAGCTTTGCAGTGCACCCACTGGCGAGGCGAGGCTGGGCCCAAGCAGCATCTCCCCCCCAGTTCCCACCGGCACGCTTTGGCTGCGGGAGGTCCCCGCGCACGTCTTACCTCGAGGACTTGCAGTACTTCTGCCACCTGAGGGAAGAACAGAATTGGATTTGCTCAAGGACTGATATTTAACTCATTCCATCAGCTGCAAAGCAAGGGTTGTATTTAGCTAAACCCCAGCGCGTTAAGCCTGGGGCAGGGGCTGCGCCGCCAGTGGTTGGGAATTGGAATTTTAAGCCGTGCAGAAACGGGAGCAGCAGAGCCGCGCCAGGAGCCGCGGGGAAGCAAGCACCGCGCGGCGGCTCCGACCGGCACGGACGCCCCCGGCCCGCGGAGCGGCCGATAACTCACTTTCTGTTCTCAGGGTCCATCCCGCAAAACCTGACGGCAGCCAAGGGGTAGTGTCGCCTGAAAAACACCCTGTCGGGGGAGGAAGGGAGCGGGCGTTAGAGGAGGAAAGTGCCCAGGCAGAGCCGGGGCGAGAAACAGGCGTTTGCAAGTTCAAGCCCCGCTCGAACTGTTGTGGCCCCTGGGAATGGAGGGTGTGGGGGACGGGGCTGTGGGGGTCCTGCTCCCCCAGGCTGCCTCCAAGCTGGCAGCTGGCAAAGCTCGCGGGTTCAGCTGGCTCCCGCCTCCCACTCCTGAGATGCTGCCACCGGCTTCGCGTAAAGCAGCACCGTGCCCTGCGCTGTAACAGCAGGGGTCAAGTCCATCCCTGGGTTGCGACGCGGATTCGTCCTAGCGGGCCACTTCTTCTCGGTGTGCTGCGGACCAGCACGCTGCGGCAGGCTGAGAGGCAAGAAGCGAGCTGGGCGGTCACGGGCCGGCTGCGTTTCCATGCGTGTAGCTCCCCCCTGCCCCTCGCCACCGGCGAGCGCTTGGCCGCGGCAGCAGCCCGGCAGCCCCGTCCTGACCCCCCCGGCGGCTCTTACTTCCTCTGGATGTCCGTCAGCGTGACCCCCTGCTCCGTCACTCTGAAGTGCACGAGGGTGGGCGTGGGCAGCGTCTCCAGCTCGAAGGTGGAGGAGACGGCTCTCTGGATGGCCGGGGCTCCCGTGAGCGTCTCCATGTTCACCGAGTTGAGGTACAAGACGTTGCACACTGCAAGGACAGCACGGAGCCTGGCTCAGCATGGGGCCAGCGTCATGCCGGCGTCTCACCGCACTGAGCACGTGCAGTGCCGGGCGCAGTGGTGCTGGGTCCAGGGCCTGGTCCCAGGCGTTACCCTGCGGAACCGAACACATGTACGTGGGTCGGATTTGTTTTGGTGAAAATTAAAGATTTGGTGACTCAGAAATTCTTCACGAAT
Source organism: Phaethon aethereus (assembly GCF_964289735.1). Classification (NCBI taxonomy): domain Eukaryota; kingdom Metazoa; phylum Chordata; class Aves; order Phaethontiformes; family Phaethontidae; genus Phaethon; species Phaethon aethereus. The sequence goes on from NC_138601.1 coordinate 6,313,299, forward strand.
GTATTTTGGTTTACTTTAATTCTTTGCACTAATTGTTTTAAAAGTCAAAGTATTTAATTTCCGGTTTCTAAATGTCAGATTTGTTGGGGTTTTTTTTCTGTTTATTACATATTTCCTTTAATGAAAAGCAGAAATACCCCAAGCCAACTAACAGCTGAAGGCCAACCTAAAACATGACATTTCAGGCTGATTGAGCTGTTTAAAGGGCTGTTCTGGGTCAAACTAAACTTTTCAGCTTGCCAACTTATTTTTCAGAATTTCCAGCAAAACAAAGCAGTTCCCGACTCCCCTGACGGCACCGTGACCATGACCGCATGGTCTCCTGCCCATCGCGCTCCGCTCTCACCTGGAGACCACCCACCGCTGCCCCGAGGCTGGGGGCCCCTGGGCGCAGAAAAGAAGCAAAGACCCTTCCCCGTCCTGCTGTGCCGTTTCCATGTGTCTCCCATAAGGTCCCTCAGCAATTTAAGCAGCCCCTGACTGCCCCATCCCTCTCCCAGGAACTCCAGATGTTCGGTGCCCATCAGTTCAATACTGTGGTTGAGGCCAGTCGGGAGAGAGGCTTAAAAGCCAGGGGCTACTTAAAGTTGTGGGAATTGTGGGTCTTTTATCAGCCTTGGGACCTCAAGAACTGTTTTTTCAAACTTTACTTCACTACCGTGAGGACCACAAGTCTCCTCTCCTTAAAAACATCAGGTTCCCTGGCCGGTCCATGGTCTGAGGATGTGAAGAAAACCCTCAGGTGTCTCCACCCTGGTGAAGAAGCCAGGAGGGGGACATTGCACGGGCACCCACAGATGCACTGGGGTGACCTGCTGCTCTGCACAGCTCCAAAGACAAGCGCCGGCTTTTCAGCTCCTGCTCTGAATGGTGTCGGAATGGATGTCATAGGAAAACAGAGCCTGCTGTTTGAGGGGTAAGGACTAAAGCCCAAAGCAAGGGTGCATGCCCAGAGCTCCAGCTGCTGGAAACTCGACTGTCCCCTGGAGACAGCAGCCTGCTCCTTCCCTCACCAGCAGTTTTCTTCAGCGCGGAGAGCGCGGATTCCGGGGCGCAGTCAGGGCTCTCTTCTCCGTCAGCAAGATCTGCACAAAGGACAGAGAGGAGCGCTGAAGCCCGCAGGTCAGGCTGCGCTGGGCCACCGCTTCGCACGGGCTGAAATTCCCTGTCTCACCAGGGGCCCAAAGGCCCAGGACCGCTTGAATTGCAGGGGCTTAGAGCAGTAATTAATTTAATTGTCCTCCATCTCCCCCTCTGGCTCTGTGCATCTCTGATCTCCCCACTCCTCCTTCCCTTGCCCCCCCGCAGTGGTCCCCTGCTCCGGCCGCTTTGCCGACCACCCTCCATGCCCAGCAGAAGCAAGTCACCGCTGTCTCGGACTCGCGTCGGCTCTGGCAGGTCCCTGCTCCGCCGGCAGCCAGGGCAACCAGCCCGTTGCGGGGGCACCCGGGCGGTTCGGCCCCCTCCCCGCTGCAGGACCCTGCCCGTCCCCCCAGCCCAGCGGGAGGGGCCGCTCGGAGCACCTCTCCCACCCCCCTACCTCGGGGGGGGATGCTCAGCTTGCAGGGCAGCGCCAGCGGCGTCATGGCGTGCTGATACACGAAGGCAGACAGGCTCCCTGCGAGACAGAACCAGGAGTCGGTGCCTGGAATCTCCCCCCACGCGCCTCTGGCCCCTCAACGGTGCCCCAGGGACTTCAGGAGGAGGGAAGAGGGGGTCTGATCTGGGCTAACTGGGGCCTCACAGTGACAAAAGTGGGTTTTGCAACTCCCACCCCATGTTCTTGTTTGGGGACCACCGCCACAGTCTCGCTGGCAGAGGAGCGCGGGCAGGAGCCAGGGCTGGAGGGCCCCCACGCTCGCTGCAGGGCTGTGGAGCAGCCCCGGGCCTGGCCGGTGCTTCGAGGGGCTTTTGGAAACGGCTCCTGGGGCTGCCAGGGCCGCTGCGGGTGACGGCACCGTCCCTACCGAAATACAGCTCCTCGCTGGCTCCTTTCAAGTGCACCCCTTTGGGAGACGACTCGATGAGGAAGTGCCGGACAAGGTCAGCGCTCTCATCGCCTGCGAGCGGGATCGAAGACAGTGTCAGCACCAGCACGACCACCGTTGTTTCGCCCCTGCCCTCCCCTGCCCGCCCCGGGGCCCGTCCCAGGGCATCCACCGGAGCTTCTGCTCCGCGTGGCGAGCGCAGTGCCAGCCCCCCGCGCGTGGGGACGGGCACGCACAGACCCCGCTGCGGCGTCCCTCACACAACCGGAGCTCCGCGGCTTCTCCGCTTGCTTTAGTTTGACTGGCTTCAGCTAAATCCCCACCTTCCCGAGCGAGTCCCTGTACCTGTCTGGCAGCCGGATGGAGAGACGGGAACCTTCATCGCCAGTCCAAAAGACCCCCGGTACGACGTGCTGTCCCGCACAACAAACGTGCCTGGCTCCTTGTCCTTCAGCAGCTGGATCGCTGTCAAAGCAGAGGCAGAGGCTCAGCCACGCAAAACAGGTGGAACGTCCCCGCTCTGCATTTGGCGTCCGGCCGGTGCTGTCGCGGGGAGTCGCTTCTTGGCAGCGGCAAGAAACACTCTGGAGCGTTTGCTGAGCACGCACGTGTCCCCCGTGCGGGTACGGGCTGCGGTGCCCCCGCAGGCGGAGGGGCCCCGGCTCTGTCCCCCGGGTCCCTGCGGTCCCCAGGACACGGTGCGGGCCGTGCCGAGCAGCGGCACCGTCGGCGGCAGGAGAAGCTTTGCTGGACTCGCGGGGGACAGAGGGGCCGCGGCACAGCCCGCCTTTCTGAGCCTTCCCCCAGACCTGTGAGTGGGTCTCCAGGCGCGTCAGCCCCCTGAACTGCCGCCGGGGGGTCCCCGCAGGACCCCAGTGTGGGCAAGAGTGGACTGAGGTGCTCGGGGAGGCCAAGCGCAGCCCGGGGAACGGGCAGCAGTCCTGCAGAGGTGGGCTTGTCCCAGCGCAGACACTTACTGCCTTACCTTGGTCCCGGGTTATGCTCGGCTTGAACCAGTACTTCGACGTGTCCATCACAAACTTCATGGTCGGCTGCCCAGCCCTGAGGGGACCTGCAAGAGACCTTACAGCATCAAGGCCAGCGAGGGACCCGAAAGACCTTCGCAGCAGGCATCACCGAGCGGGACCGAGCCATAGCAAAGATGTCTCTCTTTCAAGCCGGCCAGGGCTGAAGTTTTTTCCCATCCTTTTGATCAGCGCTTGATCCCTGCTCCTCAGGGGAAGCCATTCCAGAAGGGCAGCACGTGGGATCCCCCAGCAGTGCCGGTCTGCCCAGCCCTGCACAAGTCCACTGGACCACAGGGATTTACACCGGCTGAGGATCTGAACCGCAAAGCTCTCCTGCTTTTCCGTAAGAATCCCAATTAAAACCCTCTGCCCCAAGAGCTGCCTCTGCTGATCTCCAGAGAACAACAGCCCTGGTGTTTACCCTTGACCGAGGGGCCTTACGGATGCCGGTATCTTTAGCTCTGCCCCAGAGCAAACTGGAACCCTTAACCCCCCTCCCCGCCCGTCCTGGGCCCACAAACAAGTATGAAATGCCAGAATTACGGTCCTCATTCTCAGGTGCTATAAATACGTGTGCCTGCATCTCCTTGAGGGGACCAGAGCGCGTCTGCCTGCTGAGCACATGCCCCAGGGCCCCCGTGGGCAAAACACCACGGCCAGCACGCAGGGTCCTCCGCCAAGAGCTGGCGACCACCGCAGAGCCCCGCGACCCTGCGGAGACGCATCGCGGACCCCCGGCTCCGGCGAGGCCCGGCTGCCCGTCACGTCTCTAGCGCACAGAGAAAGCGGCGTAGAAAGCGGTGCTCGCCCCCCCTTCCCGGCAGCTGCTGGGCTCTACAGCTCCTTCCCTCCCGCAGCCGCCCTGCGGCAGGCGGTGACTTACTGTCCGAGACGCAGGAGAGCGCTGGCGCCGACAGCGCGGCGTTCAGGCCGCCGAGCCCCGAGGCCAGGCTGCAGCTGGGGGTCTGCGCGGCAGAGGCGGGGGGAGCTTTGGCCAGCCTGGAAGACGCGTCGCCTCGTGCCAGGCAGCCGTTCACCAGCAGCACTGGGATGTCGGCGGCAGAGTTGTGGATGGAGGGGGGGCAGCTGCTGGCCTGTCCCTTCTGGGCTGGGGAGCTGCTGGCCGTGGCGGAGGAGGCTGCCCTGGGCTGGCGGGGACTCAGGCCAAAAGCTTCTCCGGAGTGAGACCTGAGGCTCGGGGAGGCTGGGCGGGGGCTGCCCAGGCTGGCAGGGGACGGGCAGCCAGCAGAGCCGCAGGCAGCGGGGTGAGCGTCCGAGTCGCCGTTGTGGAGCGAGTGGGTGCTGCTGCAGGAGGGAGACAGAGCGGGAGGAGATCGCGGGGTTGTTCAGCCGGGATGCGACCCGCGGCCCGCCCGGAGACCGTGCCGGCGCTGCGGGGCGTCGACTCAGCCCCAGGAAGGAGGTCTTGGACGGCGGGGCCTGGGGTAACCGCCCCGTGCCCCTTTCATCCGTCATCAGCCCCAGTCAGGGACACAGGGGGGCATTTACCTTCCGAGGACGTAGCTGGTGTCCGAGCCGGGGCTGGTGGAGAGCAGGGAGACCCGGCTGCTCCTCTGCTGGGCCCTCACCACGGGCACGGGCTTCAGCAGGTTGTCGAAGCCCGGGGGGGTGCCGAGCGCCCCGGGGCCGCAGGGGGTGCCGTCCGGCCGGCCAGCCGCGCGCTGCCGGGGGGCTGCGACGCGCTCGGACGCTTCGCTGCGGGTCGGGGAGGCGGCGCAGCTCGGGGCGCCCGAGCCAGGGCTCGCGGGGCTGGGGGGGCTCGAGAAAACCACGCTGCCACTGGTGCCGTAGTTGCCTCCGAGTCCCCCTTTTTGGGGCAGGAAGCCGTCGCCCTGGGGGGACCTCGAGAACGGCGCACCTGAAGGGCTGGGGGAGCCCCACAGCAGCTCGGGACGCGCGGCTCTGCCTGGTGTCATCTCTATGTATTTAGTGTCTGCAGGAAGAAAGAGAAGGTCGTTACCGATTCGGTGTTTGAGTCAGGCTCGTTAGCTAAGCTCTCTGCGGGACACGCAGCTCTGTTTTTCTTGCGATTAATTCTGGCTCCGGTTTGCAGGGCCGCTGGGCCCAGGGGAGACCCCCGGGCTCTGCAGGGAGACCCCCGTGGCCCAGTGCTGGCCTTCGTTAAGAGCCTGTGCGGGCTGATTTCTGTGCCGACGCCAAGCCGCAGTGACCCACCCCAGTGCTGGCGGGCGCCCGGGGAAGAGGGGTTACCTGCGGTCATGTCTGACTGCACAGACCCCCCTCGCCGGCGTTACCCAGCCGGCGCTTGCCGAGACCTGCAGCGGGAGGCGGGTGTTTCCTCTGCTTGCGCCTGACTCAAGAGAGAAACATCTGGCTGCTCCCCCCGGGGACGACGCCGGGCTCGCAGGGCGCCCGCGGCAGCAGCGCGCGGCCCCGCACACCCGCTGAGCTGGCTGTGCGGAGGAGCGTGGGGACGTCACCCGCCCCGCGGGACGGCCGGACAGCCGCAGCATCCGCGCCGCGGAGCGGGAGGCAGAGGGAAGCCACGCGGGACGAGGGCGGTTACGAGGCTCTAGGTGTCGGCTACGGGACCAGCCACGCCAGCGGCACGCGCTCAGCCCAGGGGCCGGCTGCTCTCCCTGCCCTCCGCCATCCGCCATCCTGCCTGAGTCTCTTGAGAGACATCATTCCCCAGGCAGCTACTCTGCCCATGCCCTGCTGTGGATTTCTTCCTGATCTTCCATTCATGCTTGGGGCAGGCAAGGCATCTCCTAGCCCCTTTGCTTGCCATTATTTCACAGAATCACAGAATCGTTAAGGTTGGAAGAGACCTTTAAGATCATCAAGTCCAACCATCAATCCGACACCACCACGCCCACTGAACCATGTCCCCAAGTGCCACGTCCACACGTTTTTTGAACACCTCCAGTGACGGTGACTCCACCACCTCCCTGGGCAGCCTGTGCCAATGCTTGACCACTCTCTCCGTAAAGAAATTTTTCCTAATATCCAGCCTAAACCTCGCCTGGTGCAACTTGAGGCCCTTTCCTCTCGTCCTGTCGCTGGTTACTTGGGAGAAGAGACCAACCCCCACCTCGCCACAACCCCCTTTCAGGCAGTTGTAGAGAGCGATGAGGGCTCCCCTCAGCCTCCTCTTCTCCAGACTAAAATTTATATATATCTGTATATCTGCATTTACATGGTAACAGCTGACAGGGCACCACTTGCTCCAAGACGGCCAGGACAAGGGGGTGCCTGGCTCCCGAGGCGCCCGATGCACGTCGGTCACCGGGGTCCTTGAATGCGGCCATCGGTTCTGGCTGTGCTAGAAGATGCCTTTTAGCAAGAGACACTCAGACTTGATTTAAGCGCTTGCAGCGATGGCGAATTCGTCACCCCCCCAGGGAAGCTGTTGCGGTGGTTAATCACCGCCGCTGCTAGAAGTGTGCGCCGCCTCGCTAGCCTGAACGTGCCCAGCTTTGTTTTCAGCTCCCGGTTCTTGCCCTGCCATGGAGTTCAGGAAAGTTTCCCTTCTTAAAGGTGTTTCTTGGAGAGAGAAAAACCTTTTTGCTGCAGCAATGAAAAGCTGCTCCGAAGAGCCCTGCGCTCCCCAGCAGTCGGGGGTGTTGTGCCGCGCCCCGGGACCGGCTGGCGAGGGTAGCGGGCTCCGGGCTGCCGAGCACCGCAGACCCTCTTTACTGCAAGGAACAACCAGACCTTTGGGGCATAAAGCTTGATGAGTGGGAAAAGCACAAGTCCGTACAAAAGTTACGCTCTGAGCCCCTTCTCTGTGCCGATCCCGGCGCGGGACTGGGTGGGCACGGCCGGCGGAGAGCCGCCGAGGAGGTGCCGGGTAAGCCAGGAGGGCCGGTCCCCAGCGGGGACGCAGCCGGACCACGCGCGGGATGGAGCCAGAACCGCAGCCTTCCCCCTCCACACCCCTACTGCCGCCGGCGGCCGGCAGCCGCTCCTCCAGAGCCCGTCCTCGGGAAGGCTCCGCAGCCACATGCTGCTGGTATCGGCGAGCAAACCCTAACGGCAAGCTCTGGGCTGGACGCTTTTTGTCAATGCCTCCCTCAAAAGGGGAAAAGAAATGGGGGTTTTAATTGTCCTTCAAAGAAATAAGTGAAAAGCATCTGCGCACCGGGCTGACGAGGCCCTTTGCCTCCTACTTTTCTGCCTTTGCTCCTGCTTATCATGTGTGGTGAAACCTCAAATACTTGCTCAAGACCTTGGCGAGGTTTTCAGCATCAAGGAGTGGCAGAAGCGCTGCAAACGTGCGAGCTGAGCCACCCTCTCCCTCTCTCTCCCCTCTCCCTCTCCCTCTCCCTCTCCCTCTCCCTCTCCCTCTCCCTCTCCCTCTCCCTCTCCCTCTCCCTCTCCTCTCCTCCAGGAACAAGCGGGTACCGGAGGCAGCCGGTGACGGGTGAAGGTGTCTCCCATTGCTACAGCATCTGTTAAAAGGCCTCCTCTCACTTTCCACCAGCCACGGACAAGCCGCTCTCGCGGACCCTGGGCACCGTCGGTGTCCTGCCAGCCCCACATCCAGCGGCTGTGCCTGCGGGGAGCTACGCCTGGGACAAAGAGGAGGAAACCCTTCGGGAAGCCGGGGGGCAGGAAGGGGAGGCCTAACGGGAGCGTCCCCTCGGGGCCAGCTGGCCAGCGGCGCCGGCACAGCTGGCACGGCCGCGGTGGGAGGAGGCGGGCGAAGAGGGATGCCGGGCAGCAGCAGGAAGTTTGCATCAAAAGAAAGAGCTGTTAAAAGAAAATGAAAGCTGAAGTGAGGCAGCTGCGAGGCCACCCCCGCCGTCCGCCCGACTCCCGCCTCGCTGCCGCCCCGCTCGAGCGGCGGGACCCTCGCACCCCAGGCCCGCGGCTCAGTGCGCTTGCAGACCTCGTCCTTCTCCGGCCCCGTGCTCCTCAGGCAGCTCTTTGCATGAGAGATGAGGGAGAACAGAATTTTTTTCACGCCTTTAACATCCTCTCCCGTGACCTGCCTCCGGAAAGAGGCCCGGGGACAGATTTTCAAGGTATTTCCGTGTCTAAAGACACAGACAGGCAGTACGGCTCTTCCGAAGCAGCGAGACGGTACCTTTAGGCACCTGACCGCGTCGGTTCCGGCGCACCGGCACGCTTGCAGCGGCGCGCAGCACGCCGTCGGCTGGCGCTACCCCGCGCGCGGCGTGCTGAGCAGCCGCCACGCCGCGGGAGGGCCGCCGGCGCGAGCCTTGGGCCAGGAGCAGCGCACACAGCAGGGCCTCGGGCCGCGGGGGCGGCTGGGCAGCGTGGCAAAAGCGTTCGCGTACGGCACCCAGGCACGAGAGCAGAAAGAGGGGGTTGGTACGTGCTGCTGGTGTTCTGCCCTGCGTGTGCCAGGTACGCTGCCGGAGCGGCGCACAAGCCCTGGAAACAGGATTTCCTTGGCAAAATGCTTTGGAATGTTTAAATGGGATGGTTGTGTGACGATCGGTACCTCAGCCCAGGGCTTTGGAACGCCGGCTTCAAATCCTTGTGCTTCCACAGGGCAAGTACGACCCTGGGCCAGGCTCCGCTGCCCTTTGGCGGAACTGGGGCTCTGCTGCGGGGACAAGCGCGGTCCACACATCGCATCCCGAGGTCAGTGCCTGTCTCCGGTCACTGGTGGTAATAACTTGGATTGGGAGCTTCCCGGGAGCTACGAGTCCCATTTCTAATGAGAAACGTTTTCTCCGAACACAGGGAAACGAGCATCGGGCTGAATTAAAGGCTGTTCTCCCTGTCTTCTTTCGGATCCTGCTGAGCTAGCTGGACACGGCACATTCAACAGTGATCAGACCGGGGCCACCTAAGCGCCTGCTCAGTCAGGCAGAGCCTGGATACCGTCTGTTCTCCTGCTTCTTTACACGAGGCCCTGATGTCAGCAGGCAGCATCCCACACTGATCCCACTGGGGGTGGCGGGGGGTGCCGCCGATGCCCGTTTCCAGCCCTCCACAGGAGCACGGGACCTCATCCTGCCCACCGGAGCCGGCGTGCGGCCAGCCTCCCTGCCCTGGACTGTCACTCTGCCTCGTGCGGACGGTTTTCACTAGGTCTGGGCTGCGCCGGCTCCGCCGCACGGCCGGCGCCGTTTGCCTCACCTATTGCCTCCGGATCTCGCTTCTTGGCGGCGGCGGCGGCAGCCTGAGCCGCAGCCTGGACTGCGTCCTTCACCGGCTTGCACGCGAGCGGCTGAAAGGTCGGATCGATTTCTAGGATCAGCTGGTTGAGACTCTCTATTGATATGTCCAAGGTAGGAGACCCCGGGTGAGCCTCAGGATCCATGCCGGTGTCCTCCTCCTTCGGCCGATACGGGGCAGCGGGTCTCTCCAAAGGGGCATCCCGCTGCCCCTTCCCGGGCGTGCGAGCCGCCGCACGCTCCAACATGGGCTGGGCTCCGTACGGCCCTCCGCTGGGAAGCAGGCGCGCGCGGGCGTGCGCCGTCGCGGACGGGTCGGGCCAGCCCTCCGTTGAGAGGTAGGCGTACTCCATCGGCAGCGCGGAGCAGCCCGGGTACCCCGCCGGGCGCAAGCTCTTGCTTTCCTCCTGTGAGGAAACACACACGGTCTGTCCAACACGCAGCACGTGGTTTTGTATGACCTGTGACATGGTTTGCTTTTCTGGTTTGACGGCTTAGAGTCCAAGGGAAACCTCCTCCTCCTCCTCCTCGCCGCCCTTTCTCCACCAGGGACCTCAGACTCCTTCAATCCAGCGTCTCCAACGGAAGAAGAATCTAAGGAATGCAGAGAGAGGAGCGGTTACACAGGCATGCCCCGGGCGGGAGCAGACTTCAGCGGAAAAGTCCATAAAAACGGGGATTTGGACTGCAAAGCTGGAATTCAGCTCATAAGAAAACAAGTCATCCTGTATTGCTTCCCCCCCCCGCCTCTGCTCCCGGTGCCACAGTGCGTCTGGGCAAGTGCAAGGAGGATTAATTTGCAACAGCTCTTCAGAATTCAAGGGCCTAAAAACTGCGTCCTGCTTTATTTGCATAGCGCTTATTGGTTAAGAATGAAACGAAGTGTCACTAACGACTTTTGCGTGGGACCCTGACCCTCGGGAGCCAGAGCGGAGCAGCGGGAGGCAGCGAGCCTGGAGCCACGCGGGGGGGACGCGCAGTGGGCTGGGGAGCGGGAGCTGCGTGCCGGAGCGATGTGGTGCGGGTGGGCGTACGCTTAATCTGAGGGTTTATTTTGCTGGTACCATGTGAGCCGAGCCTGGGAGCCTCTGTATGTGGCTGCTCTCTCGGCCAACGCGCCGCTCTAGGAGTCTGATTGCTGTTAAATTTTGAACGCTCTCTGGCTTTGCTTTAGACAGAAAGTGGTGTTCAATTTGCCATTAAAACCACTCTCGGCAGAAGGCAGGCTTCCCTTGGGGGTGCTCTGAGCACGGGGTCTCAGGACGCCGTTTGGAAGCGGGGAAGTCGTCCAAGTGCGTCGGCAAACAAGTGGGGTCCCCACCGGCTGCTGCTCTCCCTCACGCTTGTCGGCACGTTGACACGTCGGGAGCTGCCACCAAACACACTGAGGGAACCTCACCCATTTGTCTCAGTGTGAAGAAAATAGGTCTGTGCCCCTCCGTACCCACCACTGCAGCCAAAATCCAGCGTCTCGGTGCTCGGGGACATCAAAGCCGAGCACGTTCCCCATGCCCGTACTGCGCCGGCTGCGTGGGAGCGCACCCGTCCTCTCCAGCCCTCAGGGAGGGCAGCACTGGTGGGGACCACAGGATGGCCAGAGAGTGGGAGCCAAAGGCTCGCTGGCCGGGGCTGAGCCCACAGCTCCGGGCTCCCCCCGCCGTATCCTGGGTGGATCTGGTGTGTAATACACACAAACAGTGGGCTACGCTTATTAAAATATTTGTCCTTCCCTGCATCAGCCTGGAGTGACTGACTTATTTACTCGCCTATCTCGGGCTGATTAACCATGGAGTCACAGGATTAGGAAAGAGACACGTTGCTTTCGGGCAGCCAGTCCGTGACTCCCCGCGGGCGCGGGCAGGAGCGCTGGGCTGGCACGGTACGTCACGTCTGGTACGCGGTGACTAATTGCCCTGCTGGGTGTTGAGAGCCGTTATGGAGGTGGCTCAAAACAGGCCGGCGTTGCCCTCGATGAATTATATAACCCTGAAGAAGCCTCTCCTCTTGCCGGAGAGACACCCAGAGCAGCGCAGACTCACAAAGATCAGCGCGTTAGAAGCAAAGCAGGGCTGCTGGCTGCTGCTGCTGCAGCGTAGAGCGCTCGGCACGGCTACGGATCACGAGTCACACTCGTTGATGCTCTCAGAAGAGCTAGGAGAGGTTTTTAAGGCCTGCAGAAGTGCATAAATACTTCAAACCCATTTAGCTTCCTCTCAGCCCGGACCCCACTGTGTCTCCCGAGCTTCTGATAGATTTTATTTACAGCACCGCAGGCTGGTCCGTGGGAAAGGCTCCGGAGCACGGACACGTCCTGCAGCAAGACCTGCGCTGCAGAAAGGAAAGCACCGCTGGCAGGCAGCTGCCGTGCCTTTAGTTGCAAATTCGACAGGCACCTGGCACCCCTGAGCCGCAACTAACCCGTCGGTACTACAGACGGGAAGACACGCCGCTCCAGCTGCGCCGCCGGGCGTTCGGGGCCGTGCTCCGCAAGCCAGGTCCGTGCTGGCCCCGGCAGGAGGTGGACAGTCCGGCGCGGGTTGTCCCGCTGTGAAGGGATCTCTCAGAAGATGGGTGGGAGGAGCTGGACCTCGGGGTGGCAGCTCCCCAGGCTCGGGGGGCAGGTGGGTGAGATGTATGGCTGCACGTGGTGGGGTCCCTCCCGCGAGCCCGCCGGCCGTGCCACGGCCAGCACCCCCACACTGCTCCTCCTCAGCATTTCTGGACCCAAGCCCCCAGGCACAGGGAATGCAGAGGCGGGCTGGGACGCGAGTTCCCCTTGCCCACTGCCCAGCCGGGCCGGCCGTGCCGGGGCTCTGCCGCAGAGCTCGCGTCGCCTCTGAGCCGGCACGGCGCGGCTCGGCCGCGCGGTCAGTCGGACCACGGGTCAGCAGTCTGCCCGCTTCTGGTTCCCTGCCTGGGAGCACGTATGTGCCACGACGCCGCAGGCACCACCGTGAGAAGTGCAGCACGGTACGAGGCTTGGAGGGAACATTTGTTAAATATAAAAAGAAGAGTCATCCCAGGTCAAAAACACAAGCTAGATGGAGTAAAAATTGGATTCTCCCCTGGGGAGAAGAACTGCCTGGCTCCAGTCAGCGTCCGCAAGACAAGGCTGGTTTTAATTTAAGTAGGTACAGAAATAACGTGCAGTATGCATGAAGCAGGACTGTCGGGGGGTTCCAGGAGCATGCACGCAACAGCTTCCCTCCTCTCTTGTACTCCTGCCCTTAGTTTTTGATCTTTCTCGTGCCTGATCCTTCCAGAATTAGCCTCCAAGCCTCATTTCTCCTCCCTTCCCTTCTCTGGGTTAAAGTGAGAGATGTCCCAGGCTCCTGGGAAGAATTTCGAGCCTCAGCCGTAGGCTCTTCTGCTCGGAGGAGCAAAGGAGGAGAAGGGCGAGCCGAAGGAGGCTAATCGCAAGGTGGCCGTTAGCCACCAGCGCGGCGCAGCCCTGAGAGACAAACGCTGCCCATCAGGACTTCCCAAGGGCAACGGGAACGAGCGGAGCCCTCGCGCGCAGCCCGCGGGCCGCAACGCGTTTGCTCCGGCGGCGGCGGCAGCAGCGCAAGCGCGGCGACAGCAGCATCGCAGCCCTGGCAGAAGCAAGCCCGGCGCTGCAGACACGTCTTACGGGGCTCGGCGCGCTAGCTTAAGCGGGGCTGGGAGGATTTACTGGCTGTGCAGGAGCACTGGGGGAAGGAGCAGGAGCACTGCTGCTGTTTGAGCAGAGACAAGGCGAGCGCAGGAAGACATGGAAATAAGCTGGCCACAAACACATCTAGACTGGAAATTACAGGGTTTCTGCTTCTGGAAACAGCCTGTGGAAGAGAATTCCCCCGAAGGTGAAGGGGTTTTGGATGCAGGCGACACACTTACAAAGGCTCTCGGTGAAGCCGCTGCCTGCCGCACCAAGAGACCCAGCTCGGTGAGGCGGGAGCTGCCGTTCAGCCCAGTAACCCCAGTCCTCCCCTCGGCCCCCTGAGGGAGCTGGGCCGGGGCAGGCGGGACTGGGGCCGGAGCTGGAGCCGTCCTGCGGGGCTGCGGAGCGCTGCGGCGGCAGATGGGCTGGGTTTGGGGGGCTGCAGGGTGCCCTCGGGCCAGGGCCGCACCAGACACGCCCCGGCTGTGGAACCGCCTGCACGCCCTTCCCAAGGCCGCGGGGCACAGCCCCGCCCAGCCGGGCCGCGACGACCGCGTGGACTGAGCCCCGTGGATCCCACATGGAGCAAAGTCCCTCGGGCAGGGCCCCGTCCCGGCTTCGTCTCTGTAGCCCAGCGAGCTCGGTGCGGACCCCCGGCTCCACCTCCGCCTGCGGCCGCGCGGGCTCTCCCCAGGCTTCAGCAGATCCGGCAGGGAAACGGCAGCGCCGACAGCGCGGCCTCGCAGCGTCGCACGCAGGGCCCTGGGCGTCCCGGCGACGCTATCTGCAGCTAAGACAGGCGAGCCGGGACACAGGCGTGTTCCCTGTCTGCGCAGAGACCCGGCGCGGCCAAGCCAGCTGCCGCGTCCGGGTTGTTCTTCCGTGCGGCGGGAGCCCCGGGAGCCCCCGGATGAGTTATGCATCCCCTCACCGGGAAGGGCAGAAGGAACTGCTGGCACGCCCAGGATTTACAGAGCTCATTACGCCCAGCGTAGCCCCCACTGCGAGGGCCGCGGGGTGACTTGCCTGGGTCAGCAAGGCGTGCTGATGAGGGCGAGGGGAAAAATGGCCATGGTTGTGCTGTGTTTCGCCTGCAGAGCGGAGCGAGCAGCGGTATCACACAGCAAATACTAATACACCTCCGGCTACGGCGGAGTCCGGCACCGGGAGCACGGGGCAGCTGGTGCCCGCGGAGGGGCAGGGCGACTGTCAGACAAAGCCCCCTCCCTCCTTGCTCGAACAGGGGTGAGGAGAAAGCTCAGCAGCAGAAAGCAGCCTTTGTGAAATCCCAGGCAGCGCTGCTATCTCTCGGCGTTTGATCAGCCCCTGGAGCCCCGCGGCGGGGCAGCATCCCTGCGGCCATCGCCAAAGCCGGACTGTGCTGGGGCAGCGAGAAGCACTCGACGCAACCCGTCGGCGCCCGGCAGCGGAAGCCATCCTCCCCCAGCAGCCCCCCGGCAGACAGCCCCAGTGCATTGCTTGTTTAGCCACATCGCAGGCTTCTGAAAGGGTCTCCAGGGTTTCGGGTGAGGAGGTTTATCAGTAATGTTGAATTTGCTACTCAAATAACGCCCCCCGCCCCGCCATGCTGCCTTTCCCTCTCGCAGGGCGGCTCTTTCCCCTTTGGCAAGAGCTGCTCTGGTAGGAGACGAGCAGCAGAGCCTGGTCCCCCGTTCCCAGGAGAGGTCCCAGTGCACCAGGAGAGTTTTCCCTCCAGCTCTTTGCAGGGTGAGCAGTGGACACGGGAAGCTCAGGGAGGGGCAGCAAGGAGACAACCTCTAGAAGAGGGTGTCTGTTCAAAAATAGACTAAATTAGCTAATCCTAGGAACGTTTGAGATGAGTTACAGCAACGTGAGACTTTCTGGACACACTAACAATCTCCTTGGAGCACCAGCCTGGGTTTTTCCCTTCGGAGACCACGGTCACATCTCACCTCTGTCCCCGCGTGGGACTGCATGAGTCAGTGCTACTGTGCTGGAAGCTGCAGGTAAGAGAGGCCTTTTCTCTCCATTTTGGAGGTGCCCAGGGAAGGGGCAGGGCGGGAGCTGCTGCACAGAGGGCTCTGCAGCCCTTCAAGCAGTTCGGAAGGATGCTGCACGTCTGCGCTCGCCCGTGCGTGTTCCCTTGAGCGTACAGCACTGCATCCTAGGGCTTGAAGCCTTGTGAAGCGGCAGACCATGCTCCATGCTCTTGTCTTGGGTGCAAGGGACAAACGCCACAAGGTGGGACTAGATACTGTTCCTCCACTCCTCAGACCTCCGTCGTCCTGCTGGTACGTCTGCCTACACAGGCAGCGTGCCCGCAGTGCTCCCCTACGGACCCCTGGTTGCGCAGCTTCCACGCAATCGTCCTGATGCTCTGCTCTCCTCCTACGCGAGGACAGATCCTCAGGACCTTGGTTTTGGTTTCACAGCCTCTCTTGATACCGACCCGAGCCACGATGCTTTGACCTTGCTGACTGTCGGTGGCTTAAGAGAGTACAGTGGTACCACATAACCTGGGCTAATGCAGCGCTAGCCAACCGTCCTGCCCAGCCCTACACAAACCACTGCCTCCAGCTAGTCACACTTCTTGCTACCACGTGGCGTTTTTATTGCCTTGAACTCTCAACACTTCACCACACCGCAGCCTCCCACTGAAAAGCAGGGTGCACACGCAGACGCACGATCAGCGCCTCATTCCTACGGGCAGGGTGAACGCAGCATCTCACACCACTTGTACAGATGCACAGTCAACAAACATCACCGGAAATCTTAAACGGGCTTCAAAGTCTGGGTGAATAAGAAAGGTCATTGCTAATAAAACAAAACCCATAGACTACTGAGAGAAGTCCAAAACTTTAGCCCGAGCAATAAACGTGATCCCACGCCATTTCTCACAGAACATCCAGCAGCCTTCCCCACCCAGGATAAACACCACTTGGTCTCTCTGCCAGCCAGCAGTGCTGTTCAGGCAGGAGCAACCACGTCTCAGCTTATTTGAGATCTCTGCAGCAGATTTCTCCCAAGGCATGAGAATAATCACCAGCTAAACGCAAAGCCGCAGCAGAAGAAAGAGGTGCGAGAGAGGAACTGATACGAACTGCAAATAACGTTAGCATGGAAGATTGAAGGAAAAAAGGACTTGAAAGAGACACGGAAAAGGCAGAGCTGGCCCGGGAAGTCGGCGCTCCGCAGGTACCTGCGCTGCAGCTGCTCGCCTCCTCTCCTGCGCACCGCTCTTGCTGCAACACCTCCGGCAGCACCCTGCGCTCATAAAACCAGCACAAGGGTGAGTCTGTGCAAGGACTCCGTCCTCTGGGAGCCCTGGATTTAACGGGAGCCCAGTCCCTCCCACCTGGGCTGAGCCTCGCTCGCCGCCCCTCCGCGCGCAGGGCGCAGCCCCGCTAAGTCCAGGTGTGGTGCGAGAGGGACACGCCGGGGTACGACCCGCGGCGGCGCGGCGCCGGCGGGACACCGGGCTGCCGCCTGCCACACTGGCGCAGCGTGGCCGGAGGCCGGGAGCCGCGGGGCCGAGCTGCGCAGGAGGAAGACTTTCAGGCGGTGCAGAGCGAGGTAGCGCTGCCTGGAGCAGCTGGGGGTTTGTGCCACCGCCGCCAAGGGCCAGGACGCTGCTCCACCCCTGCAATCCCACGCGGGTCGGCGGTGGCCCGAGACCAGCGCTCGGCCACGGCAAGGGCCCCCTCGCAGCCGCTGGAGGGAGAACGGGCAGGGACCGTGCTTCAGCCTCGCGCTCCCAAGGTCGGCCGCAGGCCCTGAAAATAAAGGAAGAGGGAACAGAAAGTTGACGGTTCTCTTCCCTCCAGCCGGAGCGTGGGAATCGTGCCTTCTCTCCGCTCCTCCCCGGAGGGACCCGCTGCTCCCGGGAGTGGAGGGCACCGGTAGACCTGTCGTTGGGAGGAGCAGTTTATGAGGTTACAGCCTGGCCCTGGGTGGCCAAGGTGCTGCGTTAACGAGTGAGGTCGATCCAGTTTGGTGCGAAGGGAAGTAAATTATCCCCCATCACATCCGGTTAAAGGGCGGCTGTGGAATTGTGAGGCTGCTCCGGCCCGATCTGAAAAAAGAGCCAGGACTGCCTACACCCTCAGCACAATTATCTGCCTGGTGTATTACAGGGAGCAGATTAAAAAATATATTTAAAGGCAACTGTGTCTCTAACTCCTGTTTACACAGTGTCCTGCCCAGGGCAGCCAGGCCTGACACTGCATTTAGCACCAATGGGAATGGATGATAATAAATAATCCCTAAAGATCTTTTTGGGTTGCTGTACATTTTGGCTCACGGGTTCCTTTCAGTTTCAGTGGGCACAGAGCCACGCAGCAACCTTTTAAATCATATATCTGAAATGCCCTTTTTCAGGGAAACTGCCCATCCTGCTGCCCATAAATGCTTTCGGCTTACCGCAACATTGCCACACCGTTAAGGGACGCTTTGAAATGTCCGATTTTATCAGGAAATAAATACGCCATAAAAACTCCCTTCCCTTAAATTCCTTGATCTCACTTTACAATCTTTCCAACGTTTTATTTATTATCAGCGGTTGTTTTTTCCTTTCCTTACATCCCTGGGTAAACAGTGTTTCACACTGCCAGCACAGCCCCCGTCCTTCGTAATGGCTGCGCGATTGCAGCGGGGAGTGATCTCCCGGCAGCTTTCCTTTTCCCTGGCTGGTAAAATTCACCATTGACGAGGAACGTGGCCGCATGCGTAACCGGGAGGACATTCAGTAGCGCTGTCGCTGCACACACATCACCAGCGTTGGGGAACCACGATCTGCATTAGGTGCCTCCAGCTGAGCATCTTCTCTCTCGCAGGATGCTTGGGCAGCCGTAGAGGGCTGCGCCGTCTGCAGCGGCTACAGGCAGGGTGGGAAGGGGAAGCGCCAGGGCTGTGGGGAGACAGGAGGGGTTTCGGCAGTAGAAAAAGGTGCCTTTACGCTCTGGTCCCCTCGTTTGCAACTCGCACTCAGAGCACACCCAGCTTTGACCACGTTCCTCTACGGGGTTTGCGACCCTGGTAAGCTGAACCCTCTGCCAGCAGGATCGACTGTGTTGTTCAGGGCTAAGCACCTCCTTTGGAAAAACGGCAGCTCCGAGAGCGACGCTGCGCTGGACCGCCCTGTCCCGCTGCGCCAGCTCCAGCCAGCGGCTGGCTCAGGCCTCGTTTGAAAGGAAGCGGCGATCAGATCAAACCTGACTGCAGTGCTGGGCTGGCGTCCGCAAAAGAAGGTGCTTCCTTCGCACCGACACCTTTCGCTAACGTTAACTTGCTCAGCAACACATAAATAAATGCAAAGCTCTTTGCTGTGCTTTAACATCCCGTCCCGTTTGCCCCGGGCTTGAAGAGGCCCCTCTGTCCCAGAGTGATGCAATTCTTTGTCAGTGGGTATTGGATTGTCGCTGCTCTTGGCACTTATAAAGCCAAATTGAAATCCTGTGTTGCTTTTTTAATGTTGCTTTCAATCTGCAGCGCAGACATTCACGACTCAGTGCTTTTCCATTTGCATTGTGTGAGGCACTCGGAGATGTCCTGGAGGGGCCAGTTGCTCCAGAAAAAGGCTTGTTTGTCGCAGTACTGTCAAACTCCTCCCTGAGCGCTGAAGCAAACACCAGCGCGGCAATATTGCAAGACCCCTCAGAAAAAAACACCATTTTCCTTTGGCTTTGACTTTGCTGGTTTTGCAGTGAAGCCAAGATGTTCAGCAGCTCACTTGCCAAGCCATTATATCTTCTTTGCGCTCTCTGTATGTGTGGACAATTAATGGGAAAAAATTAATGAGGTGGACAGAGGGCTTGTTAACACAATGGGGTATTTTGCACCATCCCGACGGATCGCTAAGCATCCCCTGTGTTGCACAGGTGTAAAAATCTGCTTGCATTAGGGCTCTGTTATCCCAATTACAACCCAGTTAAGCTGAATTTACTGAGGATGTTTTGTATTTAAGCAGGAATGCCTGTGAGAACCATATGCCAATCAACCGTGCGGGTGTACTCTTCCACTGAAGTGAAAAATCCCACCAGGAACAAGCCTCTGCGTCATCCCGGATTTTCCCACCCTGAAGGCCCCAAACATTATTAGCAAACAACACACCTCTGTACTCCAGCAAACAACATATCCCTAGGCTCCAAATAGTGACACACTCGTGCAGGTGGGTAAGACCATGGTAATGCAACTGCTCCGAGGTGGAACAGGACAACCACTCCGAGGTGGCCAGCAGCCAGTAAATGCCACATTTTTGCCCCCAGGAGAAAGCAGAGGGAAATCGGGAGGAGCGGGAGACTGGCTGGGGGATCGCGCTCTGGTCACAGCTGGTAGCTGGAGATGGCCGAGGAAAACCGAAGCGGCCACAGGATTGACTGGACGAAACCCCTTCCTCCCGGGCTCTCTGCAGCCCACCTTCGGATGGCTGCTGGCTCGGGGCAGGATCGCTGGTAAAACAGAGCCGTGCCAGTAACAGCAAGATGTGCAGGGGCTGTTTGCATAACAGATCGACCTTCCCAACAGAAGCAGGCTGCAAAAATAAAGAATTAAAATTTATTTCAAGAGCAAGAAAGGCAGATAGCCATATAGTCAGGATCATGTAGGTTTTGTAAATGCACGGTTACTGGTTTCTGGAATTTGAGCAAAATAAACACACAGATATCAATGAGCTGACCCAACATAAAAGAGCGTTTCAGAGGAACAAATATGGGTTGTGAATAAGACTTGGGAGTGCTTCCCTGGAATGCACCTGTGCAAATGAAGAGAAGAGGCTAAAAAAATCTCTCGATTTGTCACCTCTGCTTGGAACTGGAGATTTGTTTCTTGCGTAACTGGAGGGAAGCCACAGAGTGGCTCTGTCCTTCTTCCCCCCGGGAACGCCCCTCGGCAGCGCCAGTGGCAGAATCCGCTCCGACCACCTCTGCTGGCAGCTCCTCTGTCTCTTCTCTCCTTGACTGAAATGGACCTGTCTGAGCGGAGCAGATTTCCCTGAGCATGGCCCTACCCAGATGTGCTCCTAAAAGACCAAGTATGAATTTGACAGCTAAAAAAGAACAAATAAAGGGCACGAGCTGGCCCAAGCAGCTGCTCTGCCCAACCGTTCTTCGGGAACGCTCTGTCCTGTGTCCTGTGTCCTGTGTTACGTGCTGAAACCACCTTTCCCCTCACCGCTGGCTCCAGAAAACCCTGCAGAAGTCTGACACAGGAGAAGTGAAGTGGCACCGTGTCCAGAAGTGACACTGCAATTCAAGTGAGCAGTGAACCTGGGCAGGAAGCAGACTGCTGCTATCTTCCTCCCTCCTCCTCCTCACCCCTCCAGCCTTCCTCCCTCCTCTGGGGCCTTCAAAAATGAAGAAAACATGATAGGCACTGAAATACCTACCTGAAAAAGCCACAGAGGGCTATGACCTTCCTAGGATTGATGGCACAACTGTTACAAACAGAGCAAGTCCAGGCAGCTCTCAGGGAAACCTTTGAGGGATACCTGACCCGCTTTGTACTTGGACGGACCTCAACCAGCCTGCCAAGTGGCATGGGGCAGGGGAGAGGACCACGAGGACCACGAGTGCCCACCGAGGTCTGGACTTGGGTCCTGCTGCCACCTCCAAATGCCCACAGAGGCACCCCAAACCGAGCCAGCCCCTTCTTTCGGCGGGGGAGCACGTGGGCACAGCGTCTGGCACCGTTAGGCAAAACGGAGCCCGAAGCGTTCAGTGGCGGCTGAGCTGCCCAGTGGTGCGGCCTCGAGCACGGACCGATGCCGGGTACACGCTGGGGCAGAGGCAGCCCTTCACACCTCTGCTGAGCCCCATCGCTGCGGGGCTCGTTTTAACAGCCACGTGCGTGCTGCAGAGACCTCACCGCTTCCGAAGCCTCCGCCAGGTGAGTCACCCTTTTTCTTGGAACAACGAAACGCATTTACTCAGAGCAGTGACGAGGCCCTTCGGTTCCCCCGAGGGAATGTTAATCAGCCTCCTCTTACTGAAAAAGGACCTTTTGTTTTTCTAGACCTTACAGTTAAGATTTTCATAGCCTGAAAGTGCAAGCCTCCACGGAAGCCACACCGTGCCCAGGAGCGTCGGCGAGAGTCAGAGACAGCCACAGGCTGGGTGAGGGGAAGGACCAGCTCCTGTCCCGCATGCATGGCTGCACGCTCCGCGGCGGGGGCTGGCCGGGGTGCCCCGAGCCGACAGATGTGTCTCTGCAGGAGGGAATCAAAAAGCAACCGCCACGACCTGGAGCGTGCCAGAGGCGCGGGCTGGGTTGCAGCAGAGCTCCCCATATCTGTCTGCACATGCCGGGTGGTGTGAGGGCTTCAGCAGCCAGCGAGGGGAAAACCACTGACGTCAACGAGATGGGATGAGGTCCTGCTGCTGCCCTGCATGGGCAAAGCTGAGGTGGCAGCACTGGGTGGCTCCTACCAGCCTCCCTAATGGAATTACCTTGCTGTGCAGGTGGAGCTCTGAGAAAAACCTCTTCTTGGCCAGTGCGGTGTGACACTAGTGGTTTACCATGAGCCTGTGAGCCACGGACAAGCCCAAAACAAGACTGGCATTTCAAGGCTTTCTGCCCCAAAGGGCACTGAGGATGTTGTACAGATGTTGCTCAGCACGTAACAGAGTCTCCCGCGCTGCTGCCACCCAGGATGCGCATCTTTGATTTCTCTGGAGTGTTTTCTCAGAGGTCGGGGATGTTAAAGCCAGCAAAAGAGCACAGGATAGCTCTCTGCAGCATGCATCCGCGGCTTGCGTTTTGCTCTCCAAATTGCAAAGTTAGAGCCTTGATTCTTCTTTTCTCAACAGCAAGCCCTTTTCCTGAGGCAGCTTTTAACTGACCATTTCCAGTGAGGAAACCTCGCATGGGGAATAAATGCCTCCATATTGCTGTGGTGCGTGATGCTGCAGGAGGGCAGGGGCAGGCAGTGCAGGTTGTGCCACGTCGTAACACCCATCTGTCAGAAGCTGCGACGTCATGGTCCAAAACTTTCCTTAGAAAGATGCCTCTAGGATCCGCCCCGGATGCAACTGTGAACAATCCCACATTGATGTGAGACACCGAATGAATCACGCGGCCACCTGGCTTTCCACCAGAGGCGTATTTTAGCCTGTGCCAAGCGACACCATCACCCTGCACCTGGTCATCACAGCCTTGTGTTGGCGCTGGAGGCCATCTCTGCCAGCAGAGTCCTGGGGGACCCTCAGCTGGGTTGTTTGAGGGTGTCCTGCAAGCTGGGCTTCTCAGGTACCAGAGGATCTTCCCAGTGCCTCAGTGCCTGTGCCAGACACCTCACATTAACTCAACAGGGACAGCCTGGGGTGAAGGTGTGTGACCATGGGCTAACAGAAGACCTTCCAGGTATGGAACCGTAACACCATGTTTCCAGAGGAGCAGCGATGCTCCCTCCCCTCTTGCGGTACAGCCGAGTCTCTGGGAGTCTGTTCCTCCACCCACCAGTCCCCATCAGGGTTTGCTCCCAGCCAGCTGGAGCCAGAACATGGGTGAGCACGTCCAAGGAGCACGTTAGCCATGGTTCAGCAGGCGCTTGCACAGTCCTTCTGTAGGTGATCAGCGGCACAGGGCTGTGGAGATGCTGCCTGAAAAAAACACACTTGGAGCCATTGCAGTAATTATCAGTGCTAAATCCCAGGGATTTTTGGAGGAGACTGTCCTGGTCACTCCCAGGCTGAGCTGCCCGGCAGCAGGACTCGCCCTGCCCCAGTAAGCCAGAAGCAGTTTCATCATTAAAAACATAAGCTGGTTCAAACTCTCAGTTGGCTGCTGGCTAGCTCAGCGGGAGCTGCAGCACAGGGTGATGCCTGCAGAGCTCCTCAGCAAGCGGGGGCTCTCTTGGAGGAGAAATCCTGGAAATGTTTGTGTTTATGTGTGCCCAAAGATACAGAGGCTTCTCTGCAGAGCGAGATCCCAAGGAGTTTGTCTCCCCTTCAGTGCAAAATCCCCGACTATCTAAAGGAAACCTTTCCGTTTGAGTGGGAGTCGCTTTGGGAGAGGGACCACAGATCTCCTCTCATTCGTGCACCCTGACTGTCTGCAGAAGCTCCTTGACATTTAGGCGCTGGCCTGGATCATGGCCCTCTCAAGTACTGGCAGATGCTGGTACCTGCTGTGGAACGTGGGGCACACGGCTCTGCCCACCACCAGACCTGCAGATAACCCACCGGTGAGCCACAGAGCTGGGCAGCAGAGAAGCTGCGAGCACAAGCCACTGGAGAGCCCAGAGCACGGCCAGCCGTGAGGGATGCCCCAACTCACGCAGGGCAAAATCCTGCCGTCAGTTCGGCTGGGCTCAGTCAGCAGCTCACACGCCATGGGTAGTTACACGCAAGATTTCAGGAAAGACAGTGAGACGGGCTGTTCACCCTGTAACTGCTGTAAAGAAATCCAGCGTAATGGCCCTTAAATCCAGACGGCAGCTGGGCCTGCGGCACGGGTGCGCTGGGCAGATGGTGCGCAGAGCGGAGATGAAGGCGTCACACCTGTCTGCGCACGCTCGCTTGCGCTCCAGTGACCTCTCAGCAGAAGCATTTCTGCACACGCTGGCAGCTCTGCAAAAGGAGAGACATTAACCTCTGAACTATAGCTGTTGACAGCTTTCAACTAAATAATC
The DNA here is from genome assembly GCF_964289735.1 of Phaethon aethereus. Lineage (NCBI taxonomy): Eukaryota > Metazoa > Chordata > Aves > Phaethontiformes > Phaethontidae > Phaethon > Phaethon aethereus. The sequence goes on from NC_138601.1 coordinate 6,336,698, forward strand.
ATGGAAAAGTTTTCTCCTCCAGGGTAAGAGATTTGCCTGAGGTTTCATGGTGGGTGGAAGAAGAAAAGGGAATGAAACCCAGCTCTTCCCGCTCTGCCTGACCAGTGGACTATGCTTCCCACCTCAGAGCTGCATTTCAAACTAATACCACCAATTTTCCCCTTTTCCAGGAATGAGACTCCTGCAACCCCAGGGCACAGAACTGTGAAACAGCTTTTGTGTTGGAGCTGGCGCCTTTGTTATCAAGGTGAAGTCAACGAGAACAATTGCTTTCCACACTTGCTTTTCCTCTCCATAATCAGCATTGTTTGCTCATGCTGCAATGCCCCAAGTCAGCAACCGATAGGGATTGGCAATTCAGGGGAATTGCACCCGTATTTGTTCAACGGAAAAACCCATAAACCCTGCTGCAGCGGGGTAGGGAGAGGATTCTGGGCACAGCCAACAATGTTAATTACGGCTCTTTTTGCTAATAGCAGGTGTGAGTAGGAATGAAAGAAGGGACGGCACAGGAAGGGGAAAGGTAGAGCCTACGTGCATCGCGGGCCTCCAGATGGGTGCAGCAGCGTGAGCTAGAGAAGAATAGGCTGATTATTGTGGGTTTACTGGGATAAAGTGGGCAAAGACAGTGAGATAGGTGGGAATCGTGCGGAGCCGGAGGGCTGCCAGGGGCTGAGTGGGACAGGGCAGTGCTGAGGGCATGCAGCTATCTCCCTGCACTGTGCGCTGGTGGGCACATGCACGTTCCTATCCTGCAGTGGCTAAAATCCACGGAAGTCTGCAGCAGCCTTTGAGGGACTGAGGATCAAGCACGCTCAGCAGCTGTTCCCACTCAGCTGGGGGATCTCCCTTGGCAGAAGAGCCCGGGTGTGCTCTCAGGATCCATTTGCCACATTGAGCCGCGCGCTGGCCGCGCACAAAGCACTCAAGAGCTACCTGGAAAGTGGCATCTTCCCCTCGGATCCCTTGTCGCCTGGGCACCGGGACTTCACAAGGCGCTCGCTCGGCCTTTGTTTGCAGTCCAGGAGAGCAGCCGGGCAGGGTGGGCTTCAGCGTGGCTCACATTCCAGGGGAACCGGAGACAAGGAAACCACGGTTCGTCCGACTGGAAGCATTGCAAAGGGCTGGCTCGCAGCTGCTGACGCTTGCCACGCTGAAAGCATTTTGATATTTACGGAAGGCTGTTCACATCCGCGGTGGAGGATACAGCAAGGCCAAGTGCTCGGCGCGCTTTCTCCACACCTCAGTCCTGGCCGGCAGTGCCCTTGCCTGACTGCTGCCGAGGCCGTGGGGCTCCTGGGCTGGAAAGGCACCTGCCCCGCTCTGCCCATGGTCGCCCCATGGGCTCCAGGCTGGGCCTTTTCTTTGGAAGAGGCATCTCTTTGTCCTGGCCAAAGCCCGCAATGCGAGTCCCGTCCATTCCTGTCGCACATGGCCCTGCGATACTTTCTTTTCAGGCTTTGCCCTTGGCTCGGGGATGCAAAGGGCTCTCCGACTGGGATGGGCAGGCCACGGTAGCAATAACCCGGTAGCACAGACAGCTCACGGCAAAGCACTTGCACCCCTGAAACCCCCTCTGCAGGAAAGCAAATGCCTGTCAGACACCACTTTATTAAAAAACTCCTGATGTTAATGTGGGGAAACTCTTTCAAGTCCTTGCCCCCGCTATTGTCCAAGTCTGCAGGAAAAGGAAGGAGAAGAGGTCCCCGCGGTTCCTTCCTGCACCAAGGCATGGCTGCCCCCGGACAGGGCCGGCTCGGTGGGGCTGCTCAGCGTGCGCCTGGCTCCTCTCCGCGCCGGAGCTGTGCTGCGAGCAGGCTCCAGCCTCCGGGACTGCCACAACAACACCTTTCACCAGTGCTAAATTCACTTCAAGGCTAACGGAAAGGAAGCTGCTAATGGACTCTACTGGAGTTGTGGCGATTCTCCCAGGAGGCAGACAAGCTGTCCTGAAGAGAGAAAAAGCGTCGAGCAGATCACTAGCACTTCCACGGTTGTCCTGGCGGTCACTCTCAGACATCCCTTGGGATCACAGCTTCAACAAATTATAACGGAGGAAGCTCCAGGCATGACCACCAAGGCAGGCAGGATGGGAAGTCTGGGTGTCAGTGCCACCGCTTTGGGGGACTTTGGGTATCTTACATTCTTCCTCGCCAGCATCCCAATTCCGCCAGATGACGCTGGCATCATCCTCTGCAGAGGAGCTCTTTGGTGAGACACCCTGCTGGAGATGGATTCTGGCAGCAGGGATGGGCCTGACCCCTGCATCAGGCATGACGTGCTGGCCTCTTCAATTGCGCCAGGGGAGGTTTAGATTGGATATTAGGAAAAATTTCTTCACTGAGAGGGTGGTCAGGCATTGGAACAGGCTGCCCAGGGAGGTGGTGGAGTCACCATCTCTGGAAGTATTCAAAAAACGTGTGGATGTGGCGCTTCAGGACATGGTTTAGGGGACATGGTGGCGCTGGATTAATGGTTGGACTTGATGATCTTAAAGGTCCTTTCCAACCTAGTGATTCTGTGATTCTGTGATTATTTTGCCGTTAGGAATTTTCAGTGCTTTTCTCATGACACTGACAAAAATGTGTCATGGCAAAACAGAACAAACCAAAAAGAGGTGCTCAGCATTTACAAGAACAAGATGGTTTGCCTCTGGTTTTGTTTCCCTGCAGGTTTGTGAATTAGCACTTGCTTGTTTGCCTGTGTTCTCCCTCTCCCTCCTGCCCCTAAGTGTGGATAAGCCATGGCGTTACAGCTCACCAGCCGCAGCACGAGGAAAGGATCAGTTCCTAGGCCTCGGCCAAGGAACGAACGGCTCCAAACTACAGTGCTCTTCTAGTGCCCTGCATGCAGGTCATGGTCTATTTATTGGTTCATTTTAATGCCAGAAGTGCTGCATTACTACTTCCTTCCCTGTTAATTCAAGTGCCATGGTTCTGTGCTGCAGTTCTGTGCCAGCAAAATGGGCATGAGAATGGGCTCATGACATCGGAAATACATGCCCAGCTCCAGGCTCTGCTCACACTTCCTTCTCTCCCTCTGTAACACACACTTAGAGCTTGGTTCTCATTTCCAAAGGGCCCCCGAGATCCTCAAAAGGAACCAGAGAAATGTAAAGCGTGGCCCTCCCAACCTTGTTTCCCAGCTGGGCTTTCCCACTGCGTGGTTCACGGTTTACAGAATGGAAATCATGCCTCAGTGGCCCCTGACAGGACACAGGGAGCCAGGATTTATACGGAGCAAGTCTGTGTTTAAAAGAGAAGACATTGACTGCTGCCAAGAATGTGTTGCTTCTGGATTTCCTGGGCATTATCTGACTCCCTGCAGCAGCAGTGAGAGGGGAGGTTGTAACAGCGTACGCTTGGGAGGCATGAGGACATTCAAGCATCAAACCGAGCTTTTGGACCCTTGATAAGAATAATGAAGTGCACCATGCTGTTCCACTTAAACCAGAATAACAAGACACACAGCTTGGAGAAAGATTTAGAAACTTTTTTGGGAAATAACACAGGGAAGAAAACACATAAAAGGTTAATTAGGGCTTGATCTCTCTGGCACCACTGCAGCTCCCTCATCTTTCTGCTGGGCTCAACTTCCCAGCAAGACCTATTCTGCAACAGAGGAGTGATCGCGTGTGCTCTTTGTGCTTATTTTAGGTCTACCGCAGGCTCAGGGGTGCGAGAAATCCGGTGGTCTCCTGTTGCCCTCCAGTGGCAGCGGCTGACGAGAGCCCCAGCGCGGAGCACGGCCGCGGGGAATCGCGGGGCTGACCGGGCCGGCGCGGAGGAGACGGCGGTTTCGGCCGGTGTTTAACGACTGGGCCCACCCCGGCTGCGTTCCGATGCCGATGCTGCCCCGCTGCTTCCCAGCGCTGGACGCGGCGCCAGCCAGCTCTGCCCCATCGTGCCTCCTCGCACCCCCTGCTGCGGGAAGCGCCTGTCACCAGTTCCAGTTGTGGAACGGGAATGGCCTGACTTTTAAAGCTTTTTGTTCCCTTCCAGATTCTTTCCGGGTAGGGCCAGGCGATCAGTACACGGTACTTCTAGGATGGCGACGTTTCCCCTGTTCGTTAGAGCTTTGCATTCGTGCTGTGCCTCCCTCTGAATGCACAGCGCCTGCTGCACCGTAGCTGCGATGGCAGCACAAATAACCAGGTGCAATTCTTCCGGCTGACACTTCCCACAGCGCCGACGAAGCCCGGGCTGGAGCTCCCCTTTAACGCGCCGGGTCACAGCACCTTATTTTCTGTTTTTCTGACCAACTGTCTGCTGTGTTTTCTCAGAGATGATAAAGACCTCCTAGATCAAACCTAACTTGGCAGCCCTGCTTACTAAAGCGTCGATCCCTGTGACCTGATACACTGATAACTACATTACTACAAATGCAATGCCATGTTATCTGGCCCATCACAGGAGATAAGCTCAGACGAGCAGAGCTCTCACCACTTCGGTCAGGTCAGACAGTTGCCCTCCATGACCTCCCCCTGAGAAGGGCCTTCCCAGCATTGCCACAGACACCGTGTTCTCATTGCCAACCCTCTTCCTTCACAATGCCCCTTTTGAAGTGTTTTTGTAGTTCCCTCCCCACAACCATGCCGTCTGCAGTGCTGCTTCACAACCCCAGTTGTGAGGGCAGTGCTCTTTGTAACCGCCACCCACACGGGCCCAGTAGCCTCAGCAGGGAAAGGGAGCCACCGCAGGTACGGACAGGCCAGCGGCCATGACCAGCAGCCCTGAGCAGTCGGAAACCTCCACAACCCCCCCAGGCCCTGGCTTTCCTGCTGCCTGTACAGCCCTTGCTCTGCACCTAAGCCCCATAAGAAGCCCAGGCCGCCATGGCAGGGGCTGGCCGGGCCCTGTCCGCAGCGCCGGGGGCAGCAGGCCCGTCCCCAGAGCAAGGTGGGCCAGGCTGCGTGCTACCACCGACCCCGCCCTGTTCCCGCCATTTCTCTTGGGCAAAGCCGGGCCCGCTCTTTTAAGTCCTCACAGCCGGTCGCCCCCTCCCTCCGGACTGCTCCAAGCCGCGGGGGTGCCAGGGCCCTTCTCCTCGCTCCGATTGCGGGCGGATGGCGCAGAGTTCCCGCTTTCGCCCCCTCCGCGGGGTGAGAGTGGTCAGGCCTAGCCACGTGATCCGGCGTTCCCGCCTGCCCCACACCAGTGGGCCGGCTGCCGGCGAGGCGAGCGGAGCGGCGAGCTGTGTGGCGCTAGGGGGCGCCGCGCGGCGACGGCCGGTGCGGGGGAGCGAGGGCGCCTGCGCGCGGGGCTGGGCACGTGGCGGGGACGGTGCGCGCGTGACTGCGGGCGTATGAGGCACGTGATTGTGCGTGGCCGTGGCGCGCACGGCCGGTGCAGATGCGGGCAGGTGAGGTCACGCCTCTGCGTGTGCAGGTGTGATTGCACCCCCGTGTGCAGGTGTGTGTGCGCGCACGTGTTTGGTGTGTTGAACGTGGGAGTGCAGAAGCGTGTGCACGTGTGTCTGCATGTCGCACCTGTGTGTGCGCGACTGCGCGTGCCCGTGCGTGTGCCGGGAGTGTGTGTGCAGGACCGTGCGTGGCTCCCGCAGTGCACGCGGGAAGGTGTGTGCAAGCGTGTGGCTGCGTGGGCGCGTGTGTGTGCGCGCAGTGTGCTTGTGGCGTGAGGGGCGTGCTTGGGGGTGTGGGGAGCGTGTGGGGGTGTCCCCTTCCCCTCCCCGCTGCATGTTTTGGCTACCCCGGCCTTTGCGATCCACCGTCGCGCAGGGCGCGTGGGGACGCTGACGCCGAGCGCGGCTGGGGCGCGAGCAGCAGCGCTCCGCGGCCCTGCCCGAAACGCGGCCCTCATAGCGCTTACCAGTGCAGAGAGAGCGCCGCGAGGCTGGCGTGGGAGCTGCCGTCCGGCCGTGTCAGCTCAGCGCACTGGAGGCGTTTAGCAAAGCGGCTGCATTGCTGGTTAATGTCTCTGTCCGCCCCGGCACGCGTGTTCCGCCCCGGCACGCGTGTTCCGCCCCAGCACGCGTGTTCCACCCTGGCACGCTCTCCCTCGTGCACACGCGCTCGTCCCTCTCTGTGGGGCGCTGGGCTCTGCACGGAGAGCGCTCCCGGCTGGCCTTGCTGCGGCAAAGCCATCTGCAGAATTTGCAGACTTGTAAATGGGAGCGGTTAGCCATGGTTTTGTGGCTGAAAAGGGGTGAAATCCATCAGCTGCTTCTGGTGGCAGGAATGGGGTGGGCTCGCAGGGCCCGGCTTCCCTCTGCTCTGCGCTTTCTGGAAAGGCAGTGATGTGCGGTCCTTGCGGTGCCGTGCGCCGCTTGGTCGGGCTGCGCCGAGCCTGGTAAGCTTCGCGCGCTCATCACCTGCGGTGCTGCGGGGGGATGCAACGAGAGGACGACGCTGACCGGGTGTTAACGGGATCTCGACCTGCCTGGTGGGATTTGGCATGGCATCCCCAGCGGCGGGTTTGCAAGCCCTTCCCAGAAAAGCAGTGAGAAACCTTGCGCCACAGAGCTCAGCAGTCTCCTGACTGCCTGGAGGGTGTTTATTTTTGTCATTGAAAGGCAAGCATGTGTTTCTCTTCTATCGAGCTAGTTCTACAACTGCCTACTGGGGGTTTTAAATTATTTTTATTATTTTATATTTCATTTATGTCTGGAGGCTCTTTCATGCTAGAGTCTGTACAAACACATAGTCTTTCCTACTGAGTTTACAATCTAGGCAGACAATGGATGAGAGAAATTAAGTGTTAATGGCCCCATTTTATAGCTTGGGAATTGAGACCTTATGTTCCTCAGTGTTTGATCTAGGATGATGTGGGGAATGTGTAGGCAAGCTGGAAAGGGAACCAGATCCCAAGCTTCTCTTTGTGCTGAGGCATTCAGGCTGCTGTTGCTTCAGAGCCTGTGATGATGAAGTGATCAGGGCTCCTTGAAGCAAGGAGGAATTGGCTCACACAGCCACGCTCTGCTCAGGAAGGTGAGCCCCAAGGATGGAGGTGGAGTGTGGACTAGGAAAGCTTAGGGAAGCACCAAAGTGCCTGGAAAGCTGGTACCAGGTCAGGACTGGTTGACGGAAGCCCTGGTACAGCTTGGCTTTGCGCTGCTGTCCAGAGCCTGTCAAACCTGGAACCAATGCTTTTAAATGTTTACTTTGCAGGGAAAGCTGGTGGATACACATTGTCCAGAAGCACCACAGCAGTGGAGAGTGCTTCACCTGGGAGAGGAGACTCCAGAAAATGGGAGTGTGGGGGGTAAGAGATGGGATGACTTTCTGCTCAAGTCCTTCAGCATCACTGCATTTGCTGGTAGCGTCAGGAAGCACGTAAGGATTACCTTTACTGAAATGAAAACTGTGGGAGCAGGTTAGAGCCCTTCTGTATCTGGAAGAAGAGCAGAGACAAACAGGGTCACGCCACTCCCTGCTGCCAACCCGCTGAAGTCCTGTTGTCTCAACAGCTTACCTCGGCGCCTGTGCCCGCACCTGGGTGCTTGACTGACATCAGTGTTAAAATCCACATTTCCTGGCGGCTGTAGGACTCGCGCTCAAAGCGTGACCTTGGCCGCTGTGCGGACAGACCCAGCGTAGCCCTCAAAGGATGGTGCTTGTTCAGTTACTGTGAGCTGCTCTGCCCCAGCAGAGCACAGCCTGGTGTACAGACAAGCTATCATTCTATTTACCATTGTATCACTAATTCTTTTAGGGTCTGCTTGGACATTTTTCAGAAAATAGCAGAAATTCTTTGCCCCTTGCACCTATGCTAGTTTTTAATGGTCTTTGGAAAATGTCTAGCAAAACATCTTTAAGGCCAAAAAGGGCTGGCTGATTCCTTATCTGTTGCACGCATTCTGGTTTGCGGGGGAGAAGTGAGTTGGCAGCATCTCGGAGAACAAAATATTGAAGTGTTTTTGTAAGGGGGTGTGGGGAAGCTTTCCTTGATAACAGATTTTATGTCACTGTATGTTTATTTCTTTAAAGTTTGTGTGGGTGGAGTGTGGGCTGTATCCCTTTCAGGTAAAAGCCATTTACGTAGGTGGAGCAATCTTTGTTGTTTTTGTTCATTTAACTTCTGCAGAAAGCCACAAAGAAAGGACTTCTTTTCTATGCAAACAGGGGAAAGAGGCATTACCGGAGCCAACCCACATGGAGCCAGGGAGGTTTCGGTTTGCAATAAGCATGTCTGAAGGTGAAATGGAGGTGGTGATTTCTGCTGCCAGTTACATTTCAGAGGCCTGTGGTGCACCCTCCTGATTGTTTGGCCGGTGGAGCCCCTCCACAGATGAGAAGGATGGCGTATCACAGGGCCTCTCCTGGGAGCGAGCACTGGAAACGGGGCAGGTGGAGGTGTTTTGAAGTAAGCGTTAAAAGCTGCGATTGCCCCAGCGTTAGCCTCCATTAAAAAACCAAGGCGTACAAAGTTAAATTATGCCTTGTGCATGTTGGAGGAGCGTAGAAGCGTAGGCTTCATGGGAAGAGCATCTAAAGAGTTTGGCCACCCCCCCTGAAAAAAGTGGCTGAAATAAGCATGTTCCTCCCCTATGTGAAAAAGAGTCTAATTCTCTTAAGTTTTCATGCTGACAAATACAGGAATTGCGCCGTAACATAACACCAACAATTCGTTAGTATGGTGGGGTTTTAGGGAAATAGAAACTCTCTAGCAGTTAGCACAGGTACTGTCTGCTGTGGAAATTTCTGCTCTAACTTCTGCTAGCTGTGGCTTTTCTCCGGTGCAAAATTTACACCTCTGCTAAGTTTGTTCTCACCTGCACAACAGTGACTAAGTCTTCGAGTCATCAAGCGAGGCCTTGGCTGAAATGACAGGTTTTTTCTTGGTTCATCTCCAAGACCTTGGAAGCTAAGGCTGTCCGCTATTTTGTACTGACTGAGGAGCAGCGCGGGGCTTGAGGAATTTGGCTCGATGTGAGGTTTTGTAGAAGTTGTGGTTATGCTCAAACAACCAGTTTTCACAGGACTGCTGCCGAAGTGCAGGTTCCGTCGCTGCACATGACAGCAGAAATTGAGCTCTCTGTGGGTTAGATCAGGGAGTGATTAAAAATCAGAGTGAGGCCTCGTGGGGAAAAATGCATGTTTCTGAAGTTCACTTTAGAAAAGCTGCTTTCTTCAGCTGCCTGAGAAATCACAGCTGCCTCGCTCGGGAAGGGGCTGCCCTCCGCTCACACTGCTGCTCATGCAGCTGAATGCTTGAGCAGCTGCAGTGCAGTTTCTCACAGGGTCGTAAGTGTCTGGAAAAGGCCATTTATATTTTTCAGAGTTGTCCAGGAAGTTTGGGGACAAAGTTAGTGGAAGGTGATACATGGAAGATTTCATTTTTATGGGAAGATGTGAGAAACATTATGAAGTTTAGCATTTAAAAGGGATTATTGAAATCATGTGGAAAAGGCATGGGCAGTCTGATTCAGAGGTAAAAATAAAGTGACTCAGAGCCATTTTAAAATCACTTCCAGTACATTTAAATTAAACCAAACTAAAATGACTCCACTTTTTAGCCTGATTGCCCACAGAGGACTCTAATGTGATTTAACTAATACTATTTGAACCCATGCCTTTGTTTCAGGGGTAAGTTTTCAGAGTTTTTCCCCAGAGTCCTGGCTCAGTGGGTGCAGGATGGAGCATCTGCGGTGGAGCATTTCCCAGCCTTTCCCACATGGTGTCAGCATCTCTCAACGAGAGGGCAGTGGTTGGTCCTGTTCGCTTGCGGATTTCCCCAGGCCGTTACCAGAGATCAGAGGTTTGGCTGGGAGCCTTCTCCCAAGAGGAGCGTGCTTTATCATCTCCTGGGTGACTGAAGGCAAGAGGAGAGGAGAGCAGCTCGGAGGGAAGGACGTGGAGGAGATCCTGTCCCTGCTCCCTGATTCCCTTAAAGAATCTCAGCTTTTTGTCTCTGCTCTCTGCCGGTTACTGGTGCTGTGTGATGACCACAGCCAAAAGGGGACTGTGACCATGGGCTTGTTCTGGATATGCTGTAGGTCACTTGGAGCCCCGCTGGGCTGTCATGTCTTTCCAGAGGTTATCACCTGGGGCTTGGGGAGGTTGCCAGTGCACTGTGAGAGTGCCTTCTGCTACCTGTCTTTGCATATAATCTGCATTTTTTTGTCTTCAGATAGCTTCCCCTTGCAGGAAGGAGAAGGAAGTGTTTTCATCTTGGTTACCAGTCACTGAAGCTTCATTTCACAGTGTCTTTCAGGCCGTGTGCCATAACCGACAAACTTGATGTATGTCTGCAGGAGGAAATGCCTTGTGGGGGAAGAGTCATTTTGTATTACTGATTATAAAAGGCATTAATTTCCAAGCTGAAGATCACTGTTACTGCTTGGCGAGGAGATACCTCACTCCTTCCCGGAGTGCTGTACAGGATCTGTAAGGCATGGCCAGTTGTTAGGGCTGGGAGGTGTCTCGGACACATCCCGGCTCCCCTGTGCTCTGTGTCCCCTGCCCCTCTCTCACCACGTGTTCTGTGTGGCTGGAGGGGAGGTGTGGTGTTACTCATGTGCAACACATCTGAGTTTTGATTGCTGCTCGTGGGCTGGCTAGACAGTGATCCTGAGGGAGAAAGACTAAACCTCCCCAGGGAGACGTTAGCACTGCGGTGGCAGTCAGCAAACTGTGGAGCAGGGAGCTGTCTGCGCGGGTGGGCTGGTGCAGAGCAGGTTGCGATGCCCTTCGTGCTCCCCGCCATAGCTTAGGAGCAGGTCTGTGTGGTGGGCATGTACCAGAAGCCCTAAGTCCCCGGAGAGGAGCAGCTCTTCTGCAGAACTGATGTTTTGCTCGTGCATCATCTCCATGTCCTCTCGTGCAGGAGCGGCAGTGGCCCTGATGCTGGGGCAGCTGTCACGAGTGGCAGGGAAGCTGTGTGGCACGGCTGCGGTGCTCAGGACGATGCCCCACCATCTTAGGTGCAGGGCGAGCCGGCGTGGCCGGTGCATGTCCAACGGCTGCAGCCCGTGTAACGCCCCAAACAGGATGCCCAGCTGAGGAGGCAGGTGCCGGCAGCGTTTCAGGTCTTACTTGTGATGGTATGGAGACCTTTTCTGTTACCTCTTGTCTGCAGCATGCTTCAAAACAGTCTCCATGTCCCCGGCTGCACGCCTCTTGGCCATTTGTTAGGTTATGCAGGCGGTGCTGGCACATGAGTTGTTGCTCATTTGTAGATGGGTGTGGAGGCCCGCCAGAAGCTGCTGGCAATAAAGACACTTTGATGAGTCTTGTAAGGATCTGATTACTTGCCAGGTCTGCTGCAATCCCACCCAAAGCCTGGTGGAAGCCGCGTCCGTTGGGGTGCAGCTGTGTGACGTTCAGTGCCTCTTAGCCTCTGCCTGCGGTCCGGTCATGGAGCTTGAGCAGCAGCACTGTAGCTACCTGTGACCCTCTGGCAAGGCAGAGCTGCAAATGTGTTAACCTCTTCAAAGGAGTCTTGTGCAACTCCATGTTGAAGAGCAGGGCTGAGCTGCAGAGTGGCAATCGCTGCTGGCTGTGTTAGTCATCCAGAAAGAGACTTGTTTTTCCTTCTCCCCCTCCCCGCCCTGGCACAGGAGTAGACATTAATTCTCACTGCTTGGTGTGGCCAAAACTTAGAAGAAGAAACACGAAACACGTTATCTCCAAGGGAATCGGTCAACTCTCCCTTAAAAACATGAGCTTCTATTTGTGCAGCTCCAGTGATGAGGTTTTGCTCTGGTGGTGTTGAATTTTGGTGCGATAGCCCCCGGAGTCTGAAACCAGTTCTGCTGGGAGACGTACGCAGACGTGAACGCACGTGTGCGTTCACACCTCCTTCCACATCAATGTTCACGTAGAGATGGGTGCTGCCCCGATAATAAAATGCAAAGCGGTGGGTATACTGCCAAAACGTGCAAGGTTGTGGTGACTACCTGTGCTAGTTACGCCAATACCCCGGGGAGAGCGGAGGCCTTTGTACCCACCAGTCGCCATCCGTGGTGGGGTAGTGTGCTCCTGCTGCAGAGGGGAATATTTACTTTTCTTGTAATTCACATTGATAAACCCGAATGCCTCAATTTCTAGACCACAAGAAGGCCCGTGGGATCAGGACATCCAGCTCAGCACCTTCATTTGCAGACGAGTGGGAAATAGGTTGCCTTTGCTGGGTGTGTGAAATGCTCTAGTGTCTCTTGGAAATAAAGGCTTGAAGGAGTCGTTTGAAAAGGCACTTTGACTCATTAGTCACTTCTGCTTGTGAAGATTTTATTTTTTAGTATCTGGTTAGTTAAGATCATTTTAAGAGCACCTTTTTCCTTCTCTGGAGCGTTCAGCCACTTGGAGTTGTTGGTCGTTATATGAGTATAAACCAGAACATCATCCCAGAGGAGCACAGCTTTTGAGTTTTATGCTTTTGCACAGCCTTCAGGACAGGTGGGGACTGAAAAGCAGCTGCATTTGTCACCGTCCTGTCCCTGCATGGGGCTGCTGCAGCAGTTCTGGGGTTCTTCAGGCCTTAACAGACACCTGCATGAAATCCGTCTGCTCTTGTTGCAAAGTCAGTAAAACTCTCAGCACCTAGGGGAGAACATACTAAGTGGTTTCCCTTTGCTGTTTTTTTGAGAAGTACATATATTGCACATATATCACCATTGGGGTTTTACCTCCTCTTCTCTGTCATGTTGCATAACGTGACAGAGGTTTATACTAACTCCCAAGGTGATGCAGAGGCTTGTCATGAAAGGTTCTCTTGCTTTCAGTGGATTTTAGACCACGCTCATAGTTAATGAAGAAGGAACTAGAATCGCTGGGAGAAGCTCTGATTTTGGTACAGGGCGGTGTGTGCGGACTCTGAATCCTGGAAGGCCTTTTGGAGTATTGCACTGGAAGTTACTTGGTCATTTCTTCTCCTGCAGGATGATTCTAGGCATTAGAATTGGCCTTCAGTCACGGAAATTTCCTAGTAAAGTACATAATCACTCAAGAATTAGGGTTTTGTGCAACAGTGCTCATCAGCAAAGAAAGGAAAGTAAATATCTGCTTGCTATCTTATTTTAGACAATTGAATTAAAAAAACACAAAGCAGCAGGAAGGGAAGTTAGAGTTTCGGTTCCTGCAAGCTGAAGATTTGCATGGGTTTAGCAATGACAAATACATGAGATCATGGCTAGATTGGCTCCGCATCTGCCATGCATGCGGTAAAGGTGAACCGAAAGTCTCCGTACTTGTTAAGACCTGAATAAGATTTTTGTAACGAGCTGTGGCAGTGGCAGATATTTGTTTAATATCAAGAAGATACATTTGACTCCCTGCTTGGGTAATAGTTTTAGCTCTGTGAAGAACTGGGGTCTTGCTGAAAGATGAGAGTGAAAAATAACTCGATGGCATTTGAAGATAGGTTATCCTGCTGCCTGGAGCAGTGCGTGTGCATACTTGAAAACTTGCAATTTCTGCAAAATCTAAACACAAGAGGTCTACTTTTTTGTTTCAACACGAGGGCAGGAAGGCTCCCATACGTGGTACTAGTAACAGAGGTAGGTACTCCTGTTACTACTTTTGCCATGTGACATTTTATCTCTGTTTAGTGCTTGGGGAAGAAGTTCAGGATTGACTCAGGTCACCGAGGAGCAGAGCTAGGGATGTGACCCAGATCTTCTAAGTCTTGTCCGAAGTTGTGACCATTGGATCAGGCTGAACTTCCATTCCCCTTACAGCACCACTACTGGAAACAGGCAAACATTGATGTGACCTTGGCCGTGTATCGTTGGGTGAATTGCTCAGTGCCAGGCTGGCGGTTCATGCCAGCACAAAGGGGCAGTCAAGCAGGAGAAGGTCTGGTAGAGAGTGAATATTGCTAGGTAATCTTTTTTTATCCTCTAGCCAGCCACCTCTTTTTTTAATCTTCTTCCGTCTTTCTCATTCTTACCTTTTTGTACTGTGCATTTGGCAATTAATACTGATCAGCAGAAGGAATACACTGCCCATTTTGGGAAACGTGTCTAAGAAGAACTCAGCGAAACCCTGTTAAGGTCCCGTCCTTTTGTGTATCTTCTGTTTTTATGGTCAGCCACATCAAGCTAGAGAGTTATTCACTATGTTACATGTCCATTCTCTTCTCCTTTCCAGCACCCCGAAGCATACTGTCACCGCACCAGGGGCTGTAAGGAGGGTGAGGTGGTCTAGCAGTAGATTTTGCTGCCGTTAAATACAGCATGATGCTGTTCATGTGGTTATTTTTCTTCATAGTCTAACTGTGTGTTCTTGTCCTGTCTCTATGCCAATAGTAGGCTTTAAGTAGGTCCTGCCACCTTCTAATCCGTAAAAAGTCCCTACTTTTCAGTCTGGTCAGGCCCTTTGGTCTGCTTGCTTTGAGGTTAAGAAGCTGCTTGTGATGATACAAGGGGCAGCTGACTTAAGTTTCCCCAGATCCATCTTACAGGGGCTCAGGTAGGAGGGGAGAAGTCCCCTGATGTGGAGAGAAAACCCACCACTGGCTCCTTGCGGGGGAGGTGACCCCCAGGCAAGGCAGCTCTGCTGACAAGCCGGGGAGGAAGATGGGTGGTCATGCAAGGAGTTCTCCGCCGAGATCTGACACCTCCACCTCCAGAACAGGAGTTTGGGTTATTTTTCCATGAAAGAAGATGTGGGGAGAGGAAACCATAGCCCACTCTAAGCTATTCTGATCATTGCAGTGTGCCACCACCCTTCCTCATCACCCCCGTGCATTATTTTTAGGGTTTGTTTGCCTCAACTCCAGCTCATTCTTTCTTAGGGTGACAAGGACTTCCCTCCCGCAGCTACCCAGGTGGCACATCAGAAACCACAGCTGTGCCTGGAGAAGCTTCCCCTTCACCGTCATATTAAGCAGTTCATTCACTGGCAAGCGATGGGAAGCAGCGCCTGGGACAGCGCAAGAAGGGAGAGGACAAACCAGTGCCTGCTCTGAGGTGGATGGGAGCAAACTGCGTTTAGTGAGGCCTCATTCCAGTTTACCTCCCACCCAGCCCAGATCTGTTCGACACCGAGAGCTCTTAAACCCTACCTTAAAAATACACACCAGCACCTGCGCACAGATAAAGAACTGGCAGGGAAGGAGGAATGATTAGCAGTGATACTTTATTCCGAGCAATGAGTAGTCCAGGGCTTCTGAGCAACCAAGATGTTTCCCACAACGGCTTGGAGAAGGGACTAGAGGAACCCCCTGGAGTCCACATGGCTGTGACTAAGGTGGTAGATGTCTCTCCTGCTTTTGATGTAGTTTATTGGAGACCAGTGGCAACTTTCTGTAAGGAGGGCCAGGCATTCTTAATTGACTTTGTAAAGAAGATTTAAAACTGAGGTTGGTCCCAGTCCCACAGTGAACTGTAAGAGGAAACTTCTTTCTTTGTCTTGCTGCTGAAAGGCACTAAAATGGGTTAAATCCATCCTAGAAATGCGCCTTTTTTCTGTAATAGGTTCTGAGTCATTTGGCAGGGATATTTGTGGCCTAAGGTGTGATCTTGGATGGTTGCTTGGTGGGCTGAGTTTTGCTGGTTTAAATTAGGGTTGTAAGTTGGAGTCTCTGTTTTCTTAAAATTCAGGAACTTCCCTGTTTGAAAGCTTTCACAGTGGCCTCTGAGAAGCACAGGAACTGTTAAAAGCATGGTGGCTTTCTGCAAATCCCCAGTTCTGTTGAATATTTTGTGTGCTCTAGTTCAGAGCTCCTGTTTCAGCAGGCTGCATCTCTTGCACAAGTGAGCTCCTTGGACTCGGGGCAGTTGAGACTTCTGACCTACTTGTGGTAAGCGAGACCTAATGTGTATTTAAGGAGCCTTGGGTTTAGGCTGTTATTATCTAGAGTTGTATTGTGGTGCTATGGTCTTGAGACGCCCCTTATTGCTGCTTGAACCTCTGAGCTGGATGCTGAAACTAGCCCAATACTTTTTACCGTGGGAGATGTGCGCTGTTTGGTGAAAGCAGAAACGGTCCTTAGTTTTGGCACTCAAATGTCAACTTCATGTCCTCTGGTTTTCTTTGAGGTTCCTTCTGCTTTGATTCCATGGCTGCAGTTATAAGACCCTTTTTCTAAAGGGTATTGATCATCTGCATGTACCTTGAGGCATAAATTAATGAGGGAGGTCAGGAAGAAATGTTCCGTGCACGTTAACCATGGCACATTGGCCTGGTGCGTTGCAGAGCTGGATTAGATAGACAGCTCATCTCGACTAGCTCGGCAATTGCTGCTCTTACCTTGTATGTAGGTGTTCTAGGCACCAGAGCTGCGGTCACTGCCTCTCCCTGTCAGCAATTTGCACAGTAATACGGTATTTCATTACTGACCTTTTTAAATTTAAAAGTAAAAACCAAAATGTTATAACAAAGGCTTTTCACATAAACATTAATAAGTAGCCGTCAGGTCCAGTAGTGGAGCGGTGTTAAGACGGTTGGGTTAATAGTTAAAATAAAGAGTAGTACTTAATCTGTAACAAGTCATCAACAGAATAAGTAAACCAACTTTCTTCCTACTTTAGTTTATTTCACATGCTCTTTTTCCTGCAGAGCAGTACTGATATGAAGCTAGTTTGATCAACAAACAGCTCTTGACAGGACCAGAAGGATATGATATGAACTATTATGATAGATACAAGATGCATCCTATGGAGGAAATACAGTGGAAAAACAAAGCGTTTTTTTTTTAATTCTTATAATTTATTTTCCACAAATAGCAAAATACAGTCAGTTTTCAGACTTCAGTGGGGAATCTCAAGTTAGGATCTTAGGCCGATGTTAACATGATTGATCTAAATAAGTGGCAAGCTTGTTCTGCCTGTTAAACTTTAAAAAAAAAAAAAAAAAAAAAAAAGAAAAAGCCATACACTCTGGAGTCACCGCTGTCTTGTTGAGGAGGCACCAGATGCAGCTGTCCCAGGTGATGCTTTTAGTATCTCATTTGTATGGAAGCAGCTGCACGTTTTCCTATTTAGAATACATCTAATCGATAAAGACCTGAAAACTTCTCAGTTTCTAGGAGGAGAATGGCTTTTATCAAACAGGAGACAAATACAATTGCATGTTTTGGTGAAGCAATTTTCCTTGCTAGAATAAGTTAGGTGAATGTATTTTGCATAAACAGTTTTAGTTAAAGCAGTGTATTTTCAGGGTACATTCATGTACATATTTAACTTCTCCTGTGTAAAGCAGCTTTATGTATATGAATATACTTTAAGAATATATTGTTACTGATGAAGAAAACTAAAAAGACCTTGTATTATGGGTATTCCTTGTTCTGGCAAAGTTCTTGTTAGCTGAGTGTCTTTCCTGAGAGGACTATAGGAATAAACCAAGAACAAGTGACTATTCAGTGTCAGTTGTAACCCCCCATTTCATTTGACAGAGAAGCAGCACTTCTATACACGTTACATGGGCGTTAGAAAAGAAAATGCGTTAAATGGTTGGATGGGATTGTACTTCAGCACAGACAGGTAATGTGGAGCAGAATGTGCTTTCTTCCTGAATCCCAGCTCTTGCCAAAATCCCATACCCCAGAGCCAAATGATTTATGAAGAAGAATTTATTTAATTATGATGGCAGCCAGCTATGTAACTGGGAACATTGTCTCAAAACCAGCTAATTGAATACCTTCCTTGGCAGGTTGACTTTAATTCTCATGTCTCTAGAGCAATGTTTTTTGACCTATGCTCCAGGGGATTCCCTGTATCATTCCTAGTGGATCCACGGGTGATATTGAAAAAAGTATAAATGTCTTTTTAGTAAGCGTGTCTTGCTCTGCATGGCTCTGTATGTCCATTGGAACATGCCGTACAGTTTCCACAAAACTGCTGAGCTGCTGCTCCGGAGGGTGAGGCTGTGTGCCTCTGCTGGGTTAGCCTGCTCCTGCTCAGCGCCAAGGTTCCTGGCCAAGACCTCTCGGCACCGGTGTCTGGCTCTGCGGGGATTAGAGCATGCGAGTCGAGAACAGATGCACAAACAATTGCAGCAACTCCTCCCCAGTTGACGTTCCGATGTCCCGCGGCAGCAGTTCCCAGGGTCGGCCGGAATCTTCGCTCTTCTGGTAAAAGGACCAACTGGCATTACATTCTGGGCTTCTTTTCAAGGTCTTATTTTACATGACAATAATCTGTTGTTCAGCTGCCATGTTCCTTTCAAGTATGTGACCCTGGCAGTAACCTTCAACACGTGACTGTCCTTTGCATTTAAATCAAACCACAGTGAACGGCATCTTTATTAGCACTGACAGTATGAATGCAAAACACGTTTTCAGTAGCTTATAAGTGAAATAGATATCTGGCTTAAAAGCCAGCTGCTAAAGTTCTTCTAGAAAGACACGTTGATTGGGAAGGGAGAAGAAGACCCACATTCCTGTTTATCTCTTTAGGTCAGCAAGCAACAGCACAGAAGGCCCCCATGCGTATGTGAAAATCGGCAGACTGTGTCTGCAGCAGCCAGTAAAGCTAGGTACAGGCAAGCTTCAGATACTAGCAGACTGAAGTGGTTGGACCACGGACACAACAGTGTCCCAGATTTGAGCATTTTTGCCTTAAGAAATGCATATGGATTTTCCCTGGGCTTGAATCTTTAAAATTCTGGGGATTCTGGCACCAGCCGACTGAAACACATGCTTTATATCGAGTGAGTGAACGGTCCCTCAGCACGTCAGGAGTAAGGATGACATTGGGACAGGCTGGATGGCTGAGCGATAAAAATGTACTTTAGGCACCTGGTTGGATTGGTGCAGAAATGTCTGTTTCTTAGTTCAAGTTTGTATGCTTGGCGATTGGGAAGACATTGGTTATTTGGAGCTTGTAACTCATTTGTCTTTGTGCAAAAGGTTTGGCTTGAAACTGTGCTAGCTACCCTGGCATCAGCCTTGTGCAGGCAGGTGACCTTTCAGAAGCTAAAGGAGCCTTTATTTCCAGAGTGGAGCAGCATTTCTAAAGAATGCAAGTCGATGTTGGGGTTGAATAACTTGTGCTCCTTAGGATGCGCCTTCGTTATAGGTGAAACACCAGATAAAGGCGGAAGTGAAGTGGGATTTGTACTTTTCCTGACGAACGTGACAGTCGCCACAATAATACACAAAGTTATTGAAATTATGTGTCTCGTATAGATTTAGCATTAGTTACGGAAATTTCTCACTTTTCACGGGGGAAGGCAGGGCAGAGAGTTGTGTGCTAGGATACTTCACAGTTTATATTGCATATTGGATTAAGCTTGGAGCCTGAGGCTGCTGGTGCTGTTTTGTCTTGAAGACTGAATCAGTGCAATGGGCATCATTTTTGTGGGTATGGAAGAGCAATAGGCAGTCTTGTTAAAAGCAACAGTTCAGCTCTAAAACAAGCAATTCTGTTGCACAAATGTCTGTTTCTCTTGGTATTTGTTGCTTTTCAGGGAAAATGTTCTATTTTGAGCATTTCTCAATTTTGACTAGGAAGGACTAAAAGTGAAATGACATGATATATTCTAGACACACCAGGCTCCCTCTCCCTTGCTTTGCTATTAGTCACAGGTTTACTGAAGTCTCTCCATCCATGGGAGTACTGGCTAGCGGTGCTCGTTGCCTGAAATATGGGGAGGCTCCTGGGTTTTCCTCTTACAGCTGCCTTGCCTACAGTAGTGGCAGGTCTTGCTCTACCGGTCGTTCAGAATAGAGGAAGTGTACAAAACTATTCCAGGTTGGTGAAAGCCTGCCTCGAGCTTGGCTCATGGGGAGAAGGTGGTGGTTGTCTCTGTCTCCATGGCAAAGGAGAACCTCTTGCTCTCGCGGCAGGTGGAGAGCTGCCAGAGACGCTCCTGGCTCAGGCAGCCCAGCTCCTTCAGAAGCTTGAAGAGGTCGTTGCGGAATTTGACGCCAATGAAGGCATAGAGGAAAGGATTGAGGCAGCATCGGAAGCAGGCCAGTGTGTAGGTCACGTCGTCCGCCACGTCAAGCTTCTTGCTCTCCTCACACGAGGTGGTGTGGTTGAAGGCTGAGATGGTCTTGGCCAGCATGACGCTGTTGTAGGGCAGCTGGAAGACAACGAAGACAATTACCACAGCAATTATGACCTTGATGGCTTTATTCTTCTCAAAGTTTCGGGCCTGGAGTAAAGTTTTGATGATGATGAGGTAGCAGACAGACATGACCAGTAGGGGAAATAAGAAGCCAAAAACCATTTGGGACACTTTGATGCCAGTGTTGAAGGTCTGCAAGTCATTAGCGATGATGGAACAACGGGGATGGCTGTCTGGGTTATTTACACCACTGTGAACCAGCTCAGGGATTGAGAGGATGAAGGCCAGGAGCCAAATGAGGATGCATGTGACCTTGCTAATGAATATCATCCGGGGACGGAAGCGGTGGGCTGAGGCAGCCTGAACGATGGCAAAGTACCTGTCGATGCTGATGGACAGGAGGAGTAGCATCCCACTGAAGAAACTCATTTTGCAGATGCAATAGACGGCTTTGCAGGCAAACTCCCCAAAACGCCAGTGCATGGCTGCACTTGTGGCCCAGAAGGGGAGGGTCAGCAGGAAGAGGATGTCTGCCAGAGCCAGGTTCAGCAAATAGATGTCTGTCATGGTCTTGAGCCTCTTGAAGTAGATGTAGGTGAGCATCACCAGCCCGTTCCCCAGCAGCCCCGTGAAGCAGATGAGGGAGTACATGGCTGGGAGGAAGGCAGCGCGGAAGTTACGGACTTCCTCCTTCTCACACAGGATCTCGAACATGGTGTAGTCGATGGTGGTGTTGGAGTCATAGTAATCGGTGACATTGTTCCCAGCGCATAACTAGAACAGGGAAGAAAAGAGGCATGTTTGGGGACAGGTACCGTGCCCCTCCGTGGCTGCGTTGGGGAGCGAGCCTGGTGCCGGCCTGTGAAGCAGGCAAGAGTACCCAGCCGCAGAGAAGTCCTGGGGAGTTCCCAAGTGTTGGCTCATGCCAACATCATGAACAGAGTTGGCAAGGTCTCGTGGCTGAGAACGTTTCCCATAGGTATGTGGGGCTTGGGGTTTTTTTGGGGCTCAGAGTGGGAACGCCACAAGAAATGGTTAGCGCTCAGCCAAAGTAACACCTGCAAACTCTCAAACGCGTGGCTGCTCTCCAGAATGTTTCCGCACCCACATACAGCTGTATGTACAGAGTCAGCTGTCAGATAAAACAGGAAAAATAATACATCCTTCAGGGTTGTCCTTCGCTCAGGGTAACATTTCCTTTGACTGACTCTACTCGTTAGGCTTTTTCTAACTTCAGTATTCCCTCCCTTCTCCCATCTGAGATAGTCCTGTTGCTCACGTCCCCTTCTCACTTGTACCACTGCTAGAAGAGGACTGCAGCGGTTGTGTTTGTAACCGGCAGCAACGTGGCACGGCGAGCGCCAGCGTCCTGCCGGGCTTCCCGCCCGGCGAGGGGTGAGCCCGCTGGGCGGCTGGAGCAGCGCTGCGAGCGAGGGGCTCCGTGGGAAGGCAAAGCCGGAGCTTCCCTGGGCTGTTTTTTCTGCGAAATCATTAGAGGTGTCAATGAGACTGGGAGGAAACGCAGCGAGTGAAGCAGGAAGCTGTTACCCTGCTGGTGCGGACACGTTGCCGGTGTCTCATTCAGGCCCCTGCCCCTGATTTAAGTTCTGATTATTCTTGTTTCATCTTCCTACACTGCCATAACCTACAGGGCAGAGTGAGCTTGTGGTATCTGTGCCCTGCTTTTTTGTGACTTATTAGTCTCCAGTACCTTCTCTCCATTGCACAGAGATGAAAGGTTTCCCCTGGATACCTTTGCCTGTTATCGCTGAATATCTTCGCGCGCTCTCCATCTCAGGCAGGCTTGGCTTTCACCACATCCTGCCTGCTATCTGGAGGCACGCCACCAGAGGTGAAAGGGAAAAGAACCAGGCTGCAAAACTCTCCCTGCTCTGCTGAGCCTCTCGGAGACCCCGCGCCGGGGGCCGTGGTGCGGCTGAGGCCGCTCCTGTGGTTGCGGGAGCACGAGCGCGGGGAGCAGGCCGTGGTTGAGGAGCAGGTCACAGCAGAGCTCGGAGCTTTGGGTTCTCCTTCCTGCTTCAGACTTAACTCTGAGCAAGAGCAGGCAGAGGAAGGTGCCGAACTCTTCCTCCTTGGGCACATCAGCTCTTCGACGCTGACCTTGGTTAAAGCCCAGCACTTTGACCAGGTTATTTCCAAAGAGCTGGCTCTTCACAAGCACTCGGCGCAGGATGCTCTTGTCTTTCCTGAAAATGCTAATTTCGGTGCTAGAATGGGACTTGGTTCTAACAACCTGGGCCATCTTAAAATCGCATGTCACTGTTTCTGTTCTCTCTTCGTTTTTGTTCCTTTTGTTTGTTGGTTTTTCCTCTGGCTTCTAGCACTGCTCTGCTGTCTCGCCGCCCGCCTCCGCACGTGCTGGATCCTTAGTGCGAGCAGCCACGTCCCCACGCATCTCTGCAGGGCTGTGCGTGGCTGCTTTTTGCCGGTCAAAGTTTTTGAGATCTCTCTTTACCCACAACACAAATGCAGCTGGATTTCAACAATGTTGTTTTTAACATCTTACCTGAAAAATCAGAGGAAGGCTGAAAACAAAGGTGACCTTCAGCTGCTTGCCTGTAGAAGAAGGAGACGCTGTGTTAAGTGTTAGCCGTTAAGTGGGGGTTTCCACATGACTTTGAAAACGCAGTGGTAGCGTACTTGACCATAGCATTCTCAACCCTGCAAAGCTCCCCACAGCTGGGTAAACTAAAACCTGAGGACGATGTGAACAGGATAACCCAGGGTCACATAACAAATTACCGTCAGAGCACAGATTAACTGGCCCCTCCAGTTTAATCTGTAAAGCCTGATGGCTAAGGACAGTTAATGTGTGCACAGTGTAACCATTTTTATTTATTTTTTTTCTTACAGACAGTCGGCAGCCTGTGTCCTGTGCCTTGTTCTGAGCTGTGAGGGTGTAGCACGCTCAACCCATGTGAAAACACACAGCTGTGAGTGCAATAAATTTGACCCAGCTGTTCCCTGACAGTGCGGTGACTGGACTGCAGAACAGGAAAGCTCTGCTCCCTGCAGGGTATACATGACTGAAGCTGGCTGAAATTTATTGCTTGTCTCTAAATGTCAGAGTTGGCTTCTGCTGCCTTTGGATGTGGAGATACAGGATGCTGACAGCTGGGAGGAAAAATTAAATTCAGAGCCAGATGTGATAATGGTGAGAGCAATCTATCTCAGACAAACAGTTCTTCCTGCTGTGGTTAGCAGAGACATAGAGGCCAGTGAAAGCTTTCTCTTTGCTCTATTTAAAGCACCTACTAGCATCTACCTCAGGCAGTTGCGACTGAAAGTTGCTCAAGCTAGAAGGTGATCTGGCAGCTGGTGCGAGATGTGTCCTTCCTTGAGGGAGAGTTGGCATTGGGTGTTTTGAGCATCATGCTGCTCGTCCTAGGATGTCTCCCTAGGCACTGGCTAGATCCCCGCGCCGCAGCCCCTCGCTTCCCTGCTGATTATCTGGTCCAGGATCACTGAGCAAGGCTGGGGCAGAGGCAGGAGATGCCTCTGGCTTTCAGCTGCCTGTTTCTTCTAGGGAGTATGGCTTTTCCTCATGGCCTATTTGTTCATAAAGTTGACTGATTCCTTTGTCCCTTTTGTGCTTAGTGGTCTGTTGTACACAGCTCTGCTCCGTTGAGAGCAGAGCTCCTTTGCGCCCTTCCCTGCCAGTCTCCTGTTCAGGTATTGTACCGGACCAGGTGAACTTCCACTGCTTCAGGTAACGGCAACTCTTGGGCCAGTATCCCCACTTTAAGCCGCGTGCGATAGCATCATTAGCAACAGAGATAGTTGCTTTGGTATCTGTGATGGGAGAGGCTTGTTTATATGAGAGTGGCGATGTGTGGGTGAGAGATCCTCAGCCACATGTGAAAAAGCTCATAGTTCTCATCCCCAGAGTCTGTATGCCAGCTTCCCACTCTGTCTTGCAGAAATCTGTGTCTTGTCTTCCTCCCCTTATTTTCTTCTTTTATACTCAGGCAGCCGGGTGCTTAGCTGTGTTTGTACTCCCCTCACCTTCTCTGAATCCTCCTGGAGGAATCTGAGAAGTGTAACGGTGCATCGTTAGTGCCATTTACAGTCAGGAATGGAGCATGCTAAGGTTGGGCTTGAGGGGTAAGCTCGGCTAAACGCCTGCCTGTATTTTCTGTATGGCTGATGGCTCTCGCTGACCAGTCCCAGACTGCAGGAAGAGGCTTGGTGAGCATCTGGTGTAGCCATCTCTGTCCCCAAGCCGCTGAACTAACTCTTGCATATTACACACAGGAAATAAATACACTGAAAGCCCAAGCCCCTTAAACCCGCCGGGTGAATTTAAGCAGGCCTAGACTGTACTTGCCGTCCCTGCCTGGGTTGCAGGCATGGGGTCCCTGACCTTTACAAAAAAAATCCCAGCTGTTGGGACTTTTAGTCTTCAGTTCCACCTTCTTAATGGCCTGGTTTCCTGGGGAGTCCGGGAGTAGGTGCTTATGTGTGCCTGTTGGTGGCCAATAATTACCTCTGCTGGCCCATCTCGGCCACCCTGGGCAGGGGCTGAGGCCTCAAAGGCAATTAACTTCCTACAAGCTGTACAAAAAGGAGGCCGGGGAGAAGAGCCACTCAGGCCACAGAGGAAGGGTACCAACCTCAGTCCGACTCGGCCAGTGCGTTGCTCTCGCTGCTACGTGGTTTGCGTTTCTCAGTCGTCAGGGGAAGGACATGGTGCTGCCTCGTGCCAGGCTGACCTGCCCCCGAAGCATGGGCCGGGGGGTGAAAAAAGCATCTTCCCCTGCCTTTTTTTGCATCTCCCCTTCAAGCCGCAGGACCAGCCCCTCCCCTAGTTAATCTGAAAAGTCACGGGTGCACAGGCCTGGTGAGTTGCTGTTCTGGTCTTTTTTTTTTTTTTCTTAACACACTGCGAAGTGTCTAACGAACTAGGACCGAGAAGTGACTCAACTAACCCTCCTGAAACAGTTCAGCTAAGTATCATTCCTTTGAAGATCTTAACACTCTTTTTTTTCTCTCAGTTGCTGTTTCAGGTATCTTAAATGTCAAACGATTTTCAATATAAAAAAAAACTTGCACGGTTTCTTCCCCTCATTATGTCCCCCCACCTCAGCTGACGCGTTTGCAGAGGCATAACCGGAGAGGCAGTGCAGCCTCGTGGTCCTCGTGCACCGGTTTGTTGCGCGAGTCCCTGAGTCACTGCTTTCGGGCAGACCGGACGAAACTCGGTTCTCCCTGCGGTGCTCTTAGGGGTCCAGGGCAGTGGAGGGGGGAGCAGAAGCAAATGAGTTGCAGTAAGGAAATGAGACATGCTCTGGAGTTTAATAGGCAATTTTAGGTAGCTTGCTTGACTTTTTCTTTTTTTTCCCTCTAGCAGTTCTCTGCTGTGGGTATTTTCTTAAAGTTTTGTTCCTCAAAATATTAAGGAAAAAAACCCCCTCAAAAGTCCCCACAAACAGTTGAACTAGAAACCTCATTTATAAAAAGACAACAAAACCCCATTACAGTAAATGAGTCAGACTTGTTATAAAGCCCCACATCAGCCCCCGTATCCCTCAGCCGGTGATGCACCGCTTTGTGTGCTGCTGTCCTGCAGGCCCTGGGAAAACGTGGAAAGGGGAATTGCTCCAGGGGGTTGACGGAGGGAAGGGGTCTGCGCTCTGCTGCGATGGCAGGCTGGGGGAGAGGGGACGGCAGCCCATCGGTTTTAAAAATGCTCCTCCATAGAGCAAGGACAAGGAGTGGGATTCAGCCCACGGAACTCTAGCTCTTGACATCTGGTCAGTTGTTCAGGCTCCCTCAGGTAGCACAGGGAAAGAAAGGGTGTTTTTAAGGCATGGTTAAACTCACGGGGTAGGCATCTGGGGTGCGGGTCACCCCATGCTGTGGCAGAAGGGTGGATGGGTAAGTTTGGACAGATGAATCCCATCCCATTTGTCTGAATCTCAGCATCAGCAACCAATCTTAAGCAAGATGAAAGAAGCTCTAGGAGCAGTGAATCGTTGCAGGTATGCTCAGAAAAAGCTTCTGACAGCAAGAAGTGGCTGGTAGCAGAAAGCCTACCCAAAGGAGGAAAGAGGACCAGAAACACAACCATGTAAGATGGTTAAAACTGGACAGTCCTGCGGAAGGAAGCGCTGGGTCAGCTCCTACCCAGGCAGGTTCAGGCTCTAACTGGGGCCAGCATGGAGCAGCAGCTGCTCACCTCTGCTGGGGCTCAGGCATGCACGGAGGGACAAGCGAGAGTCAAGAATGCTTTAGGGAGTGTTGGCAAAACTGAGCAAACCGCCTCTGGCTCAGCCCTTGCGGTGAAAGAGTGTTTCTCCGTTGACCAGCAAAGCAAAAGTTTCAGGCTGAAGAACCTCAGCACATATGGAGGCAGCAAGTAACATACTGTTTAGATCTTTAAATATGTAACTGTTTCTGGTGCCTCTTCACCATCAGTATGGTAGGCTTTTGGGGAAAAAACCCAGATGTTTTCTGAAAAAAATGAATCATACTTAAATTGACAGTTAACAGCTCAGTGGCTGTTGTCCTCTTGCTTTCCCCTGTACTCTCACAACTGGCAGAGGGAAGATACCATCATTTCAGCAACAAACAGACCCAATGAAACTAAGTCATACTTTTATGTCATGTGTTCATAGGTCTGTTACAGAAGAAAGTTAATAATTAACTTCTTCCACCCCTTTTAGGAAATTGTGAATCAAAAGACAAGATAAATAGAGATAAGCAAGTTAAATTCATTCTTAAGTGAGACAGTCATGTTTCCTACATAACTGTTTTAAAATAATACTGCTGTGCATCTTCCAGGGCTGTGAAATACTTCTTTTGGAATACTCCTCTGAAACACAGTACTGGAACAAAAAAAACCCCAAAGCAGGAAAATTGACTTTTCTTGTCAGGTTGTCATTAATTCTTTCTTTTTCCTGTCATAATTAACCTTTACCAATTAGCTAAAGTCAGAGTAACAGCTGTACTCCCAAATACTGAACCCCTTAAAACAAGAAACCTGCAAAGCACCTGCATGATGTTGCAGAGGCTGAAAGTTTAAATGGGACAAGAGTGATGTGTGGTGAGCAGGTCCAGCTGGGTTAGGATGTGCTGGGGATTCCAAAATTCAGGGTTTACCTAAGCCACTACTTGCTAGAAGCTGTGAGGATGCATCTGTGAGAACATTCCCTCTGCTGGGTGGGTCCTGTGGGACCCAGTGCCTCCAGCTCGCCCCACTGGGAGCCTTCTGCAGCCCCCAGCTGCTTTTCCCCAGTGTCGCTTCAGAGGCTGGGAGACCCTGAGCTCCCGCTTCCCAGCTCGGCGCAGGGCTCCGCAGCAGCTGCGCTGTACGTGGCTTTACATTCAGACACTGCACACGGAACAGCCCTCTGCTTAATCCAGAAATCCCTGCCGGCAGAATGAGGACTAGCTTGGGGGCTGAAACAGCAGATGAAGATACAGACAGTAGTTATTTTCCCAGCGGTACCAGACTAGCTCTGTGTGATTTTGCATGAATCACTAAGTTTTTGCATCTTAATTTCTTCCAAAAGGAGAGGGCAATACTCTCTGTGCTACAGCCTAAGGCAGCTGTAGGGAACTGGGTGCTCAAATCCCAGTGTAGTCACAGACCCCGTCTAGTCCTGGCTGCAGCACTTCACCCAGCACCCCTGCACCTCCCAGCCCAGGGAAGCCTTTCCCAGCCCAGTTAGTTCAAAGCTTTGATTTGAAAGTATGAGAGAAGCAGCAGCAAGACCTTCCATTTCATCGCCTTGCATAGCTTAATGCATCACACCTGGAACAAGGCTTTGCTGGGGTGAACCCCGTGGCTGCCGTCCCGTCGCAGCTCCAAGGCATAGAGGGGTAGGGGTTGTATCGTAAGCCCGGTTCAGTTAATCTGGTTATGACCTACCTTACCCACCTGCGCTACTGCATTTGTCCCTCTTCCCTGCACCTCCCTCAGTCACGCTGGGACTAGTGTTTGCCAATATTTGAGCAATGAAAAAAAATAAACACAAGTGAAAAAGGAATAAATCATACAGTCTTGGAGGAAAGAAGAACATGTATCTTATCCGCCACATCTCTGACCTGTGGTACCGTTCCTGCCCTACAGCCAGCCACCTACTCAAGCTCCTGGAAGTTGGTGCCTGCAGAGTTCCGGGTGTGAAAGAACAATAACAAATAACAAAAGAAAGTTTGAAACTTTCAGCAAGAAATGGAAACCAACTGTCTTGTGCCTCCTGGGCTAATGGGATGTCACGTTCCAGAGAGAAGATGCTTCTCTCACTTACTTGCTCTTCTCTGCCTGCTGTGCGACGGGGCAATCCATGGGAATACAGACCCGCACAAGTGCACTGACTCAGGGCTGTTCCAGCTCCGAGCAAACACAAGCCCATAATTTTTGCAGCAAAGTTTTGTTGCTGCAGTGAAGATATTCATTAATAGAAACAATTTGCAAAAGACTGAACAGACTGAGCCAACTCAGACATGCTTGCTCCTAATGCTTTGATTTATTCACGGAATTTAAATGTTGCCAAGAAGATGGCATTCTCTTTATTTATTTTTTTAAATTAAGAACATAAAAGAAAACCTGGGAATTATGTGAGAAGAGCTCATTTGCTTTGCGAGAAAATAGCCCGCCACCCCGGTTGCCTCCAGGCATATTTTTTGTGTGTGTTTTTTTCCTGACGTAATTGATTTGCTTTTTTTGAGCTTGTAAAGGAGAACTTTGCCTTTTTTTTAAAATGGGAAATATGAGGAAAGTTAAAGGCTTCTATATTGTTTAAATACTCTGTTAGAAGTGCTTCATACCCGTGTCATAGGGCATGAATAAGGGCATTATTAATAAAGCTGAAGACAAAGCCAGAGGCTGCAGAGCAGGTACTCACCACCATCCATGGTCTTATTTCAAACAGAGATGAAGTCACAAGGTTAGCAAGAGCATCGTATGTCCCAGCGCAGCCTCAGCGCGTCGCAGCTCCTGCCAGAGACCCTCTTTGGGAAACTCTCTTTTATACTTCCTGCACCTCTGCAAGAAGCCGATGACACACCCGGGCGTCACTGACATTTAGCAGACCCTCCTCCTCCTCCTCGTGCTTTCGCCAGCACAGAGAAGTTGTGCTGTGCGCCACGCTGCCTTCAGACGCTCCGAGTGTTCAGGTGCTTCCTCAGCACTCGCAGCTGAGGGCTGCGCACACACACGCACTTTTCACCGAGACTCAGTAAAATGAAGCAGTTTCTGCTTTTCCACTAGCACATGATCACTTGTCTGTGGTAGAGGCAGAAGAGGAAAGAGTCTCCTTTCTTGTTATCTCTCCTCTCCACGGCAGATCCTGCTTCATCTGCCAGAGCATCCACCAGGACCCAGTGCTGTAGCAAACGGGGAGGATTCCCACCTCCTCTGCCAGAGCTTTTCTGGAGAGGTGTTCAAATACCACACGAAAAATCTCAGTCTGCAGGACTGCCAGTGGCCAGCATCCCTTTGCTCTTCTCCCACATGCTCACAGCGTCCTCACTAGATCATCAGCTGCTCAAGTGAGTAAGTGGACTTCCCCCCTCCTTTCTGCTTTTGGGTGTTTTTGTGTTACCATCTGCTGACTATCAGCACGCACCATCTTCCTCAAAAGGTTTTGCAGGTCTGTGGTCCCACGCCTTCCCCACCGTCACGTTACTGCAGAAGTTTCAGCCCTCAGGACGTAGCCCTGGGAGGACATGCAGTGCTGTCAGCTCCGGTCCCTGCCTCGACAGGGAGCCACTTCATCCAGTGCTGGTCCCAAATGGATCGGCTTCAATACAAATCAGTGGCTTTTGGTTTGTGGCTCTCAGAGGTAGACCCCCACTCTTGGAATGGGCTTCTCCGACAGGTGGGAACATCACCAGCTCCTCATGCACTTGCTTTCCTTCCAAGGTGACTCAAAAGTATTTGCTTTGGCATCTTGTCCTCTGCATCATCATCTTACAATATGCCAATGCTGTTACTGCAGCCAGGACAGATGGAAAAATAAAGCGTCACAGGATGGATCCCAGACAGAGCTTACAACCCCTAACAGCTTCAAAAGACCTGGCACTTTGGGGCGCATCCTGGGGTTATGCGTGCGGGTGACCTGCTCGGTGTCGGAGGAGGGTGAAGCAGCTCAGCCTGGACCCAGACAAGCCAGTTCACCGAGCAGGGGACTTCCAAAGCCAGCCGGAAAGAGCTGTCCCGTGGAAGAGGGAGAACACGGTTCAGGCAATGTTGATGTGCCTGGGAAACACCTAAAAAGGCACTATTCTGCTTCAGCAAATTGAAATAAAGGAAAACCTGTGCTACCTATGTTGCATTTAGGCTAATTTAGAGAGAATACATGAACTCTGCATCAGACAAACAATTGCATAATTCAATAGCTGTTAGAAAAGGCTTCTGCGCCAGGCAGCCAGTGCCTGGCTCCCGTGCATCACTGGCCTTTTCAGGGTAATCTGATCAGCGTCTTACTCAGTTGTCTGACCGTTACGTGGGATGCTTACTGCAAGGAGCAGGTAAGTCACATAGAGTTGATCAGTTATGTCAACACCAGCACCTCAGCCCTGCTGCTCATAGAGCCTTCAGAGGCGGAACCCAGCCCCCTGCAAGCACCTTCAGCCAGCGTCCTAGCAGGAATCGCCTTGGGAGTGATGCCCTTCCAAACCATTAAAGCACGGCGACCTACGAGTGTTCGTTAGCCCGTGGCTCTCGGGAAGAGCGAACGCTTTTCCCTGCTGGGGAGAGCCGATTTCTGTCCCTCGAGCACAGTTTAGCACTGGGAGATCTGAAGATTTCGTGCTGTTAAAACCCCTCACAATATTACAGTGGGATGTTTCTATTTAAATTACTTTAAGATAACATAATTACTAACCACAGCCAAAAGAGGACTTCAGTAGAATTTGAGTACGTGTAGGAGTCTGATCCTGAAAGTACTGATCACTCGCTGCCTTGCCTTTAACACCAGCTGCTTCAGCCTGAAGCCAAATGTTTCACTCCCTAATCTCTCAAATTAAATATATCTGAGGATCCTGTGGACGGTCTCAGATCCCATGTAAACACCCAGCCACAGTTTCAGACCCTCCTTAGCCATCGTGGCAGCCCAGCTGTCACTTAAAAACCTTCTCAGCGTTTCCCTCCCGGTAGGCCAGTGCCACGGTGGTTCTGATCCCATCCTGGGGCACGCAGTGCGCAGGGTGCTGGGGCTCAAGGGCTCTCAGCATTTTTACCTGGCTTCGCAGAAGATGACCCGCACTTCCCTTAGCACTCGTGAGTGGCTTTTCAGCGCACTCGCTTTTGACTTATCTCGGCAGGCAGATGCAGTTCTCATCTCTCTGATTATTTATTGCTGTTTTCCTTTTGTTCATCAATTATCCAAGCCGATACGCTGCCTTTGAGAGTTTTATCTTCTAACCGCTTCCGCCAAGAAGGACTAGAGATGAAAGACTTCTCTCAGGTACAGGCAGAGTACTTA
The DNA here is from genome assembly GCF_964289735.1 of Phaethon aethereus. Taxonomy (NCBI): domain Eukaryota; kingdom Metazoa; phylum Chordata; class Aves; order Phaethontiformes; family Phaethontidae; genus Phaethon; species Phaethon aethereus. The sequence goes on from NC_138601.1 coordinate 6,368,063, forward strand.
GAAACGGTGGGTGTAAAGCCTTTAAACGTAGTCACGGTGCTGTCGTGGGAGCGGTGGGTATGTGGAGGTGGGCACGGCTGCCTGGATTCGCTCAGTGCTCACGCTGCCGTCGGCGCGAGCGGGAGAGGCTGGCGGGCAGCACGTCGGGGAATCCGGCCCCAGATCCAGGCTGGCTGGAGCCAACGACAACAAGAGAAAGGCAGCAGGCAGATGCTTTGCAGTTTGCTTTCTGCACGTACTCCCAAGCTTTAACTTCAAAGTTTCGGTACATGCCGAGTTCTGTGTTGTCGGAGCCAATTCAAGTAAATTGTTTTCCTTAAAAAAGAACGGGAATATTTTAAAATAAACAGTTTACTATGTCTTTATGACACTTAGTCTTCTTGTACAGTCATGTTTTGCACCTAGGGAGTTCTCAAAACATTTATTAAAGGCTTGCTTAATTTCATTGTGTATATTTGCAGTCTATTTCATGCCGTAGTGATTCTGTCTCTTTGACATATTCCCTTTAACGCATGTGCCCTGTGAGCCATCTTTTACAAAAATGTGATCCTGCATGAACAAACGTACCGCACTTCTCAACAGCTGCAGGCCTGATCTGTGCCCCCGAGAGCTACACTGTGCCGTTTGCTCGCTAGAGCACATTTGTTACCCTAAAGTCAAATTAATTAATTGGAAAAAAAAAAAAATCAAGTTAGCAGGTATTTTCAGTCTCATGTTAGAACCTAGGTTACTCTGCTCACCCCCACTGCAAGAAGAATGGAAACCAGCAATTAAAATTCATTGCCCAGGTCACAGTACCAGAGCTAGATGGCAGTTGTTCATCAGCACGGCTTCTCAAAAGAAAACGCAGTTCCTAATAAATTCCACAGGAAGTTAGCTCAGAAAGAAAGATTTTAGTTCTGGTTGGTTCCACTTGAACTGAAACATTGAATTTGCTGAACTGAACTGAAACATGTAATCTTGAATTGATCTGACATTGAATTGCAACTCATTCAGCGATGAAATATCTCATGGGAATTCAGTTCCCGTATTTCACATCTATGTCCCGTGTATAAAATTGGGCTTCTTGCAGTCTCTCCTTCAAGCGAGTCACACGGGCATCCAACAGCAGAAAAGATCCCAGTGCCTCACGGGAGATGGAGCCTGGCCAGCGCGTGCAGGCTGTAGGGAGTAACGGGTATGATCTTAGAAAGCAGAACTCGTGAGGTTCTACCACTCCTCAGCATGGTGTAATTCATTCTGAGAAAAGCGCAAAACAAGATGTTTTTACATCCTGAATTCAAAGCCTTCCTGTATTTTCCACGAATTTTGCTTTAAGTGAATAGAGATGAAAACAGACTTTGAAATACCATTTTGTCAGCAGGTGGAGAGTCCACGAGCTGCAGCCAGCCCTGCTCAGGGCTGCATAAGAACCCGCGCACCACTTCAGGAATCGGCTCGCGCGGCACAGAGAGCAGCACGAGCAGTTCCAGGTAGGCAAACGAAGATTACTGCAGTCCAGCTTCAGGCTGAGCGCCGAAGGAGGTTTTGCATGCAAGCAAAAGCATCACAGTTCACATCCAGGTATTGTGGGTCCCTCGCAAGCTGCTGACCCGTCCTGTCCCCTGCACCCTGCCACAGGCTGAGACAGCGTGGAGCACTGAGGGAAACACCAGCTACATCCTCCTGCTCTCAGTTCAGTTCTGCCGCTGACCCAAACCGCCGGGCAGGGTTTCTCCCCTTCGCTGTAGGGAGCCCCAGAGCTTTGGTGAGTGAAGCTGAACCTTGCTCAGCTGCCCGCTTCCCAGTAACGTCCCTTCTCGTACGTCAGCGGGGGACCCTGACGACTCCTCTGCGGTTTGGCTTTGCTCAGCGATGCCAAGCCAGGCCGCTCGGGATCTCCCACCTCCAGGTGCCCAAACAGGCCTCTCGGCTCTCGAGCCACCGAGCTGGCACTGGGGCGCATGCCGGGAAAGGTGTGTGTTGAAGTCAGTAGGTTTACTCCGGGAGGGGCCATGACACAGTCATTCCTCAAGCAAACAAAATAGCAGAAGTGAAATTGTGAGTAAATTCCTGACATTAAGAGTGGTACCGAGCTGGAATTCCTCAGAGAGGAGTTCTTAGGGCAGTTGTAGGGGATGCCCTGGAAAAAAAAAAAATCTCATGATTGTGATCTCACTGTGAGGTTATTAAAAGATCCTTATCCTCCCAGCAGAGGAAGTAATCGGTGCAGCAGGCAGGCTTCTGTCAGGGACACGCACTTGCCCATGTTGCCTGTTGGTCAGCCACAGGAGGGAAGGGCACACGCTTGGTGTCACTGGGAATTCACCTTCCTCACGCCTGCGTCATGTCATGGGTGATGGCCTTTCTCTCCAGTTCTTTTTCTGGAGGAAAAACAGTTTTACCAGATTGACGTCTGCTCTGCACTAAAGCAGCTTCCTCAACCTGCAGTCCAGGAATTGAGCTGTGAGGAGGGAAACATACCCGGGAACGCAAGTGGGGAGAGGTCAGGCTGGCACACACGCAGGCGCTCTGCTTGCCCCCGCCGAGGACGAGCCGGGTGATCGGCCACTGACCGCATGTGCTGCTGGTTCCTCCGTCCCCTCAGCCCTCAGGTCAGGGCTGGGTGGCTGCCCGCGAGATCTGCTCCGTTCTGTTTGCCCACAACACCGTGTCCATTGGTACACGGAGGGGCCTGTGAGGAACGGTCGGATCCCTCCTGGCCTGAACTAACACGAGAGGGACAGCGGTCACCCCAGAATGACAGGTGGGGAAAGCAGAAGAGATAAAAAAATAAGAAGAAAAACTCCCAGGACGTTGTAGGAACCGTACTGGGGACTTGTGCATGACCACTGGTTGTGACTAAAGAGGGTTTTGAAGTCTTCCCTGCACTTCGTTCCCACAGGATACCAAACACTAGGGAGCAATGAATTGTTTAGGGAGATAGAGAGAGCATTATGTCTGCGAGAAGACTTGAGGGTTAAAGTGCCCGCTGAGCATACAGCAAGCAACCTTCCCCTGAGCCTATGCTGTCCTGTTCAAAAGGTGCAAGATTTAACACCAATCCCCTGCGGTCTTCAAAACAAGGCTGGATATAGAAACGGGGAATAATCCCATCAGTGGTTCCTCCAGGAAGAGCTCATCCGGTCCTCTGTCACAGATCTGGCATTCTTCATTTCCAGGCTTAAAAAAACCCACTGCACCATGATTTTTCACTCTATCTACTCTATTACTGTCACTCTTTCTGGTTTGGTGTGTTCCCCCCCCCCCGGAATTGGTGCCAGGATTAAAATGTTTTTTTTCTTGCCTTTTTAATAGAATTGAGTGAAAAAAGGCAAATTGAAACTAGCTGTTTACAGAAATTACAGACTCCTATAAGTCACAAGTGAAGCGGTACGTGATAGTTTACAGCAAAGTAAGACACCAGCCCAATAACTGCAAAACCACTTCAAAAAAACCCCTTGAAGACCATGGAAAAAAAAGTGTCAAGGTGAAAGAAGGGAACTGAGAACAAAAACAGTGAGACACAGACCCAGACCAGAGCAGGATCCATGCTTTCAAGCCTCCAGTCCAGTAGCTGGTCTGCACTTGGTTATCAGTACGAATCCCGCTGGGCAGAGATTTGCAAGAATCACTGTCACTAATACTCTGCATACGCAGGGGAGACGTCAAATCCAGGAATCAAAGCACTTGATTAACATTCAGAACTGTGATCAAGTGTTGCAGGCTCCTTCAAGGCACCGTTACAGCTGCGATCGGTCGAGAGTGGAACTGGGACTCGGTGTGTGCCTGCCCGGGAGAACAGAGCGCAATTACAGCTCCTTCGTCTGTCTGACGTGATTAACCACCACACTTCTGCAGTGCAGCAATTGCAATTTATATCCAAGGTGCCTAGAGAGCTTAAAGCCGATTTCTAGCCTCTGCTGAAGTTGTACCAGCATCTCTTACAGCACTCACGCCTGCATTCCTCTGTCTAGGGAGGCAGGAGGAGGCACCGAACAGACAGCAAAGCCAAGGTTCAAATCCCAGATTCCCTGCTCTCCATCTCTAACTGCGAGAACCGTTCCCGACAGCTTATTGAGCACCACACTCGCCTGTCCCCTCTCCTGATGGGAAGCAGTGCCGTGCATGTTGTACAAGTACTGAATTAAAGATGTGGAGCATTATACCCAGTTCAGCGGAGAAGCTACCACAAGGCAAGGCTGAAGATGGTTTCTGTTCAAGGTGGGATCCAAGGCAGTAACAAAAACCACATTCTAGCTCACAGCAGGTTCACATGCGAGCACAAAATCTGCGAACTGCTCTCCTCAGCCCGTTACAATCTCATACTTCCCAGCGCAGTAGGTTACCAAAGGGAGATACCCAAGCCTAATGGCTGCAGGAAGCCTTATCTGCTACTCACGAGGTGCTGCAGGTCACTCACACGGCGGCTGTCGCACGGTAGAATCCTAGGAGGGCCCAGCTCCGTGGTTTTTAATGCAGTACAGTTAAAAAACAACAAACCTGGATTGTTTGTGCTAGCTATTGCTCCCACACATCTCATCTCCACAGCGCTGCCCGAGCCAAAACACTAGTGCATCCATGTTACCTTGCTGCAAAATCCTGCCCTTCCTCAGCAGAGGAGACAGTTTGTGGTACAAAACATAGGTAATAAATGAGATTTATTTAACACTTGCACTCAAAGAGCCCAGAAACTGTTACTAACAAGCTTTGTACTCGATTAATCTTTTTTCTCCTTAAGCATAGGAGCATATACTGATAAATTAACACTCACAGACTGAAGTGGGTTAGTTAAACTGCATTAAGCCCACGCAAAGGCACTCTTATTCAGAATTAGCGTGATCTTAATGCAATTCAGCTTAATTCACATTGAAAGTTAAATTAGCGTAACTATGAACTACCCTTATTGACTAATTGAATCAACTGTGGCAGGATTACTGGGAAGGTCATGTCAAGTTATCCGAGAGCAAAGGGGAAATTACATCAGTTTGCCCAGGAAAACAAGTCAGACCTGCAGCAACAGACTGACTTTTTCCCTCTCCAAACAGCAGAAAAGGTGTGCTGGGCTGCAAGATTCTTAGTGGAGCTTTTCCCGCGGTCAGCCCATCCAAACCTTTGCTGGTGCAAAATTGGTTTTGTGCTCTTCTCTTTGGTCACATTTATCCAAGAGCAACTTAAACATAAAATCTAGGGTTAATATTGGAATTTCTGCCATTTGTGCAGGGATGTGGCTTCAGATTGGTTCCATCTTCCGGACAAGACATGGAGAGACCCAAACCCCTATCCCGCAGTGTTTTCGTGAAGACAGTGCTGGAAGCCTGAGCCTTCCTCTTGGCATATACCACCTAAAGCTTCACCTACGCTCCAGTAAGGCACGTCTCTCCGCTTCCTTACAAGGTATCTTGTTCTTAAACAACCTTTCTCAATGCCCCCAGGATTCTTCCACGGGATGCCTTTGTCACAGGTGAAGCATCTCACACTACAGCTCACTGTTAGAAAGCCAGAAAAAGAAAAGGAAGATTGATTCCAAGTTCTTTTTAAGGCTTTTAATTTCCATTTGCCATAATCAATATGAAGGTAGAAACCCGTAACTGCCACTCAGTCCTAAACAGAGGCACGCAAGTCAGGCAGCCTGCGCACGTTACGCGAGGCGTTGGGATAACCAGCGGCCTTACAAGGTGGGGGGAGTTAAACTCGCTGACCGCAGTCATAAAACGTGTGCTGCAACAAATAGCGTTGCTGCTGGCTGGCACTTACTACGCATTATCCAAAAAAGAGAAATAACTACCAGGAATTTGCGGCCGGGGTAGGACGCTGTTCTTCTCCCGTAACGCGTCGCCAGCAGGCGCGCGGCGGGGAGGTTGAGAGACGCCTGGTGGCAGCGCTTGTTCCAGCTCAGGCACCTCTGCAGGCGCAGAACCTGCACCGGTTCATCTTGAGTCGGCGATGAGGAGCGTTTTGCTCAATATTCCAGCAGTCAGGACTGCTGGGAACACTTGTCAGTTAAAAGGATGGAGGGAGAGGGAAGCAAAGGAGCAGAGCAAGGGCAGTGCAGTTCGAATGGCGGCGTGTCGGGCACAGGGTTTTTAGAGTGACAGCCAGTCTGAAGGCATTTGCTTTAAGCAACTTTTGAGAAAAAAATCCAAAATGACTTTTTTTTTTTTTTAAAAAAAGCCTACCTAGGTGGGGGTTCAGGACAAAACCTGGTAGGAAGAAAAGGAGACATGAACCATCACCAATTCCTTTTGAGACAGGGTAGGCACAGAAGCTGCTCTGCCAGTGGAACACTCACAGCTGGTGGGAAATGAGGAAACCCCTCATGATGGGGCAGCTACGAGACCCCATCAAACGCCTGCTTTGGACTGAGCGGAGATCGGGTCTGGACCCCGCTGCGTGCCCCAGGAAGACCTACTGCTCATCAACACATCGCCGCCCTCTCGGGGGCTCCCTCAGCCTCAGCGCCGCACAAGGGCGCGCGTCCGCGCGTTAACCGCCCCTCGCGGGGCTCTAGACCTGCCCCACCTAAACCCCGAGGCGAGGAGGGAAACGGGGTCTTTCCACTTCTGCCCTAAGCCGCTGTGCGTCAGTGCAATACGTGCTTCAAATGGCAGCTCGTGTTTCCTTTCGCGTAGCAAGCTGCCCTGGCCTCCCCTCTGTGCCAGGGTTTGGTTTTACTTTGATATTTTATCCCCCTAAAGCTCTATTAATCTGTTTTACTTTTTCTATCGTAGGAATAATCCCTTATGTAAGCACAGCTTCTACAGCCGAAGTCCTCGTTTTGCTTGGAGCAGATGGGCTTTACAAGACTGTCCCACACAGGTGATTTTTTTTAACCCTTGTTTAGTTTCTCCAGAAGCTTTTTTTTAATGGTTAGCTGCTGTGCAAACATGAGATTTTTGTCTTTCATGGGAAGCTAACCTCATAGCGCTTTAAAAGGGCATTTAGGTGCATGAAGTCCCTAAGAAGCTAAGTGGGAGTGAAGCACTTGCCTGTTGAATTGCTTTTGGACAATCTCACAAGGTACCTAGTTCATATTTTAGCACCTAAACACCTTTTCATGCTTACCTTTGGGGCTGGCTCCGTGCTCTGTACCTGTTACTGTATTTCAGTTTTGTAGGCCAGAAGGTTTTTTGGGGTGATAAAATCTGATAATTACATTAATGCAACAACAACAACAAAAAAACAAAATAGAAAAACTTTTAAGAGCAATTTTCTGTAGCCCAAGCTTCTTAATAACTTTTACTAACTATTTTTGTGGTAAGATAAAAGCATTTTTTTGAGAGCTACCCAGTATAGAAGAGAACCTTTGCCTACTTGATTTTACCTGCAGAACAAACCAAACAGCAGAGCTGTGGTGATGTCAGAGGTCACAAAACATGAGTCAGACTCTCAAAAAAAGCCTCTTTTTTTCTTGAGGAGAAAAACAAACCAAAGAAAACAACTCCCTCCCCACGATGCAGCGTTTTGGATTTGCCTCTTTGCTTCCTTGTCAACCCCCTGTGGGTGTGAAGGACTCGCCAGCTCTCGGGCACCCCACAGGAGATGGCTCAGCCCCCCAGAGGGGACCCCAGCAGTCCCCACATCCACCCCCCCACGAGCACTCACCACAGCTGGGGGAGGACGGACCCCCAGAGCGCTTGCACCCACTTGCCAGACAAGGCAGACGAGAAGCAGGCAGCAAAGGCACAGCAAGCCGTGGGCTTTATCTGCTCCATCTGCCTCGTGGGAGGGTTTCGGGTCCTGCTGAGGACCTCCAGGTGGGCATGCTGGCCCGTCGGCACGACCAGCTGCCCGCTGTCGGAGCCGGGTAGTAGCCGCTCGGCTGGAGGCGTCACACGGGCACCGGGTCCCAGCTGCAGCCTAAGGCACGGTGGGGCTGAGAAGGGGCTGGCACGGCAGCACGGCAGAGGAGCCGGGTTTCTCGCGAGGCCGGTCCCTCTCCTGCACCCGGTCCCTGATGCTCGTGTCCCTTGCGGGCACCTCCGCCAGGCATCACGGGGGTCGGTCAGTGTTCGAACGCTACCCACCGGGCGTTTGTTCGGAGGTTTTCATGGACTTGGAGAGGTTATTTTACCCTTGAAGAAGACACTTACTCGTTTGGGCACACGCCCTTAGCTGCAACACACCCTGTCTTTGCCAATAATTACTGTTATTTACGTATAACTTGAGAATATGTAGCAGATGAAAAGCACAAATGGCCTTCAAAAGCCAAGGCTGTTGCACAAGAAGCGCTTGCAGCACCTGAGGTGCCGAGTCTCCTGCTCTGCACCAACCCGCTGCACCTGAGCCCCTGTGTGGTCGCCCGGTCCGGGCAGCAGCCGGTATCATTTAAGAAATCAAAGCTTTATGTTGGCAGCAACAAGCGTTCAAGAAAATGATTTTTTGGAAGAGCAAAATGCAGTAAACAAATCTTCAGATGTGTAGCTTGAGATGTAAAGCAATCTCTATATAATCAAAATGGTTTGTTAAAGGGAGCTCAGCCGACGGGAACAACACTTCCATTAGTTTCTGCGGGATCTGGAGCACTAACAGATCCCAGGATGGAATTAAGGGAATAGAACAAACAGGAATGAGTGATCCCATTTGTTCTTTTAAATCTGAATTACCTTTCTGAAATGCAACATGGTAAATAGAACTTCACTTTTAAACATAAGGGCAACAGCGGTGTCTTTTTACGGCCTTCCGTAGTTAGAATAATGTGATTTTAACAAAGAACTCACAATTTCAACGCAAGGGCTACTGCTTTCTCATAAAGTCAGTCACACCGTGGCCTCTGCAAACAAGCTGTCTGAGCAACCAGACAGGCTGAAGTCGAAGGAAGTAAATCCAGTCAATCTTGACTGGGATTATTGCATGGACGTGGAGAGGTCAGACCGTGTTACAGAATAATGAGCACCAGAGTCTCAGGCAGCAGCATCTGTGCTCTGGGCTCTTAGACAGGCGTCCAGGACACGGGTTATTCTGCGATCCACATAAAATACTTCATAGCTTGGGGACAGCTTTCCGTGAAGGACAGGCTGTGCAGTCTTGGTTCTAAGTTTTGCCTTCGGTTTTGAAAATCTGAAAGTGTTAAAATAGTGGCAAGAACGGCCTTATTCCGTGAAACAAGTACGTATCTGGTGTCTGCTTAACGGGCTTCTCTTTCACCCAAAGCAAGAGACTAGCTAGCCGAAGGTACACGCGTGTCTGAATTTTCACGTTACATTTCAACCAGCGTCTGTTAATTTTTGTGATGGAGTTTCCTCAGAGTAATGAGTTAGTGGAACAAATAACCCTCCTCGCTTAATTACTAGCTTTTTGGCATAGTTAGTTACAAAATATAAAACCCAAATGGGTTGCTAGTAAGTCCCCCCTTCTTGTGAGTGCCTCAAGATGCCTTTTTCTAAAAGCAATCCTTTTAATTGCTGGAAGTAGAAACTCCTAAGATGCAATTTAACTAGTACAACTGCAGGTGCTTAAACATAATGGCAAGAACAACTTGCCCGCTCTGCCAAGAAACCAAAATTTTGAATTTAAAATTACTTTAATTTTTAAGTAGGTTTCACTGCCTCAGTTTTTTAAAACCCAAATTAAGGAGCAGCCGTGGTTTCTGTTTCCTCATAAGACGGTTCTTTTTGTGTCCACCTTTGTCAAAAGCACATTAGTTTCAGAACTCCTACTTTTCCTGAAAAGATGAGGAAATACAAGCCTTCCCACGTACGAAGCTCCTTGCGTGACAGTACTCAGGAGAGGAAGGCTGCCGTCGGTGACTTCTCTTTCAGCCTCGTTTCTCTTGTGTTTTGCAACGATCTCCTCTGCAGCAGCCGCTGGTAGAGAAAAGTGACCGCACGTTCGCAGACTGGAGTGAGCTGGAACCCTGTCTGCGGGAATCGATTCGGTTGCTCCCATCTACGTTCTCCCTCAGCACCTGAACGGGCACGTTCAGCTTTGCCCACTGGGGAGAAGTAGCTGCAGCGCAGAGCCTGGCACATGGTTGTTTGGGGGGGTCGGTCTGACATCCACGGTAAGGGTGTAAATTACTTCTCTACAATTACACTAAATTGTACTATTTCATAGAAGAACCAGCACACTCTTAAGAGCTACAGCAGGCACTTGAACAAGGAACTTCCACTCAGCACCAACGGCCAAAAGCTTTATTATCTTGGCGTACGGAATGACATTGCAAACTATGAGGCAGAGACTCTGAAGATGCTATTTAATCTGTGGATACAGAGACAGTGCCTAGTTTAATAACTGCTTCCAAGCAGAAATAAAGGCTCAAATCAGCTCATGAAATCTTGTGAACTCAGGGAGAATGCACAGCAATTAATCAGCAAAAAAAAATTGGCTCCAGATAGCGACTACTTGGACAACAATTGCATCTTCCTCTCTGTATCTGGCAAGTATGGTATTTTTTATCAAGTCACACCTCCCAGCCCTTTAGGTAGGAAATTTGACTTGGTTTAAAGTAACATGAAAGTTATTTCTGATAGCTTGGAGGGAGGTGGTGCAAAGCTCGCAGGCAAAGAGATTACAAGTTGACTAATACTTGCATTATTTCCTCTACAAATTCTCCCACTCATTGGCTTTTGTCAACAGCCATCGTCAGAGATCCTCCTAGACATAGCCAGCATTTAAGTAAAAGCCTAGAGCAACTCAGGAATTATTTTGCTTTTCAAAGTGCTTTTGAAGCTTAACTTCTTGTGTGTAGTGTATTTCAGCAATGAATTCTGTGTTTTACTCTCCTCTGGGCTTAACAGGGAGAACAGCTGATGAAAGCCCTAAATCAAATACAGGCATTACCTTAAAGGACAAGAACGACACCACTATAAGTTTAAAAAACCAAACATGTTGGACTTTATTATTTTTAGACCATTTAAAAAAAAAAGACCAAAAGGATTTAAAAAACATTACCATCCGATATACCCACTATTCTGTAAAAACATACTAGTTTATTGAAGCATATGCATCATGTGTTCTCTTGTAAGTCATGGAACAGCTTGTATCTGTTGTTGCAATTAAGTGGATTTTTTTTCTTCAGTAGGGCTTCTGCTTACACAGGGCAAAATGTGGCATTTTCAGTACATTTGTAGAGTTCTCAGAGGTTTTAAAAGCTCGTAGCAAGAAAAACTACTATTTCTTTACCATTTGTGCCATGTTAGCGACTGCCTGCTCAGAGGACATGTATGTGTTTAAATGCTCTCCTGCTTTGTACTTCACAATCTCTCTGGGTGAGGTCATACCAGGAGATTTTAGTAGCAAATAAAGAAGCTAATTAGTAAAGGAAAGCAAAGACTATTGTTGAAGAGAATCCTGCATCACAGGAAAAAACGCACAGATGTGTCATTTACTTCAATCCCTGTAGAACAGTTACTCCGTGAAAGACAAGAGATTACACCAAAAAAACCCTTAAGACCAAGTCTTTCAGCCTTGTTTAGGAGCGCTACTCAAGAGTAGTGAAAGCTTTCTTTAAAAGCAGAGAACTGGGCAACTGCAGTAGATGTCCTCACCTCCAAGAACTGAAACAGTGGTGCGAACACATACTGGGCTGCTGTGAGGTCTTTTGGTTTTGTTAGATCAAGGCAACGCTCTAGGTTATACCCAGTACAGGCATCATGTCTTTGCTTAATGCGAACGGCCGCTTCAGGACGGCTCACCAGCAGCCCAACCTCTTTAGAGGGTGAGCGCTACTAACCACATTTCTCAGCTGAGCCGCTTCGTCAGCCTCCGTGACCACAGCACGAGCGTCCTGGCTGCAAATGTAGTGTTGCACTACCCAGACGTTAGCGCGGAGTCAGTCCTGAGGTAAAGCCAGGTCAGGAGGTCTACAGCAGAAGTGATGCACGTCTGCATCTGCCAGCCACAAATGAACAAGAAGGGCCTTTGAGAAAGACTGCATTTTCATGTGGTCATGTAACCAGAAGAAAGGGAGGAGGCCTGATTTCCAATACCAAAACCCAAACCATCTATCTTTCCAGGGAAGAAATCCCAGCAATAGCATCTCTCCATATTGTATGGCTGTGTTTAGACACAGGAGGTTTTCTTTTCTGTCTAAGATCTCCTTTGCCTCTAACGGCCCTGTTAAGTCACTATGCCAATAATCTGAGATGTTATTAAAACCCAGTATCCTTTGGAGACAAGCGATACAGGCAAGGAAGATACAAAAGCTGTGTAGCCCATTTTGAAATCAAAACAGTACTTCATTAAAAAGAGACACATGAAATGAGTCAATATTTATTCTTTCTTCTCACTATCCTCAGCGATAGGGTCTGCGGGAGGCTCCTCAACTGTCGCGCTATTGCTCTCCGAACCAGTGTTGCTGTCACTGGTTCCCTCCTCCGCAGTGCTATCAACCCCTTCTTGGCCACTCTCCTTATCATCTGGGGTAGATGTTCCTTCTTCACCATTCTGCTGGTTATCTGTGCTCTCTTCTGGGTGAGGATCTTCTGTAATAAGATATTTCTTGGTGTCATTTACATGCTAATACATTTATTTAGGTTGTGCAATTAGAGTTTAGGAAGGAACAGAATCTGTAATAAATCTGCGTATTCCACAGCAGCTATTTCTGTCACTAGAATGTGCAGTGACAGGCACAGCTCTGAAAGACCTCTCAGTGCTTAGGGTGCACGTGGTCCTGCCGCATGGCATCCCGAAAGTCACCTGCAGCTGCCTGACCTCCGAAGTCTAGCCACAGAAAGCAGGGTGCCTTGTTAAACCAGAAGCACTAGAATTCAAACTCCTTGGACCCCTCTCCCTTACGCTCATGCTCTTACGGCAATGACTCGTGGAGGTATTAGCCACTGATACTCTTAAATACAATTTGTAAGAGCAGCATGGAAAGAAGTGCCTTTCTGTCATCCTTGCTAGACACCGACACCAGGACAAAGAAACACCCTCGGTTGCTCCCAGCTAACCTATGTCTGAAGGGTGAGCTAGGTTTAGAAAGCATTTCCCCCCCCTTGGATACATTACCCACAAAGCATTACAGATAGCTTTGTAGTATCTCATCCTCTCCCCTTGTAAAAAGGAGCAATTTAATGAGAAGAAAGCAGACACCTGTGTTCATCAAGAGGAAGTTAACTATTCTGAAAGTTGCTCTTCTGAAGCCTTTCCTCCTATTAACAGCAAAAATACAGGGCACTCCTCCTGGCTAAGCTGAGCCTCTACAGTGACACTTTAATGCGGATCCTCTGAGGATTCTGAAGCTGCTCTTCAAATGCAGTTACCTGTCTCCATTGGAGCACTCTCCTCTTCTTTCTTCTCCTCTGTCTTGTTAGCTGCCTGTTCTTCCTCAGCTGCTATGTTATTTTGGCTGTGTTCGGCTTGCTCAGCTGCTTCTTTTTCCCTTTCCTCCTGCCTCTTGCGAGCCTGTTCCTCAGCCTGAGCAATTTCAGCTGCAATTTTTTCCATATCCACTTCCACCTTCAAACTGCATAACTACCAATTAAAAAAAAAGGAAAGCTCTTTTACTACCTCAGTTACTTTGAGAAACAAAACGTCAGTAAAACCTAATTATGAGTTCAGTATTTCTACATGGAGCATAATTCTTTTGATTTCACAAAGTTTATACTAAAAGCTTCAGTAACCAGGAGGGAGATACAAGCATATTAAAAAGAAAAAAGGATAAAGAAACAACCTGAACTTTGTTATGGGAATGCAGCCAAGGACAGAGCAGGATGTTCTCCATAGTGGCTTTAGGCCACCTTCCTTGAGCCGCTCTCTAGTGAACCCAACTAGTCAAGCCTAAGAACACTTTTAAACTGTACTGGCTGAATGTCGCCACTAAAGGTCACTGAAGGAGCATGAGATAATAGACACACTGCGTGCTTTCCAACACCCACACGTTAAGACACTGCAGTCATTGGTCGCGTAATTATAGAGAATTGAATACAGAACTAAACAGAAGTGGGTAGAGAACTTGTAGAAATGGGTAACTAGCAGATTCCTCCAAGTGGAGAAAAGTGAGAGCTGTACCCTTTTAAGCTCGTTGTTAAAGGATTCTGTGCTTTCCAAAAACTTCCTCTTCTTTTCCTGGTGACGCTCTTCAATTTGCAGAAGCTCGGCTTCTAGTTTACGCTGGAAGGGAAATAAATGGCAAGAACCTTACTATGCAGTCATCGGAAGAACTGGACAAGGTTTACAGCTACGTACAAAAATATTTAAACCAGTTATTTTAAAATACACCCATATAATATATAAAAATCCTTATGCCTTCCTTGATCTAATACCCAACAGCTAAGAAGCTCATATTGAAAAGTACGAACGATAAATGGGTCTATGCAGTAATTCAGGGTCAGCTAGGCATACAGTAAGTGAAAACCAGTATGTACTTCAGATGAATCTTCCAGCATAAAATCTACACATTTTCTTTCATGTTCTACACCTCATAGGTATATATACACACACAGCACATCAGTTACATTCTCCAATGCAGAATGACCACAATGCAAAGGAAAGAAGGGATACCACCCCCCTCCACCCCTCGAAGCTTCTTGTGTTAATTAAGAAAAGCACAAACCTCTCTCTAATTCTGGTGTCTTAGTTTCTTCACTGGCATGTACACTGACAGTAGTGACAGGGTTCTTTTGTTAACGTGCTTGTTTGGAAAATACAGGCATATGCCCAGTCAAAGCTAGGTGAAAGGTGCAAGTGTAGCCTCACTGGATTTCCTTGTATGCATTTAACTTCCAATGAAAAATGGTACAAAACATTTTTTTGTTTGAAAAACAGGGAGGATTTACTGTAATAAAAAACCATTACAAACAAGATTATGAGTCCTAAGCTACCTGAAAGTCACAACTCTACCAGTACCTACTGAACAGAAGACTTACCCTACATACAGAAGGGTTATGTATAATAATGAAGAGCTACAGAATTAATACTGAAGATATCCTAAAGAACAAAATACAGAGTAACACGATTCTCAATAACAGAACAGCACAGGAGGTGAAGTCTCATGTCTTGCAACTCCCAAGAAAGCCCAGAGATTAGCTATTTGGGCGCACAGAACACTGACACCCAACAAGAACAGTCATGTACATGATCAAATGATCCAAGACTTGGAGTACAGCCCAACACCGTTATGTTTTAGCTGCCATCATATCATTTATCTTTACCTGATGAACCATTAAAGATTGAACCTGGCGTTTAAGAACTTGCATTCTAGCTGTAGTGACAACAGAGCGGACATCAGGCACCACACTTTCACTCAGTATCTCACTGATGAGACGATGGTTTCTTTGGAAACGAGCTGTGGCTGTGTGCTTCATAGAAAATCCATCGTCGTAATCTGAAACGAGTTTTAAGTGCAACTGCTTTAAATCCACAAAATGAGTACCAAGTCTAATCACTCTGTACCCACATAACCACTAATTAAAACCCTAACACAAGTTGCTGTCATGTCACAAAGTTCACGCTAGCAAATATAGAACGTCAGGTAATGAGAAAAAACACCACGAGGACAGACCACCATTCACCCTGGCACAGCTGTAAAACATGCATTTCCCACATGTCTGACATTGGGATTGACCTAGTTACCTACTGTGTTGCTTTCCTCATTTCCAGAGTAAGAGGGACTGTTAACAGACTGAGTAAGAAAACCCACATTCATGATTAATCATGTTTCCAGAACAATATCCAGTGCAAAATACCAACAGGAGAGTGACTCCTCTATGAATAAGCTTTGTAGCACATATCAAAAGGACTGACTTTTTGAAACACTGAGCAATGAAAGCATGAAGCGGTGATACATGTTTACTCATCACTGAAAATTCACAGCAATAAGAGTATTCAACTATTTTAATTTTTTTTTTAGTAAATGCAGTTCTCTAAAGCACAGTTACTAAAAAAAATACACTTCAGGAGAATGAGTACACAAGCACATAGGTCAAGTGCTGGTCTCCTCATAAGCTTCTTGCAGAGAAAAGAAATGACAGGAAACCCAACAGGAACTAAACTGTCTTGTCTGACATGCATCGAGAAGATTAACTACAAAGATCTAAGAATATTTCAAGTCAAGGATTTTTTTTCTCTCTGATCAAACTAAAAGAGTTTCTGATTATAGCAAGATACCGAACTCTGACAATTTTAATTTAGTTACAGAACAGTTTAACATGAACTACAGCATTTCGCAGTGTGCTAGGTACTAATTTTAGAAGTAAAATTCAGTTTGATGCTACAAAACAGAACAAAATAATATGTTTTCCTATATCTAGCAGCACTCAAAAGCTTTCAGCCCATAGAAGACGGAAATCTTCCTGTTTTTTCTATGTTACTTCAAGGAAAGCAGGCAAAGCCTTTTGACATAATAAAAATCAAAACACAGTCTGCAGGTTTGGTATCAAGAACCTATCTAGAAAACCGACTCAAAAAAATTCAAGTTAAACTAATTAGAATTTAAAGCACAGTAATTAAATAGCACTAAGTATTTGGTGAGGAAACAGAAGAAAGTTCTGAGAGTATAATTCATATTTAGTTGAGTATTAAAGTGTTAAGCAACAAGTATGAATTATCTTCCAGAATGATGTCATGTAGAAGTCCAAAGTCGAATTCATTTTATGTTTTTTTCCTAATGGAGATTACCCTCCAACTATTCACAGAAATCTTAAGGAGCATCGTAACATATCGTGCCAGAAAATATTACCAAAGAAGGTTAACTAGTTCAATGAAAGTTTCTATCTGCTTTATTTCAAAGTATGATGTTCAAGCTCTCATTGAGGTATCAGATTAAAGGAAGTGAAAAGAGAAAAACAGCGGGAAGATGACAGATTTGCAAGAGACCGTACTAAGCAAATTGGTCTTAAAGGTGTGCCTTCGTCCTCTTAGTAAGATGCCTTTTACGCTAAAAGTTCTCGATCCTAGTGACACGCAGGGTCGAACAGAAGCAACGTTTCTGTCACAGAATGTAACTTGCTATCTTGTCCCAGCTGTAAACAGATGCAACACGGGGGCTAGTGCAGCCGGTCCTGGCTGTGCTCATTTGGCCCAGGTGGCCCAGAGCAGAATCTGAAGTCCCAAAACGCCAGTGGCTGGAACACTAAGCGCATTCAGATACCTCACACTGGAGAAAGTGCTGTTTGCCACGAGCTTTCTCTCAAGGGTGTGCTTTTACAAGGGGCAAGGGGAAAAAAAAGGGTGTAACTGACCAAGTACATTTTTCACCCTCAGGTTTCAACAAGTATTTGGTCATGAATTTAGAAGTAGACATTAGGTGCATGAGTGAGTTTTCCCACTGGGTAGGGTGCGTTTCCTTGCAGTCAAATAAACTTTCAGAATTTTCTCATCAACTTGTCAACAGCAAGGGTAACGTATTTTCTAAACAATCTCAAATGACAGTTGAACACATTCAAAGTTCAGGTGCTCTTCACCATACCAGAACTCTGTGAGAATTATGTGCTTCTGGTAATAAAGCACAATTCCATTCAAGGTGGATTAAAGCACAATTCCATTCAAGGTGGATTAAATCAGGCATCTAAGCCTTTTATAATGCATATGTTAAAGCTGTTACAGAGCTTTAACCAGACTTACTTGTTTTAACCTGTAAGCATTATTTCACACAGACAGGGTTGGAGTAACTTTAGCCACTGGCTTGCCAACTTAGTTTTTGGAAACAAAGTCAGTTGTTAGCTGTATGAAATAAAACGCGGTAACGAAAATCAGTATTAAATGTACCAAAATACAAAGGAAGTCGCGTTAAGCGTTGACAAAGTTGTACGCTGGTAGTTTTCCGTATCTGGCATCTGTTTCTCTGTACTGTCAGTCCTGCAATGAGATTGCCTCACTGGGCATGCATACAGATTCCTTTCTGCTTACCATCTGGATCCTCTGCTGGCTGTATGCTCATGTAAGGTTCACCTTTCTCCATGCGTGACTGCCTTTGTCGGCTTTCTTCTTCCAACGCGGCCTCAGCACGACTTTTTGCGTTGATGTAGGCAAGGTATGCAGGAGAGTTATGGTAGGCCTTCATGGACTCGTTGTACTCTATCTGAAATGTGACCAATATTGTTTGATTGCACCATTGGACAGTTTCAGACGTGGCATAACTGTAGTCTGTGTCACTCAAACTGCAGTTATACAGACAAACCTATTTTGCATCACCTGGCTGATACACAAATGACCGTATTCTCTCAGTCTTTCCCTTTACAAATTAGAACTTGTAATGCCATTCATGTTTCGAAAACACTAGCTGGGCTTTTAGGTACATTTCAGTTATAATACCTGAGAAGTCTTACGATAGCTTTGTTTTTTGAGATTTAAAAATCAAACACCTCAGAACAAGGCATTTATGATCGGACGAACTCTGATAAGATAAAGAAATGAGTTAACTTAAAATACTCTCAATAATGCTCTGGAGTTTTAACTAGATCTCTGATTCCAATTTCTTCTCTTTCCTTACTCCAGTATGTCATGAACCAGTTTTCAAAATAACTTATGATTTTTCCGTTCTTTGATCCATCCCTGCGCTGGGATGATACAGAATGCTGCAGCCAGACTACTGTCTCCTCCTGGTAGCAGGACTGCATCACTATTTTCACCTTCTTTGAAGTATTTTTCCCTTTGTTTTCTTTAATCTCACTTTTAAAATTTGCCAAGTCTAGATTTTGTACAACGATTAGAGACATTTCCAATGAAAAATGAGATATAATCTACAATATTGTTAAAAGTACGTAAACGTCTTGTTTTCTTTACGATTAGGACTGGAATCTTTCTACCTAGGCACTGTAAAAATATAAACAAGATGGCCCCTGCCCCAAGGAGCTTACAATCTAAACATTACCAAGTTAAAAAGTAGAATATCTTGATTCCCCCCACCCACCCGCCCAACTCCTCTGTTGACTTGGAATAAAAACAGCTCAGGTTTGACCAGGTTATACACAGCCTCAGATGCCTACCAAGTTTAAACACAACAGAGCAGCTGGACAATTTTCCCTTCATACCTTAGGATCATAATAACAGTCTTGTAAAGGTCCTCAACACTTACCAACCTAGACACATGAGGTAGCTGTCATCTTCTGTCATGAAGATCAATAAAGACCAAAACAAAACCACAAGAAAACCCTAGAAGTGGTAGCACTCTTCTATTAAGAAACAAACCACTATGCCATAGCATGGAGTTATACCAGATTACGCCATGAAAACCAAACCCTACGTGACTGGAAGTCTTTTATGAACATGTTCATGACAATAGCAGTAGCTGCAGAGCACCAGTTTTGAAAGAGGATTCTGGTGTTGAGACAATCTTTTCAATACTGATGTTGTACAATCAAATCCATTCATTAAACAGTTAAAATCGACACTCAATTATAAATACTTCATTTTGAATTAGGTCTAAAAACTGACCAGTCACAGTTGATGTACAGTTATTTAAAAAAAAAAAAAAAATCTAAAGACGTGTCAGGACATACTTCCATTTAAGTTACATACAGGGGTCTCGTGAATGCCTCATACACCACTGCATGGGTAAGATGAATTTTTCTTCTGGGACCAGTTCCTAGAAGAATCAGCTGTAATAAACATCCCAGATTTCTTCCATTTACCTTTTCAGCTTCATATTCATTCAAATACTCTTGCTTCTCTTCATCAGTGAGATCTCGCCACATTCCTCCAATAATCTTGCCAATTTCCCATAACTTCAAATCAGGATTGGACGCCTTCACTTGGTCCCAGACCTTAACAGAAACAGCTGGAGCTTTACTAATGATATCTAAATACTTCCAAATTAAACATTTTATATTGTCATCTCAGTGTTCTTTCTGGAATCACCATGAAAAACAGGATTAAGTTAGGAATGAGTCTCGCTAAACTATCTCGATTATTTTCTGGGGCAGGAAGTCAGTAGGAAGCCATGTACTGAAACAGGCAATTGCTGAAATGGCTTTGGTTTCATGAGAATATTGCCTTTAACCCTCTTAATTCTCTTCTTAAATGCACATCGCTGCATCTCTGGGAAAAAAAAAGTGCTACTGAGTAAACACATCCAGCAGTAGGTTATGATAAAGAGCACTGAGCTTTTCAGATCAGAATGTAACATTTCAAAATATTTTTCAGTCTTGCTGATCAATTTGAGTTCCAACAAGTTCTGACTCCACCAAAAAAGTTTCTAACTTTATAGGGAAAAAAGAGAGAGCTGCCAGTGTTATTTCTTGCTGCGCCACTTGACTTTTTTTTGTTGATGGTTTTTTTGCCTAAGACAGACATGCTGGTAAAGATACTTTACCAGAAGTGGAAGAAATTCCTTCTGGCTCACCCGCTTCACACAGGCTGACATGCCCTCCCCATGCCCCATCAGAGTTCAGACTCCACAAGAGTCTCTCTCCTACTTTTTGTCAAACAGTTCATAGAATAGCGAAGTAAACGTTGCCACAGGCTAGGTTGGTGAAGGAGAACATGCAAAGTCCACTCATTGCTACTCTTCAGTCCAGCTACAGCACTGTACCAAGCCCAGTATACCGCAAGGAATACTTCCTTTATATAAAAAAGTTCTGTCAGTAAGTCACAGGCACTTCTGAATGTGGCAGGGTGGATCCTTGTCAGCAGAGACAGTGGTAGTAATTATCATTTTAGAGAAAACTTTTCCCCCCAGAAATTGGCAACTGTATGAACACACTACTGCTGCCTTTATTCTGAAGGGCAATGCATCTGTACTTTACAATTCCCTTAAAAGAATGTGCAGGCTGTTAGAAGTAAAAGTTTAGAAGCTGAAACTAAGATAATAGCAATTAATTGTTAGCACATACGAACACTAACTTTTATTATTACTTGTTTGACACTGTATACCCACCTTCCGGCTGTACCTCATGTAGGGCATCAGGGGCTTGTCTGGGGGTTTGGGGGGCTTTGGAATGGTAATACCAGAGGAAGCCTATAAGAGAACCGAATAAATCCATTTGTTAATGTGATCTCGGGACAGTCTCTATACATACTGCTTTTGGAAAACACTCATTCTTGTGCAGTTAACACAAACAAACCACACACCCCCACCAAGAGAAGCAAGCAACATCACCAAAAACACTACCCGAACTGTGAACGGGTACTAACTAGAGCTGGTCCTCACAGTAGTATTTTTCCAATTTAAGTTTGTCCTTCTATCTATAACTTTACAGATTAGTACCTAGGTAAATCTTCAAAAGGGCTCCATATCCTTAAAACTGAAATACACAGCTTAGAAATTTACATGGGAACACCGATCCCAGCAGGTTGTTTTTCTCTCTTCTGATGAGCAATTTATTTTACCTGTTTTGACAAATTTAATGTGGCTACTCTACAGGTGAAAAAAAAGATAAGGAGAAAGTTTAAGATCATGAAGTTAGAAACATATTTTAATTTTCAAATCATTTTAGCAATGCATTTATCTGCAAAATTTGTCAGTGGCAGTCTGGAGCCAATTAAACTACTCATTACAAAAAGAAAACAACCCTATGCAGCTGATCTATCAATGTGTGCATTGTTTGTATCCAAGCTGTACTCGTCCAAATGTCCAAAATGTCCTGTAATATCTTTCTGCGCTCTTATCTCCCTTATCTTCGTACACTGTCAAGCACACTGCTCGCACTGAACAAGAGGACACTGAGCACTAACTGTCGCTGACTGAAAGCTGCTGCATCCCCTCTCGTCCCCTCGATCTGCAGAACACCTGGGGTGTTCTTCTGAAACAGTGCAGTAACACTGCAGGCCCCGTCAGCTGCAGGCTCTGAAAACCTCCGCTCCTCAAGCACTTACGCATGCAAGGGCTTCCGTGAGATTAAGTGGGAGCACTTTCGTAAAAATATAAAGCAGTTTCAAGATTTTTCAGGACTACGGACACAGATAAGCAAATACTTGGATTTGTCCAAGAAGGCTTGTGTTCAGTATTCAGCTTTCAAATTTTTCCTCTTGATATTTTTTGTTTTGCTGAATTTATGGAGCCTTATGAAACAACGCATACAGAATTGTGTAGAGATATAAATAATGTACATGAGGTATATGCATTACCAAAATGTATACATATATACACATACAGATGGATTTGAAAAACATTAACAGAAATTGTTTAATGCTTTTAAATTAACAGGAATTTAAAGACACCATACATATATTGATATATGCATGGCAGAGAAGGCTGTATATGCTTATGACATACAGAAACGATGAAAATTCTCGGACGAAACCTAACTTATTCTTGTAAAAGGAAAAAAGCGTATGTTCAGTCACGTTCCAGCTTGTATGGGGAAAGTCTTTTCTGTAAATGTTTTAACAAACCAGATAAACTTCATATATGAAGTCTGAAAGAAGGTTTTATATGAGAGGCATAAAAAGAGTACACGTCATTAAAAGTACCACGTATTTGCTCCTTGAGAAATCTTTATATCACATTCCACACTAATCAGATGTTTTGAGATAGGAAATTTTACATAAAAAAAGCCTTAAAGTTACAAGAATTAGAGAAACTTTAAAAAAAAATCAGGGATTTACTCTATTTGTTGTGTTAGTTATGAAAATGTTACAATTCCACAGTCTGTTTTTGTTTCCTAACTGCATCCAATGCTCAGGACTTTATTTGTATTTGAAAGAAGCCATCACCTCTCATCATTTGACTCCATCTCACTTTGTTTACTCTGTGAAAAATGAACGGAGTATGCATTTTCCACACACTGACAGAGTACGTAAGGTCTGAAAGGATTCTATTGTGTTATCATCATACTTTTGTTGAAAAAAGATAATTTCTGAACTTGGGACTTCACAGTTATTACCAGACTAAGACTGGAAAGAAAAATAAAGGCTTGCATCTCTTGCACGGCTCAATAGTATGATGCAACTATCAATGACCTCCAGTTTGCAAAATGTTCTTCCTTATTTTTGTGCCAATAAACCTCAATAAAATGAGCAGTTCCCTCCCCTCCAGGAATTTGTACCGATGCCACAGAACTTTTCCCTAAGCATGCAGTGGTCACTGAAGACCACAAAGCCTGTCTTCTTGGAGTTCTGCATCCTACATTATTACCACATTTTTTTCTCTGCCGAGTAGAAGTCCATTTTCCTGCAAAAGGTTTCAGAGTGAAAAGGAAGGGGGGTAAGGGTGGGGAATAAGTAATTTTTTGTTTTTATAAAGAAGTGGCAGCAGCCAAGTCTCAGAAGAACCTAACTCTAAAGCCATTTCTGGTCAATTCCTGTTGTTTGCCGGATGATGTAATAGTTGAGTCTCCTACCGTGACCCGGCTGTTGGTGCCCGGGTTCCCTCCCAGCCTGTAGTTGTTGTAGGCCAGATGGCTGTATGGATTGTATCCCACAAACCCTGGTGTGCTGGGCATTTGCTGATGGAAACAAATGAGACAAAAACACGAATGAGAAATGAGCTCAAACGAGGAAAACACAGAAATGAAAATGAACTGCAATATGGCATGCAAAAGCAACCAGAATTTAAACAGGCAAATGAGGTGTAGCAGTTGGTATCTTCTCAACACACAAAACTTACTCCAGTATAAACCTATTAAGGAAACAGGATTTTTAAGCAAATGTGTCACTACAAATTTCTGTCTGAAATTGGTGATTTTACTTCTATTAAGTGTGTAACTCATTTAAACAAGTATTCTATAAACCCAGCTCATGGCTAATAAAATTTTCCAACATAAGCCACCAAGTAATTCAGAAGGACTCTTGTATCCGAAGGATTAAGCGTACAAGGCAACACAGCACACAGTAATCAGGCAGAAATCCCCAGTATCAACATTTACTACACCAATGAAAATCCCTGTCTGCTTTTCTTTCCATCATTCTGCCTTTCCAACAAACATTATACTGTCAATAAACAGGGATTAAAAAAAAAAAATCTCTCTCTCAAAGCACCATCTGTGCACCACTACCAGTATCTGAAGACTTTCCTGGTGGTCTGCAAAACGTAAATATTTAGGGGAACTGGCCTTAGAAAGCTAGGAGAGAAGACCACAGAGATATCCTTCTGTTATGAGGTGGGCTGCAGATTGGCACAGTTGAGGAACCACTGCAGTAAGAGCTACAGGTCAGAAACTACAAACTAGTCTTAAGAGATCACCGAATCAGAGAATTTCACAAGCTAATCAACACATCTTCATTCATTCTTGAAAGCTGATCGATTCATTCTCACCTCAGTGACGTAGAGAAGAATCCAATTGCTTTACAATCCCTTCATTATCATATCATCCCTTTTCATTACCATTATCTGTCATCTACACAAAATCAGAAGGTTCACTGTATTCTCCTCCTCACATGTATCTCCTGCCTTTTTCCATTGTCCTCCACTTCCCAATCAAATTTTGTTGGGAAAAAATGGATCAACTATTTAATAGTAATTGTGATCAAGCCCTGACTGTGGTGGTCCTGTCATTCAATTAGGATTCCCGATATCTTGTATGTTTCTAGACATATAAGTGTCATCCACACAGTATCCCACTCTTTCGTAGCACTTTAGCCCTAATAAGAAACACACATTCCAACAGTCTATTAAAATTATTTGCTGACTGGACCCACTCTAGATTACAGACACAAAAATTCTACAAATAGGTTCAGGACTCCAAGAACCAAGGTATGACAAATACAAACGCTGAAGAAAAATAACCTATAAGCTAAACTACATTAACTTGTGAAGTTTTCAAGTGGACGTAGACACACTGTAGTCAGTTTATTTCTAAACATACAGAGTAAAATTATCCTTTAACAGTCAGCCTTCAAAAATATATTTTATTGACAAACGTTTTAAGGTCAGTCACAGCAGTTGACACTCAATCTGTATGCCTGTGATTGAGACATACACATTCTCTATTTCATAAGACACCATTTTACTAAAGTTTTCTGTATTACCATAACAACAGGTTTTGAATATGTTGAACTACCCCTCTTCAATAAAATCGGATGACAACTGTAATCTCCATCTGCTTAATTCTTTATTTCTGCAAGACAGGATTTAAATGTTACAAGGGAACTACCTGGCATTACATGACGAATTTTTACTTCAGCTATAATACTGTAGTTATGAGAAATACTGGTATTTTGTTGACTG
The DNA here is from genome assembly GCF_964289735.1 of Phaethon aethereus. Taxonomy (NCBI): domain Eukaryota; kingdom Metazoa; phylum Chordata; class Aves; order Phaethontiformes; family Phaethontidae; genus Phaethon; species Phaethon aethereus. The sequence continues at coordinate 6,393,030 of NC_138601.1, forward strand.
TAGTAACTGGAACTGGCTGTGGAAGAACAAGCAAGGTTATTTGTCTACTTTTATGACTTGCGTTTAACAGAGCACAGACCATCACCTCAAGGACTGTATAAAATACAAAAAATACAGAAGATGCTTGAAAGACAGGCAATGCATGTCACTAGCTGCAGCTTTAACATTTGTTTCATAGACTTTTCTGAAGACTTCTAACGATTAAAGAATGTACCACATCAATATACACCGTTTAACAACATCTGTATCCGTGCTACGTCCCAAAGGAATCACACATGCATATGCACAGCTCTCGATGCAGGAATCCAGTTGTAAGAGTGGATGCCATCATGTTCCTTCTAACATTGGCACAAATCTATTACGTTGTGTGGAAAATGAAAACTCTGAACAAACTATGCAAATAAAGTTTTATTTATGGAAATTTTTAAGACCATAACTTGTATTTATACATTATATCATTTTCAAGCCTCTCTAAATGTAAAGTATGGCACAATAACTTTGAAGGATCACATTTCATCTAAGTCCCATCCTGCAGTTTTCATCCCAGATGCAGAGATCAGGGACACTCTACTGGATAACAGTTTTCAAGTTTTCTTTGGTAAAAAAAGTTTCACTATAGTTTCTTTGCCCATTCTTCTGTATAAAAAGATTTGTATTTTCTCATCTGAATACACTACTCCTAAAATGCAAGCTATTTAGAAATGTAAACACTACAGAAGAGGTGTATTTGCTTTTAAATGCTTTTCTGACCACAGCATACTGTTATTTCAGTACCTTTTTATACACGCATGAATGCGGCTGGACATGATTCAAAGCTACTGTTCATGTTTTAAGTGTCATTCCATACCATTGTACTAGAAAGTAAAATATTTTTCATGCCATATACTTCAAACTACCAGTGATTTTCAAGAAATTTGAGTGAGACTGTCAGCATGAGTGTTTCATTATTCTGACCCAATATAACAGATTTTGCATACTCCTGCATTCTACTGGCAATCAGCTAGGCACAACAGAAACATGAGAAAATGCAGTTTGCTCGTGATTTGGGTGCAAGTTGAGTGGGAAGTTTTAGAATTAAATATATCAGTGTGTTCTTAAATATTCCAGTATACTGTTGCAACCCACCTGAATAATTTTTAGGCCAATTGACTGCTTACAGAAAGTTACATATCTGCAGGATCTAGCCTTAAAGGTGAAACAAGTTTATTCAGCTTCTCTTCTCTTAAACAATGCATATCATATTAATAATGAAGTGCAACTACTTCGTGTTTCCAATACAGGCAGGCGCTGCTAAGTCATTAAAGGCTATATTGCCAGTTCTGTGTTAATGAGAAAAATCACTATACTTACGGTTGCAGGAGCTGGGGTAGGAGGTGGGGCATAAGATGGCCTTTCTGTTAAGATATAAAGGTAAGCAATTTTTTTTTTCTTGAAACTTGGAACAAATTCTTTATACGGCATCTACTGTGGCTAACATTCTTAAGGAATTTAAAAAAAGACGACAGAAATCATACTCTCAAAGACTTTACATTTTGCCACTGAAGAGCATAAAGCGAAGAAAGAAAAAATTTAAGACCACACCATTGCTATATTGCTAGCCTTTTATTTAGGCATAAGACTAATATGAAATCCATTTATATGCATGTCAATTTAAAAGTGGGTAAGCAAAACCGCAGTGAAACAGGATTTAGAAGAAGTGGAGATATTTGGATTTCCTATTAAAACAATATGCTAGAAGTCAGCCACAGCAAGATTTAAGGCCAAGAGTTTGGTCAGAAATGACTACACTTCATAGCATTCCTTTTAATGCAAGGAATAATAGGATTATCTCACAAACAGGTTCTGCTGAACTAGATGTTTAATTCATCAAATTAAAATAAGAAAAAAACCTGAAAACTTACTTGACATTTTGATAGGCAAATTTTCAGCCTCCTGACATTATATTTGTACTTCTGAAAGACAAAAGAATATCATGCTATTAAGTATTATGCCTTTGCTTCCCCAAATCTCTAGTTACCATTAATACCAAAAAGCTTGCCAATTTTGAAATAAAGACAAAAGTGTCTAAAAACTAGGGTGCTATGTCTTTGAAAAATGAATGTACTTTCCAAGGAATGTGGCCTTAAATAGCTGTGAAATAACATTCGGGTTTATGTAATCTTCATATTAAAGGTTTTAAGGATATATTTTATATTATACCCCACTGTTTTATACTGCTCGTTTCAGAAAACCGCTACCAACGCACAAATACCCCACCGACAGTACCTCCCTGGCACGGTACAAAAGCGACGGCCGCTCGGGACCGCGGCGCGCCCCGGGCGCACTTCACCGTTCAGCAACGAGCCCGGCAGGGGCATGGAGAAAGCGCTATAACGAAGCACTACTTTTTTCGGGCCTTCTCTTCCAGTAACCGCGCCGCACTGCAACAGAAGCCGGACCTCCTTTGCCAAACAACGGGCTTCGCTGCGGACCCGCACCAACTCCGCGGCGCGGGGCTGCTCGTGACGAGAAGCGCTCAGCGGGAGCGCGCCCGGGGGCGGCTCCAGCGCGCTCGCGGCAGTTCCTCCGCCCCACCGAGCCCCCACCCGCGCTGCACGGCGCGGGCCGGGAAACGCCAGCGCGGAGGCGAGCGCACCCCGAGCCGGCGGCAGCTCCGAGCCGGCTGCAGGAGACCCCTCGCCCCACCATGATCACCTGTGGAGGGCGCAGCCCCGCTCAGCCCCAGCGACCCCTAAGGGAGAGAGGGCCGGGGCCTGTCCCCTCCGCTCCCCCCTCCAGCTAGGCTGCTCCCCAGAGCCGCGGCTGGCGCCTCTGGGCCTGCCCGCTCCGTAACGGCCCGGGCCCGGGCCAGGCGATCGCCCCCACCCCAACTCACCCGCTCCGGCTCCGGCCGCGCTCCCTTTGTTCCCCACCAGGCCGGGGCGGCGGCGAGGACGGCGCCTGCGCGCTGCGCTCTGCACTTTCGACACACCACCCCCGCCCTCCTTCAGCCTGCCAGCAGCTGGTCTCTTGTAAAGAGGGAGGCGATTTGCCTGTCCTGTTCTCTCCGGAGCCCCTGCCGGGCAGAGGCCTTCCCCGCACCCCTCCGGGGACGGAGGAGGCCGGAAAGGCTTGTGGCGAATCTGCGGGATGCAGAGGGCAATGGCGACCCGGGCGCGCGGTGCGGTCCCGCCCCACCGTTACCGGGAAGGAGGCGCCGCCTCGCCTGGCGGCGGGTTGTTACCGGCGCTCCCGAGGCATCGTGCGGGCCGGCCTCTCTCCGCCCCAGACTCGGTCTCCAGGCTCGTCCTCTTCGCCTCGCAACAGCGAAGGGAAGGTGCGGGTGGGGAAACTGCCGGCCTTCCCGTTCTTGTCAGCACTTTCCACAGGGGGGCTAAGCTGCTTCCCGCCTTTCTGCCGAGCCGCCCTCCCGCTCGGCAGCCCCAGCCGTTGCAGCATGTCCGCGGCGGCCAGGCCGGGGCGGAGCGGCAGCACTGTCTCCCGGTGGCGAATCTGCGGCGGCGAACAAGCAGGCGCGCGGCGGCCGTTGGCGCCTCGCGGCCGTTTGGCGCCTTTTTCCCCTCGGAGGGAGCGCGCGGCGGCGCCCTGAGGCGCTCGGGAGGCGCCTGGGAAGATGCTGCGCGGTAGTGTCGGGGCCCGAATAACTCCCCTAAAGGCAGCCGGTAAAGTCAGGTGAACTGTCCTGGCAGGGCTGGGGAACCGACCGTGTGTGTCAGGGGTCCAGTGCGGAGCCGAAGCGCTGGTCCGAGAATGGCATCTCTTCGAAGGGAGGGTGGACCGGAGCAGGACGGGGCCCTTGGCCTGGTCGTGCTTCCCGTGCCATGAGGAGAGGTGGGAAGATGCTGGTGTGTCGATGAAAGGGCGTGCACAGAGGAAGGCCTAGAGGAAGCGGGTCAGCCTGCGGCGTGGCGTGAAGGAAGGCTGGTCATACGGGCCATGGGAAGGGCCCTAGGTTAGAGATAGCTGTAGGTTATAATTTTGAACTAAATCAGGCTGACCAACCCAGACGCTTAGCCGCTGAATCACAGCACATTATCAGTTACAGGGTAGTGAGAGCAGTAGGATTACCCAGAACAGTTTCTCGCAGAAATTTGTGAAGGAGTTGCACATAGAAGTGAAAAGCTTTCAAATATAAAACACGGTACACCTTCTGGCTCTGAGCGTCTGAGGAAGATGAAGAATTTCAGACGTCTGTATTCATCGTAGGAATCTTTTATACAGAGAAAATTGTTAAAAGTGACCGAACTGAAAATGAAAATGTAAAGTTTGGCATTGAAATGCTGTCATATGGTTAATAAGATAAATTTCTAGGCATCCGTAATGGAGAATTTTGGTGGATCTGGTAAATGGCAGCGGAAGGAAAGCCGAACGGTGAATGTTCATGACAAGATAGCAGAAGCATCTTCGATTTTTTTTTGAACAGGAAAAGATAGATGATACCTACCTAACCCAAAAGGACAGTAGAAAGGGAAAAGAAGAAAAAACTAACTGAATATGATACCAGATTGCTGCAAGTCAGACCCATTTCTTCTTGATGCCTACAGTTTGTCTAGCCCAGTTTGCTTTCCTTGTTAAATAAGCACATTTTTATGAACAAATAAAAGGGACAAGAGCTCTGCTCTTGTCTGCTTATAGTGTGCTATCTGTGGATACTATTGAATTTTTTTTGACACGCAGCACAATAATCTGTGACTTTGATTTGATAGTTAAAGGAAAGTAAGAATTGAAAAGATTCCTCAGTCAGCCAGCCAAGTACGCCTCTCTTCAGTCTACAGTTTCGCCTGGGCAGAACATTTGTAAAGAAAAGGTGAGAAAATACTTGTTAAGAGGTGAAAAATAACCTGTCTGATTTCCCTCTGGTTTTCACCGCTTCATGCATTTGTCTCTCCTTTTGTAATAACATGGTTTTGTTGATAGTGTCAAAATGCATTTAGTGTTGATAACATTAAAACAAATTCTACATTTGTGTAGCTTATTGATATATTTAGTATGGTGTTCAAGTATGTTTACTGATACTCACTTGCCATGCTAATAGTTCTGAATTGTTATATGTGTTTTCAAAGCCAGCAATGTATTGCTTGCTTTGTTTTATTGGTTTTTTTTTACTTTGCTATTTGCCTAACAGGCCTGTTGTGATAGCCAAAGATTTTGCCCGTGTACACTTTTTAATATATTGTTACTGATTTAGTAGGATTGTTTATACCACATCATACTAACCAGGGGGCTCTAAATAGTTGGCTCTTATCCAACTCTTTTAATTAGCAACAGTTTCATAAGCTTTGTAATGAGGACATATATTCATTGGAAAGTAGGTTGAGGCAACGAAACTTGTTTTTATGTCAGACGTGCAGGTATTAGATGGCAGTAGCTGAGCTGGTCTGAATTTAATTAGCAGCACTTGAAGAATTCTTTGCCATATTATCAGGCTTCAGTGTTATATTTTTAAATTCAGCTTAAAAGTGACCTAAAATCAGGGTGAGATGTCATTGTGAATATTTCTTTTTCCTATGCCCATATGGAGTCCACATGGACACTAGTGGAAGTTTGAGTAGTTTATGAACAAAAGACTAAGCTCTTTACATTTGAAGAGGTGCAATTTGTGAATAATGCAGAAGATATTCATGTACTGGAAGACAGCTCATGAAATCAGTGTCAGGAAGTCCTGCATGAAGAAAGTAGCCTTGAACAGGTAAGAGTGGACTGCCTGCAGAATGGCATGTGTTAACAAGAAGCAGCTATTAAACTGCACACTTTTTTTTTGTTAGAGCACCAGGGTCATGATCATAAAACAGTGTAACTGGGTTTATGCCAGTTGTTTTAAACTTCAAACAGAAGCTGTGTATCTCATGAGCAGTTGAGCCCCTGTTAAACAATGGCAACTTCTGTGGGTGGAGTAAGTTTGTCACTAGAGGACAGCTCAGGATGTACTTGTGCTGTCATTGGGGTCAGGGAGATGGCTTCAGAAATTGTGAGGTCAGGCCGTTATATGGATGAAATAACATATATGAATAAGGGCAACATTTTTTTCTAGTTACCTAGTATACCAGACAATGTTTACTATAGATACAGTAATTTTTCTCATCTAAAATAATATGGAGGTTGTATTGCAAGGCAAATCCAGGTATGTGTTCTGTACTATGCTGGACGATGCTTCTATCATTGGGGAAAAAACCCTCAAGTTATGCTAGAGGAGGTAATACCCCAAGAAGTACTCTAGGTCAGAGAATAAGCCAAACACCCCCTGGTTAAAAAAAAAAAAAATTGTCTGTGAGTAAGATTATTCCATTATTGTTTACTGTAGAGAGTGCAATCCCTTCCATGTGTTTGTATAGTAATTTTTATATGCCTGTGCAAGCTCCTCCTGCATGAGGAAGTCTGCCTAAGCAGTTTTAAAGGTATATGTATGAAGCTAAGTTTCTGTTACATATTTGCTTGTTATTTATCTTCACGTTTCAGCTTATCTTTTAGCATGTAAACTGTGCATGCCAGATGCTGTCTTCTGTTCATTCTTGTATGCCACTCAGAACAAAGGACTTTAGATCTAGTCAGGGTTACTGTATTTACCAGAAGAAAAGTAATTTTTGTGGCAGGAGGACACTCACCTTGCTTGTTATGATAAAAGATTCTTAGGGAATTTGTGTCTAATTGTAGATGAGAGCTTAGAAAACACTTGGTTGCACTGCTACAGGTTTTCTTATCTACAACTTTTACTTTGTATTTCTCTTACTTCTTTCCTTTTAAGGTATACACATTAAAACTCACAAAATATGCATGGGTAAATGCCATTTTATTACTCTTTGATGTAGTACTATCATTTACTTCGGTAAATTTATATCCCTGTTTAAAGTGCCTTAAAGCAATTAAAACTTAGTTTAAATTCAAGTATTGTAAAATGTACAGAGTATAAGCACACAAAAAAAGCTGCATAGTGAAAATACTGGAGCAGGCTAATACATTCAGGATGCCAAATACTCGAGTATTAACAACACCAGATCAGTATTAAAGTTAATGATAATTAGCCAGCTTCATACAGTAGATATAGAACTGTGGGCGATATAAATGCATTGTTCTTACCATTAACAAAAGATAGAAGCGTAACTTAACAGTGAAAGAATTTGTAGTATCAGTTTCTGTAACACATGCCATAAGTAATAAGGCAAATACTGACACCTGAATTAACCTTGTACATGCTGCTGTGAATCCAGCAAATACGGTATGTGGTTTTTCTAGATTCTGAGCCCCTGCAATCCCAGTGCTTTCGGTGAGAGTTTGTGACATCCATGCCTCTTAAAAATCCTCATGAACAGTCATTCTTAATAAAATTTTGTTTGAATTTTTGTTTGAAATTCGTCCCCTAATGTTATGAATAGGTATGTCTGAGGTTTTATTTCTGTTTTTTCTGTGTACAAATGCAAGATCATCTACTGTACTTTGTCTTTGCCCATAGCTATTCTCAGTAGCAGTGGGGGATACTTAACAGGCATGGTAGAATGTTACTTTGGATATGTAGCCCTTATTTTGTCCATTTCATTTGAAGGAGTAATAGTGCTACCCTGGCATGACAGTGACTTGTTATATGTACTAGATCAAGAGCATTACTTACCTATAATATTTGTCTCATGAGGGATTTGTGAAGATATTTTAATTCGTATTGTTATAATAAACAAAATTAATTAAATACCAGCATTAAAATGGTTGGCTGACTCCTTACATTTGAACAATTGAAGAGTAAAATTTTACTTGCTATGGCTAAGAAAGTTGTAGTACAGATATGTGTGGACACATAAGAGAATGATTTTCAGTGGAAATTACCACTTCAAAATCAGTCGCACAGTATGGCTAAAATATTATTGATTTGTAACAACACTTTTCCAAATGTGTGTATAATTATGTAAGGGAAAGACATTTTTGGTCAGTTGTTGCCTAAAAAAATTAATTAAAAAATACCAGCCACTTTAAGAAGAAAATTCTTTGTTAATTTTTTAATGTATTTTAAGAGCATCTTCATACGTAGTTTTTGCTGTTAGAAACTGTTATTTTAAAATATATTTCAAGAAGTATGACAGTTGTGATATAAGTTATTACAAGGATTCATCAGTCATTATATGTATGCAATATTGAATAAGTAAGAGCATGAAATACGCATTTCGCAATTCCAGAAAGAGAAAACAAGTTCTCTTTTACAAAGGCAGAATATGTCAAAGTATAAAGTTATAGTTTAATTTTTGTAATATTTGGTGAAATTCTACAAAACAACAACAATAATGAGAAAATTGAAGGGCTGCACCCAGAGTATAAAACTAGTAGAAGCTAGGTTTCTTGGAATCTTAACTCCCTTGCGCTTCTCCCTTTCTTTTAAAAACTTGTATGTTTTTAGAATACTAATCAAAGTACTTAATAAGATTTTGTAGTTGTAGCAAGATAGGAGGCTGTGTAAGTCCATCTGCAGTTTATTTCCAGAGCCCGTTGGAGATGAACTTTGGGTTAATTTGCTGTAGGTTAAGATTTGATAGAAGGAATACTGCAAGATCTCCTCATTACCAACCTGACTTCAATGTCGGGAAGAGTTTTCTTTTTAGTGTGTAAACATCCTTCATCCGTTGCTGCTAGGTGGAGATCAAAGCGCAATGAAACTGATTTTTTCCTTAAGCGAGGGTTGTCCTTAAAGAATGAGCCTTCCCATTCTTTAATAACTTCATCCACTTTTTCTGTCCTGAAACAATAAAGCAAATGCATTTATGATCCTTCAGGCAATATGAAGTATCTCTCTTCAGGACTGCTTTTAAAATGTAGAGAGAAATTGCGTAATAAAGTGTCAAGTTATTTTAAAGGGGTACTAAGACACTAGAATTCTCTCCTCTTCCACAGGTTCATGCTCCAGAAAAGCTAAATAAAGGGTGAGAGTTCATTATATTCTTGGTTTTGTACTTTTAAGTAGACATGGATACAAAACCACTGCTCCAAACACAGCAGGCAGTTTGTTTCCAAGGATAAAGTTTGGAATCCAAGCTCAAAAACTTCACAAGAAACCTCCGTGCTATAGTGGGCAGGACAGAATTCTTGCATCTGAAAGACTTCAAAATAGCGAGAAGAAAAACCTAGTTCAGATCCAAACCTCAGAATGTCAATCTACATTACATTAAAAAAGAAAAAAAAGGCCAGAAGTAAAATATAGAGAATTGAAACCCTAGCTGATTTAGTAATACTTAGGTACCCAAATCCTATTGATTTAATCCTCTGAGTCAGGATCCACACATGAAAGTCTGACCTGAGCTTTACTCAGGTAAACTTTACCCAGTCAAGTAGCCCCGTTCAAATCTGACAGACTGTCTAAGATGAACAAAGCTCAAAATAGGCTTCAGATATGGAATGTGTATGGTGGACCATATGATAGCATTAATTTCTAATAGAATTTCTACATGTTTTCAATAGCTGATTACAGTTAAGCATTAGTGACATGGTATACAACAGTTTATTTTAAATGTAATGTTAACTACTAGTCTACAAAAGAGCTTGAAGAGCAGCAGAAGAAAAATAAGAGGCAATCCAACACTATTAATTTAAGGTGAATAATACGTACTAACAGACTTTTGCATGCCCACTTAGGAGCCAAGCTTTCTGTTCCCTGTTTGGTAATTTAAAAATTAAGGAATTTCCAAATAGCAAGTTAGAGCAGCCAAGCCTGAATTTATGTGCATAAATATGCCCCAGAGGGACTTCTCAAACATGGTATGGGCTCTTCTGCTTTCAGCCTTAATGAAATGAATTATTCATAGTTTCATTCTTAACAGAAATAGAAATTACAAATCAGAAGCATCATCATGGTCTTGTTAGCCTACAAAGTAAATGCTAATAAAAATAACTTTAAAATTTAATGTATTGTTAAAACATGTCATTCAATGTAACTTGAAGAACTATGCTGTTATTCTGGAGCTTCTTGGCTGTACGGGTATGATATAACAGATACTAAATAAAGAAAAGCTCAAAGCTACTGAAATGTAATGCCCGTCATTTACTTCCAATTGTTATTTTCTTAAATTGATGTTTATCTTACTGTACAGTGCCGTGAGCTTCAGCGCTTTCCTTCATAACATTTCCATCTAGGATTGCTTGTTTTGTCATCAGTTCCACCTTCTCAGCTTCATGCTTCTTTACACCATCTGTAAAAGAAAATGCAGATATACTAGGTGTGCAGAAGAGTAAGGTCAGGACACAGAACCTAGAGGTGTTTTTCCTGCTGCTGCATTGGAAGAAGATCCTTTTGTAATATCCAGTAATTTGTCAGTAGTTAGGAACCTCCTTTAGGGCCAAAATTCCCTATGGGGAAAGTGTCTGAAAACTCACTTGAAGGCAGTGTAAATGCAATCTTGCTAGTGGTAGGCTTTTGTTCGTCTTTCTGGTCAGGTACAGAGCAATGAAACCTGCAAAGATAAAAAATATTAGTCATCTAATAATACTGAATTACTTTAATCCAAAACTTGTCTTAAGAACAGCTATGAAAAATTTAAAAATATGAGAACCATGAGAAGTTCTGTTTGATTGTAGTAAATATTTGTTAGGATTTCTCATTCTGTATATAGAAATGAAGAAAGTTACTGAAAATGTCTGTGCAATTTCATCCTTATGACAGGTTTTAGTCAGTTTGATGTGTACCAGGAAGACCTATTTAATTTTCTTAATACTGAATTGTGTGTATTTTCACAGACTTAGAAGCATGAAATCTGGAACGGACTCCTGTCTGGAATCTTCTCACACAAATGTGTGAGGTTCCTGGACTGAAACCCGCCATTTTCTGTAGAAAGGGACGCAATGTTCCACTGAAAGACTTCAGAATCGCGTGCCTGGTTTTGTTAAGATACCAGGGCTGAGTGCAACTTGTGGTATTTTGCCCTTTCCTTACCCTCCTTGTTGTTTACATTTGTATAGCTGCCCCTCTCATGTCTACATTTCAAAATCCTGGTGTTTGTGTACCGGGGAAGGGGCAGACATGAAGAGTTACAACCAAAGCCAAATGCCACTGGAAGGCTTGTTCTTGGATAGCACCCTCATGTGTCCCTTAACACTGTGGATGACACGGAGTAGTGTGAACTCCACATGCAAATGGACATCTGTCATCTGATGAGATGAGAACTCCTCTCCCAGAACTTCATGTGTGCGGCCTTGCTTCATCAGCGGTCTGAGACTAACAGAACCCATGGCAAGCAGCTAAGGGGTTACAAAGTCTGCATCGACATACAGTGCCTTGAGTGAGGATGCAGTAAGCGTGCTATTATCTGCAATGCATCGTGGAGATACTCAACTCCAGAAAGTGCAGGGTCAGTAAAGTTATGTTACAATGAGACCACTTCTAAGCATTTTATACTGTAATTTTTTAATGATTGGTTCATGTATTTACAATTCTGATGACTACTTTGATGAGAAGTTCTGAAATGGAAGATAAATTTGAGTACTTTTTCCTCTAACAACAAGTACCTGTTCTCTTCCTGCTCAAGCAGACTGCGGTATGTTGCTATCTCCTCCTCCAGTTTCATCCTGGTGTTCAGGAGAATTTCATGCTCTTGAAGCTGTTTCTCAATACCTCTTCTCACTTCCAGTAGCTCTTTCTCTAAGCATTCAATCTCAGCTTCTAAATGTTGTAGTTGCATGTGGTACTGCTGCTCTGTGGCACGCAATGAACATTCCAAACCCTTTTCCTGTGAAATTTAACTCATATTTTAGGATTTGGAAAGTATATATGTAAAGATACTATATGTACTTTTCATTATCAATCTGTGTATTTTTATATCGGTTATTTTAAGAATATTATTTAGAAACAGGAGTAAATCTTTCAAGATACTTTTGATGAGAAATTTTCCAGTAAAATCTGTAATAATTTAAGATAAGATAAAAAAATGTAGCCTTCTGTTGTACTGGCAATCCACTACCATTGGTTTTACAGGTCTCTGATTTTACCTGCATGGTTAAAACGATATCCAGCTCAATCCTCTATGAAAACTGAGTGGCATTGGCCTGTGTGCTCTTGTAGCTGATATATATTCAGTAAATTGCTGTCATATTTTATCATGAATGTATTGATAAATTTGTTCCACACATTCAAAAAAAGTTATACACCTGATGTGAATTGGTTAGGCAGAATGACCAGGAACTTGATGAGGGAGTATCATGCAAATTCATGCTTGGCAGGTGTGAAAGCATGAAAACACGTGTATATTAAATGGCAGATCCTGAATCAAAACGTGATACTCTTAAATGGGAGCAAATGACTGGGTTATTGCTTGTTGGTTAGGGCTCTGTGTGATGAGCTGAAAGTGCACCGCAAAGCTAGCATTTCTGTGTGCGGGTTGCATCTCTGCTGTACAGTGCATGTGATTGTTACTTGAACTGAGTTGTGGAATAGTTTACATCAGGAAAAAGATTTGTTTTTTTCCAGGAGATTTCAAGTTTCATTTTATGATGCTTACCACAGCGTGGAGAGATTCAATTTCGATCTGCATATGGTGCCACTGCCGTCTCGCTTCACAGAGTTCTGCTCTGGCTGCCTTTAATGCTTCTGCATCTTTGTCCATTCTTTTAACTGTAGCTTCTTCTAACTACAGGGGATATAAAAAAGATAACAATATTTAAAAATATATTCAAATAATGAAAATAAAATAGATACATAAAAATAGCTAGTTGGAATTTTTTGAGTCATATAAATTTGTTAAAGCTAACAGTGATGAGCTAGTATTTTATGCACTGTGTAGATGGGAAGCCATTATCCTGCTGTGTTTGATGGGAAGTAGTTGGCCACCTCTTTATTCCCAACATATTTGTTGTAGAGGAATTCCCATTCAAATTAACCAGTTGTCTTGAGACCTTATTCACCTCTAGAGTAATGGGCTTAACTTCATGGCCGTTAGAGGAATTGCACTCATTTCAAGCTTCCATGTTTGAATGAGGTTCTTTGTTTTTAATGCATTTTTGATTTCTCAGAACAGCTTTATAGAGAGGAAGCACTTTTGAGTGATTCCATGAATGTATCACAATTGACAATTGTAATTATGGTTTTGCCTGATCTAGTCATTGACTAGATTTCAGATTGTCATTTGAGAGCAAGTACCTCCATTCATTTAAATATGAATAGCACCTTTATAAAAATCTACAACTTTTCCTTGTCCTCTAAGGACAGGAAGGAAAAATTTGCCATGATCTCCCGAGTGTATGCTGTCACCCATGTTAAATGTGATGATTCAGAAGTGAAGTGCCTGTTCTAAGCCTAATCCTGATCTAAAATATTATTTGAGATAATTTACCATCCTTAAGGCTCAAGTTTATTCTTAGGAAAAAAGTAAATAGTCAAACAAGCACTGTATGGTGCTTGCAAGAAAATTTTGGTTTTTTCTTTTTTTTTATCCTATTAAAAGTAGTTTTTTTAAGCCAACCCTGAGTATGTGTGGGGTCATTTTAGATTTGAGCTCATCTTTGATTTTGATAATATGTTAATGCATTTAACTTCCAGAATGATTGTTTTGCTTCTGAAAGTTATTTTTCCTTTTTGATTCTGAGTTTTACTTCAAGTGGTGAAGATGCCATAAACATTTGAAACCATACATCTTCGTTTGCGTATTTTACTGCTTTATGTAGGTTCTTACGATGCCATCAACTCTAAGGAAATAAACTCTTTAATTCAGGTCTTAGGAAGCAAGTAAAATAAGTTTCTTTTTTTCCCCCCTGTAACATACTGACCTACTGTCATTTTACCATGCCATCATTTTGGTGAAAAATCTAGATTTGGCTAATCCATAAGTGAATACTCAATATTCTTTGCTTATCCTTTTCTGCCTGGGTACTGCAGAATTTATGTGACAAGATCATATCAATACACATGGCTGCTTTGTGCCAAATACAAATATAAACTTGGTTTAACTATCTAGTTTGTAGCTGCTGTGTGTCATTGGATTACTGGGGAGATCAGCCAGATCACAGCAGTAGTCTGGCCTGTGGTTAAAAAACCCTCCAGAATTTCTGCAATACCCAAGAAATACAACAGGGTGATACAATACCTAATTTTCACCCTGAATTTCTTGGCATTTGATGGCTGAAAATTATTTTGCCATTTTATTTCAGAGTTCAGTTGGGTTCTAGAGATGGTTTTTATGTAAATCCATAATAGAGGCATTGTGTGTTGATAACATTTAATCAATCTGTATGAAAGGACAATTTATATTTGCTGAAGAGCATGACACAGTTTTACTGTGAACAATATAAAACAGCTCCTGAAAAGGTACCGTTTCCTTTAATATAGGTGCTAAAAATGGTAAAGCTTTCTGTATATAAATGGATTCTTTACATTGCCTTTGATTTTCAAGATTCTTTTTTCCGCTGGTATAACTAAATGCTGCTAGAGGTTACCATGTCACAGCATAGGTCATGGTTTTTTAAATCACAACGATACCACTGCTGCAGGTACAGAAAAACATCCAGATGAGTTACGCAGCATTCTTTTAGAGTGAACTCCATACCCTAAACAAAAGCCATTTCCGTATCTGCTAGTTTACCGCTTACTGCAGTAAACTCAAAAGCCCTTCCCCAGTAATACGCTGCATCGGCACGGGAATACTGTACCTCGTAGAGGCGGGGGGAGGGATTGCACGGACAGGGCTCGTCTCCTTTCTCTGGAAGGCGTCTGCCTGTCCCAAGTCATTACCTGCGTCCTTGCCGAGGCGCTGGTCTCTATCCGATGCCTGGAGGAGAGCGGTTCATGCCTTGCCCCGGCGGCACTGGGGCGCGGGGCCGCTTCCCTTCTCCTCCCATGCTCCGGCGTGGCCGACCGAGCCCCGCCGATAGGGCGAGCCGGCTGCGGCAGAGCCCGCGCCGCCGGCGGGCGCGGGGGGGAGCGCACCGCCAGCCCTTAAAGCTGCAGCGCGGATTTGTGGGGAAGCGCTGAGGGGTCAGGGCCTGCCAGTCGTTTCCAAAGGCAGGTGTAATGAAGCAAAGATCTGTCGCTTTTGCAGCGGTTAAAGTAATGACGCCTAAATGATGTGCTGAAAGGAACATATACAGAGTCTTTGTGTTTTTCTTACACTATAACGTCGGTTTTTTATGACCTCAAAATTGTGAGGTTTAAGAGAGAGAAAGCAAAGGACAAAATTACAGCTGCACAGAATGAGAGTGCGGTCGCAGAGGGGAAGGGAGGAGCCTCTCAGCAGTACACCTGTGGTGGTGGCAGGGCTGCTGGCATCTGCCTTCACCAGGCAGTTCTGCAGCGCTGGAGCAGGTTATTTAGGGATGTTACAGAATTTCCGTCCTTGACGGTTTTAAAGACTCGGCGAGGCAAAGCCTCAGGTGGCTGATCGGATCCAATGTTGAGCACTGTCCCATTTTGAAAAAGAGTTGGGTTCCGGGACATGCTCACCCAGCATTTCGGTGTTTTTACGTGCAGGAACACAAAATCAGGGAGAGGAGCCAGCACTACTAGTG
The DNA here is from genome assembly GCF_964289735.1 of Phaethon aethereus. Classification (NCBI taxonomy): domain Eukaryota; kingdom Metazoa; phylum Chordata; class Aves; order Phaethontiformes; family Phaethontidae; genus Phaethon; species Phaethon aethereus. Next base: position 6,408,489 of record NC_138601.1, read on the forward strand.
GTAAAGAACGCTGGTGCACCTTGTGGCAAGGGGCTTGGCTCCTCTTCTGTAGAGCGCAAAGTTCTGGTGAATTAACGCTTCAAGCATAGCTAACTGCTGTCAGAAAAAGTGTCTGCTTTGTCTCTGAAGGTGTTTACAGTACCTCTGCCGTGGGTCAGCGTGTTCAGTTCACAGAATATCGGGTTATGTAGGGTTCTTAGACCTGTCCTGACAGCTACCGGGGAGGCAGGAAGTATAGGTTGTTTGCTGTGCTGTATTTTCTGCAAATAATTCTTAATTTCCTGGCTCACTGTAGCTACTGCATGATCCTAATGATCTTGTCTGCTAAGAATGGCTCTTAGCTATTTTTCAAAGTTGTTTTCTGTAATGCACAATACCAGATATTTAGTAAAAAAAATTAGATTTCAGTAAAAAATAAAAATTCACTTGATAGAATGCATTTTTAGGCTCCAAATAAGAACATACATCAGTAAAATGAGGAAAAAAGGCAGTAAATTTTTACAAGACACTTGTCTTTTTAGAATTTAAAGTATTATACCACTTAAAAGTCCCCTTGTGTTCATAAGGCTTCCTTGTTCTTGGCTGTGTCTGCTGGCACATGTAAAAGGATCCTGAGTTCTGATTTTATTTTTCTTAGCCGGCTGTTTTTCAGCTGACCTGGACTGAGAAAAGAATGTTTTGTTGTCCACTATCTTTTCTACAAGTGTCTTAATTATTCTACTTTTATGTATTTCTAAAACCAAAATATTGACAGTGTTTTTCATTGATGGTATGAGAACAGTCACATAATAAAAATATTAGGAATCCATCAAACAAACATAACATACTATACCTGAGGACGGTATAAACATTAATAGGGAGAGCCTATGTATTTAAGCAAATAAGAACTTGACATGGAATTTAAAATCTTCCTTTTTCTTGCTTTGCAGTACTGATTGTTTACAGTTTGCTTTCAGTTCCCTGGGACTCATAATGTCTTCTGTTTACATCAGGAGAAGTCAAGGCTGTCTAGCATCCCGTGACGCATCCCGAAATGTCTAAGTTTGAAATACAGTATAGAGGTCTGCAGGGATATTGGATTTGGTCCCACAAACCCAACTTTGTGCATCAACAAGCATCTATGGATGAATCTTCACATTACCAGGAGCTAAACATTTGCCAGTTGATACAATTTTTAAAAGCTTTTAAAAAAGGAATTAGCACTAATGGTTTCTTTTTCCACCTTTTTTTTTCAGGTGTAAAGATACAAGATCCCTGAAGGCTGAACGCAGGTAAGTGTAAGCAATTGTATCTTTACTAGGATTTATGTAATTTTGAATTCTTGCTACTTCCAATGTTCATATTTTATTACAGATGTTGGATTTTAGTTAACTTTATAGTTCAGATGCTGTGCAACAATTATTTGGATTCTGTGATACCGTATAATAATGCTGTAGTGATTGCAAACTGCTTTGGTTTACCGTTGTTGCTTGCTTACCAGACAATAGCTAGAGTGGTTTCTAGATTTTACATGCATCAAAACTGCACCCTCGGCAATTCTAAGTCATCTTTTAGACCATAATATTAAATTCAGGATTAATGTGTATGTAGGTAAACTATATAATTATTCAGTGGAAATATCCACTGAATGATGTAGGAAGTAATGGTATCACCACAGTCACCGTTGCAGTCCTTGAGGTATGTACATTATTTCATATTTCTTTGTATACAGTTATTCTGAAAGTATGTATGTCTGTGGAAGATGACAACAAGAGAGACATATTTTTCTCTTCAAAATGGAGATGCTGTCAATAATGGGGAAGATGATATGATTTCTGGTTTTCCACATACCAGAAAAAAAATTATGGTTAGGGAAGAAAGATGATGAATGCTGTCCTGTCTTAGGAGGAGAAAAAATTTCCTTCAGTCTATAATGTTAAAATTTCTCTATAACGGTACTCTTGGTAATCACACCCAACTACATAAACAACCTCCATTTGTCTATTTCTGGTATCATTAATTTAATTCAGATCGTAATTATTTTATTAAAAAACTTAGTCTACAACAGTATAAAATATTATTGAAATACATGGCATGTAGTAAGATTCTTTTCATTTATTTATTAACACTGCTTTTAAAGGCAGAAAAAAAAGAGGTACCCTTGTGTTCCATGCTTTTAGGAAAGAAGTTACTTAAACTGTTGAAGATGGTGCATTTACTCAAGAGGTTTTCAAGTTCTTCCCTCTTTATACTGGCATACATAGAAGATTCTTCTATTTCATTTCTTTGGGTTATTTATCACAGTGCTTTTTCTTTAACAGACTGGATTTTAGATCTTGCGATTCTATGATGCTGATTTAGTTCTTTGATTACTGCTTTAATTACCCTGGCTTTTATTGGTTCGAAGCAGGAAGCAGAAAAAATGCTAGAGGAGTGGGTTTTACAAAAGGCAGAATGGAAGCACAGTATGAAACCTGTGCTCCCGTTAAACTTCTAGTTTGGGTCCAGTGTCTAAGGGATGTGATAGAATGTGCAGAGCGTTTGTATTCTAGAGAGAGAGTAACACACATGTAAGAGGTCACACTAACTTCCTTGTCTTACCTGAGAATCACACGAAAATCGTCAGAATTGTGGCTCAGGAACAAAGGCTTAGGTGTAAATAGTAAATCGATTGTATTTTGGTTTATCGTTTTGGCTGAGATTCCTTTCAGTGGCTGATCTGAGTTGGTCTCGGGAAGCCATGCTGAGACTTGGCAGGATTGGGCCGTGCTCCCGCCAAGAGGGAGGCCCTCCGGGTCAGGGAACCGTGGCACAGCGCTGGGGCCGCTGCCTCCTGCCAACCCGGGCACCCCCTTCTTCTCCACTATGGTTGCAGGCTCTACAATATGTTGTTCTGTTTGCAAAATCTCTCTTGTATTGATAGCTTTAAGTTATAAGTTAGTGAGTATTGTTTTAATCCCACATTTAAGCAGGTTTTTTGACATGGATGTGTTCTAGCATTGGACTAGTTGTCCAATGTTTATTTAAATGTCCACTAGTTTATTTAAATTAATGGGGAGTACTATACCGCACACATAGTATATGGTAAAGCAAGATATCCAACAAAATGACAAATATGGATCAGGAGCAGCAGTCCTAAATGAAGAATAAAGGGAGACTAATATCTTAAAGCTTGCTGAGTCCTTTTTATTAGTCAAGAAAACTGGAAAGTGAAGTTAGAATAGCAAAATTATTTTATCTATTAATTGCTAACAATTATAAAAAAGCGTATCTAATTACATGCCTGATGTGTACATCATATTGAACACGTTATTGAACAAAGAAAATTGATATGTTTAAAGAAGACCGTGAAAATAATACAGGTAATACCAATAAACTAAAGAAGAAAATATATTGCATGACTGTTAAGAATGAAAATGCAGGCTTTGTTTTCTGTAAAAGAATCTTAGTGAAAAGCCAATCTATTTTTATCACTTCATACAAAAGAACAAAATTATTTATCCATTTTGGCTTTGAAAAAACATGGAGCAAACAGATCCTTTGCAATATCAGTTTGTGCCTTATATCTTCTCTTCAACTTCCTTAACATGAGAAGCAACAACTTTTCCATCTACCACTTCTTCAACAATTGTCTTGATCTTTCTAGTTTTGGTAGGATCTAAACATCATAAACAAAACAAAACAAAAATTTATCAAAGTGTTAAAAATTATAAAACAGAGCAGCACATGTACATGAACAGTTACATTCTTTTCCTTTCAAATTGGCTTCTTATTATAATGAACACTTAGAATAGCATGTATTATTTTATTTATAAGAATGACTTTAGAAAGAAAATTTTATTCAATCAAGTTCTACCTACCCTGAGAAGAATCCAGTGATTGTGTTTGTGATTTGGACCCTGTCAAGGATGAGCTTTCAAATGTAACTCCCTGTCCCGCACTCCTAAAAGTGAATCAGAGACAGGCAATATTGCAGAATGTTTGTCAGGATCAGGAGAAATTCCCTTTTCAACTTGGCATTGGTAGCATTATTTTAAATACTGAGCAGAATGGTTCATTCTCCTCAGAGTAAATCTGTATTATTTCAGAATCGGTGTATGTGCCTTACTGTCTTTTGGTGAACATACTGCTTGTTTTTACCTCTTTTGTCCTGGAAAGGATTTTGCTACAGAAAATAAAACAAAGAAGTTATTTTCTGTAAATTAGTTACTTACACAAACTCGCCATCCAGCAAGCGACGATAGGTTTCAATCTCCATTTCCAGGCGAGTCTTGATGTCTAGAAGCTGTTGATACTCTGCATTCTGGCGCTCCATATCAGCCCTGACCTGAAACAGCTGGGACTCCAGATTCCCAATCTGAAGTTGCATTTGTGAAAGCTGAGCACAGTAACCTCCTTCCGTTTCTGCTAAAGTGTCTTCAAGGGATTTTTTCTGTGTAAGAAGGATGTTAAACAATCTCTGATTGAGGGAAAAAAATCTTTACAACAACAAAACTAACTTAAATAGTTTAATGGGAGTAAGTATAGCCTCATTACTTAGAGATTTTTATTTTTTTCTTGAAATACCAGTTTGAAAACTTGCTGCTTCACTGAATGTGAACATAAAAGTTCATCTGCTTTATAACACGCTACTTGCAAGCCAATTATATATATTACTGCTATTTAGGAACGAAAAGAGTGCAGGATTGAACAGGAAATAAATGCAAATCTTAAATCCTTTAGAATATTATAAGCTCTAACAACACTTTTGAATTTGGAAAATTTACTCTGACTAGTTAGCAGCTTCCTTAGAACATACCATGGCAAGCTGAGATTGTAGTTCGATTTCCAAGCTCTGGAGAGTCCGTTTTAAATCTGTGATCTCACTCTTTCCTGACTGAAGCTGCTCGGTATTGGTGGAGATTTCCCTTTTCAGCTCCCCACTCTGAAATGACAAGGAAGGATAGAGTGTACTTTTACTGTCCCAAATATTTAACTTATTTTTACATGCATTTCACTGAATTTGCTATCTCTGGTTGTTACTTTTTCATTGAACCATGCTTCAGCCTCTTTACGATTTTGCTCAGCAATGACTTCATACTGTCCCCTCATGTCATTCAAAAGCTTGGTCAGGTCAATTCCTGGAGCAGCATCCATTTCAACGCTGACTTGGCCAAAGGCACTGCTTTGGATGCCCTGAAGCTCCTGGAGAGATTTAAAAACAAGAAAAGTTTCTGTTAATACAAGGCAAAATAGTTCTACCAAAACTATATGTAAAGAAATATATGTGATATATGTAAAGAAATATATGTGATATAAATTCTCTGTCAACAAGAATCCGTAGTATGTGCGCATATTTCTTTCACTCTTTCACTTAGTAAATTCAAAAAAGAACAGCAAACAGAACAAATAATGAAACCAAGGAACTCCCACTGGCGTAAATAAGGGAATCATTTGATATTTCATAATTCCCTCTGCCTTGTTACAAACTCACAAAGGAAAAAAAAAAGTACCTCTTCATGATTCTTCTTGAGATAAGCCAGTTCTTCATTCAGGCTTTCAATCTGCATCTCCAGATCAGCCCTTGTCAAGGTCAGCTCATCAAGAACTCTGCGCAGACCATTGATGTCAGCTTCCACACTCTGGCGAAGAGCCACTTCATTCTCATATCTGTAAATAAAGTAATTAAATATGATTTTTTACGTGGTTAATGAGGTCAAATGCAAACTATTACTATGTACTTATATAGCTTTTAATATGAAATCTGAATACACATAAGTATTATAATATTGTTTCATAATTATGTTAGTTAAATTAGTTAGTTAAATGTAAGTATTTTACAAGGAGAGACTTGTACAAAATATTTTTTTCCTTAAAATATTAGTAAGAGTTTTTGTAGTACTAAGATATACTTACTTCAGTCTGAAATCATCAGCAGCCAGTCGGGCGTTATCGACCTGCAAAATGATTCTTGCATTGTCGATAGTTGCATTAATGATCTGGAATACAAACAATGTTCAGAGAATGATTTTATAGCCCAATGGCTTTGCAGCTCAATGTAGCTATTTACATAACTGTTATCCTAAATACGACTATAATATTAAATGTAATTTGTTAGGTTCTTGTATAATTTACTGTGAAAACATACAGGACAGATTTTCAGCTTCTGCAAATCAGCACGCTTCGCTTAATGGTAGAATGCTGGTTCGTGTTCTATGACTAGGTATTTATAATCTCTGAAGACCTTACCAGGTAGTCTCGCTATTTCAGGAATATAATGTAGGAAATATGAAATCTATCAAAATTTAAACTCTGTAATCTCCAAGAGTTTGTGGAACTGGATCCCATCACCGCCTTCTCCTTTATTCAAATTGGACCAAGGCACACAGCATTGTGTGATACAGCTACAAGTCTACCATCAATATACAAGAAAAATTCAACACATGATACCAGTGCAGTGTGACAGCGGTTATTACAAGCATCAGTACTGTAGCATAAATTTGCTCTTGGTTTCTGGAAGGAATTTGTTATTTTTATCCAAAATATTACTAGGTGAATTACAAATGTAAAGATATGTTAAGTACATTGCTTTGTTACCTTGTTTCGAAGATCTTCAATTATAGGATAGTATTTACTATAGTCATTCCCGGATCCAGGGATACCAGTGCCAGGGCCGTTTTTCTCATACCACTCGCGGATTTTGCGTTCCAACTCAGTATTGGCATCCTCCAGAGATCGTACTTTGTCCAGATAAGCAGCCAGGCGGTCATTGAGGTTCTGCATAGTTTCTTTTTTTGAGCCAGAAAGAAGGCCACCATCCCCAGCACCAGCAGTACCAAATCCACCTCCAAAACCAGATCCTGAGCCACTACCAAAGCCACCTCCAAAAGCAGTGCCTGAGCTGCTGCCAAAACCACTTCCTAAACCTCCACCAAAAGCACTGCCTAAGCCACTTCCGTAGCTACCACCTAAACCAAAGCCTCCACCAAAGCCACTGCTTAAGCTGCTCCCGAAGCCTCCACCTGAGCTACTCCCAAAACCCCCACTGAAGCCAGAGCCTGAACCAAGCATAGAAGCAGCACCAAAACCTCCGCCAGATCCTCCACCAAACACAAGTCCACTGGCACCAAAGCCTCCGCCACCACTAGAACTAGACATTCTCAGAGATCCCCCGCCAAGTGCACTCCGAGAAGAGAATTGCCGGGATCCACCGCTTGTGCACACAGAAAGGGCCATGGTGCTCAAGGTGCCCTGCTCTATTATGCAAAGCGTACGAGACGGAGCCAGGCAGATCAGAGAGCAGTTTAACCTTTATATAGGGAAGCAGTGGGTGTTTCAGTAGTAGTCCCCACCTCCTAGGAAGGTCTTTAATTCTTTCTCGCTCTCTTATTTGGAGGGGAAGTCAGTTTAGTATGTCCTGACCAAACTAAATGATATGTGCCGATGTAAATTGCCAATGGGAGTGGAAATCTGGTGCCCTCCAGGTGTTTGCTGTATGAGGGGAAGTGGGTGGGGTAGAGCTAAGACATCATAATTAAGGTTTTGCCATGTGCAACAGAGCACAAAAATTTCTTTTTGCATTTAAATCCTTCACAAATAATTTTTTTGTCATTACATATTCATTGCTTTCTTGGTTTGGGGCTATTATTACAGAAGTATGCTCAAGTCAGTGGAGTGATCCCTTTCATATCATACCCAGTGTGCATGTCAAAAATGTGTTTCTTTTCATAACACTTTTCTGGCATGAACCTCTGACAGATTAGTGCTCCCTGTACGTTTTATTTAAAGAAGTAAGAAAAGTGATCAGCAGAAGCATATGAAGAGGCATATGGACATTCAGTGATCTGCAGGTTGATCTTTAATATGAAAACATAAATATACTTGATTATACTGAACATTAGTTGTAGTTGTGTTTTCTGCCCTAAACCTTTCATCGTTGAAATATCTCTGTGTGATATGCATAGCCTATAGCAACAGTTTATACTTCTGAGCTGACAACTAACTATTGTTTCTTCTAAATTGTTTGCTATTACCTCAAAATAAGGAAAATGTTTTCTGTATTTTGTGCTTTTTATAATATAAATCTAAAGATCAAATACAGCCCCTTCTGGGTTACAAGTTTAGGCATGGAAACACTTCAAAACCAATATACTTTTCTTTTGAAGTTGTTTTGGTAAACAGAAAATTGTTTTTTCTTTGTCTTGGCTTAATTATATAATTGGATTTTTCAACTGAAATGTATTCTTAATTTATCTACATGCAGAAGCATGGGTGCTTTTTTGGGCAGAAATGTATTCTGAGCAGTAGATCAAAGGTTTAAGTAAAGCATTTATGTAGAAATGAATTGATAGCCTGGTATTGGTGACTCATGATAGTGAACGCGAAGGATTATTTTCTTTGGCAGCTGTTTATGCACAGTAAATAGCACATTGGACAGGTGAGCTTTCAAAAGGAAGAGTTTTTTGTGTTTATGTTGTCAAGAATAAAACGCAGCCTCCTAGGACTGAGGACCTGGGTGTGGCATGGGAGTCTCACCCTGTATGGGCAAGGGTACATGCAGTTATTGGCAGAGAAAGGTTTAATAGGGATGGTGGTCTTTTTGTTTCTGAGCTGAAAGGCAAAATGTATTCTTATTGAATTAACTTATTATTAAATGCAAATTGACACTTCTTATTTATTTGGAAACCAGTTTTTACTGAAGTGAAGCTGCATTACATTTGAATGGTAGTTCAAGTTCAGAAAAGGTGCACTGAATCAGCATGCTAGTACATAAGAGAAAAAATAGATTGCTAAAATAGATTGCTAAACTTTGGATTGCAATTAAACTAACATATTCAATATTCAGTAGAAAGTGTATCATCTCTATCTGGTAAATTCTTTTTTGTAAAGTTTTGATGAGGTGTCCATCAAGGTTTCAGAAATAGCAGCCCTCTTCTAAAAACTTTTCATTTATTAATATGTTGAAAGTGTGAGAAGACATAAGGCACCAGATATCGAAGTGAGCTGTCTGAAAAAATGAAGAAAAACTTCTCATAGTGCTTTCAGAAGAGTCCACTACCATCAAGAGCTTGTTAAGCACATGAACAAATTTTGTCCCATGTCTTCATCTAATGACTTTCACCTGCTTAGCACTTTGAAACTTCAACAGTAATCATTGCTTCAGTATTTTTCTAAATTTAACTTAGATTATTTTAAAAGCTATAATAAATTCATGCTATAAGTCCTTCAGCTTTCCTATTTTTACTGAGCAGGTTTTTAAAAGTAATTTTAAGACTGATGTAAGTGAAAACGAATACTTCATTTTGTATCTGTTTTGGAAACAATTATATATTTACAACAGGCTGATTAGTTTTTTTTTCATTAATGTACTTCTTCACTATGTAAGTAAATCCAAAATCTTGTACTTTGTAGCTTACTGATTTTTATTAACACTCCCACACAAGAAAAAAAAAAGGAAAAAGATTGTTTGAGATGTGATAGTTTGGCATTTTTCAACTCTTCTGGGTTTTAGGGAGAATTAGATGGGATTCTTTATAAAGTTTAATCTTTTAGTTTTGGCATCAGCTCCAAGGAGCTCAGAGGCTGTCTCCTCTCTGCTGGTGCCATTTATGGCTTCTCTTCGATCTCTTTGATCTGAGAGGAGACAACCTTGCCGTCAACCACCTCTTCAACAATTGTCTTGATCTTCTTGACTTTACTTGATTCTGGTAAAGAAAGTGAGCAGAGAATTAATGAAATGCAATGTATATTGACAGAATAATATTAGTAGTAGTACTGTAGTACTAGCAGCAATTCCACCCATGAGAAAATGGACAAAGGCATCTTTTCAATGCACAGTTACTGTGGAGTAAACTTTTGGGCTGTACAGGATATGGTTTCTCTTCTTTTGAACATCCTGTATGTTACCCATAATACTATAGTGGACATTGTATTAAATAGTTTTGCTTTAGTTTAGCACAAACTTGTAGACCTAAGACCTAGGAATAGACTTACACTGAAATGGATATTTTTGCTACTGAACTAGGTAATTTATTTAGGAGCCTAGTCTCCCTGTGCAGTCAGGGGAGAGAAGAAGATGCTTCTGAAGTTCTCCAGAGGGTAATTCAATAATTCTCAGTCGTTCTTTTGGCTCTTTGAGGAGTCTGTGGTTTTACTTTGGGTACCTGAGTTATATACATAAAAACAGGCTTTGTATAATCCCTATAGGTTATCTATTCATACAGTTGATTTCTTTCTAGATGTGAGATTCCACCGGTTGATTATCTGCTCTGAAACCGTGTTGTTTTATTTCAGGCTACTTAGTTCCATAACATTTCAACAGGCAGACATCAAAAAATAAGGAAGTTGGTGTGACATACCTTTTTCAAGCTGTGCTGTAGATACATCTACTTGGAAATGTCTGTTCAAATGATAAATTAAAAAATATAAATATATGGCATCTAACATATTGAAGAAACATCCTTGTATGTTTCCTGCACATTTAAGCAAGGCAGATAATGTCCTTTCATAAAGACATTTAACCAGGTGCTTAAATGAGTTTTCTCTGTGGAATTAAAACTTGCTAAGCACAAGCTATAGGTGAAATTAATCTGCAGACTAATTTCTGCAATGCCATGACTTCAGCTCATGCAGATATGCCCAATCTAGTTCCTGAGCCAGAAAGTGGCAGATTTTACACTTTCACCTTCCATGAATATAGACAGTATTTGCAATGTTGTTTGCTGTCATATGAAACTAAACTGACAAGCAAGTGCGTGTATTTCCTCACCTGCTGTCCTCTCCTTCCAGCAGGCGGCGGTACGTGGCGATCTCCATTTCCAGGTGTGTCTTGATATCCAGCAATATACCGTACTCGTTATTCTGACCCTCCATGTCAGCTCGAAGTTGCCTCAGTTGAGCCTCTAAATTGGCAACTGTTTCCTGTATTTGGGTTAGCTGGTAATTATAACGTGCTTCAGTTTTAGCCAGAGTGTCTTCTAAAGACTTTTTCTACAGCCGATGAAAAGAACACATATGTATTATTCAAGAGGATACATTTTTGTGTTAAAATAGCATTTTGATTGAAAATTTGTCCATGTAACTGTCTACTAAACACAGTCCTTATTTCAAGTGTTCTTTGTTATTTACCATGTTAAGCTGGGACTGTAATTCTAGCTCCAGACCCTGAAAGATCTGTTGCCGGTCTGTGATCTCTCTCCTTTGGGCTTGCAGCTGTTCAACGTTGATCGCTACTTCCTGTTTCAGATCTTCTGTCTGAAATGCAAAAGTGGAGGGACTGTAAACTGCCGCCAGACCTGACTGAGGTTCTTGCTGATGTTTAAGTAATTGACCTTACCTGCTTTTCAAATTGTTCTTTGGCTTCTTGGCGGTTCTTTTCCGCCATTTCTTCATATTGTTGTCTCATGTTTTCCATAATAGTTGCAAGATCAATACCTGGAGCAGCGTCCACCTCTACATTAACTGAGCTGCCTGCCTGTTTGCGCAGTCTGTCAACGTCCTACAGCAATGAGGATGTATTAGCATCAGCTACAGAGAACTTTCAAACCTGAATGCTGGAAGCAAATTCAAACTCTACAGGCATAGAAGTAATTCTTAAATAGCACCTCAGGGCAAGATAACAGTCATCTTTTAAGTACTGGTTAGTGCACCTCATGTTAGAACATTTTACTTATTTTGTAGCAGTAAATGCTATATAATAGCTAAACATTATAAAAAGATTATTTCCTCAGGACCAGATCTATGGAATGAGTGTAGAAGTCATGGTTCCCCTTTGCATACCTTTGTGGGGTAGCAACTCCTAAACCACAAATTATTCTTAAAGAAAACCTTGATTCCTATTCAGCCTTTGATGCCTAATAGCTTGGATGTCAGTTAGTGCCACACACAGTTATACTGCTTCCAGAAATGATACAAATCCTTCAGTCCTGCACAGCACAGTTTTAAGTGGATGGCTAGGTTGGCTATTTTTCTAGGTTGGATCTTTCTGATACAGTACTTAAAGAACATATTTTCTGCAATGTGACAAGGAATTTGCACTTTTGAAGTTGGTCGTATGACATTAAGAGGAAAGCTTGGGCATATGCCATAACTGAGATTTTGTTAAGAGTAATTTTGAATTTAGGATTTCAGTTTGTGTCTTGGAAAGGGGAAATAAACAATTGTTGTGGAACGTTCTTACCTTTGTAGGTCTTTGAAACTATAAATGTAATGCTAAGGGTGAGGTTCAGTTTGAGCTTAGACTCCTAAGAGACACTGAGTACACCTATCTAACTTGCAGGTATCTCTGCATGAGCCGGAGTTCCTGCTACAACCAGTAGAGACCAGAGAGTGTCCCGGCTGACCAGCCAATAGGTGTTTGCTCTACAGGGAGCTGAATCACTCTATAGGCTATGTCTGTTTTATTGACTGTCTCTCAGCTGATTATAATAGAACCAAAAGCACATTCACATACATAATATATGAATAGGTACCTAAATTTTGATGTGCTAAACTGGAGCTGAATCCCACTGTAAGTGTAATATTCTTTCAGATTAATGATGAAGATATCATTATTCCTAGTGAGGCTGAGTTTATGTATGCCACTTAAAAAAATCTCTCCCTGACAGTGTTCCTCTGCTCTCACCTCCTCATGGTTCTTCTTAAGAAAAGCTAGTTCTTCATTCACACTTTCAATCTGTGACTCCAAATCACATTTAGTCAAAGTCAAGTCATCACGAACTTGGAGCAGTCCCTTAATGTCACTCTCAACACTTTGCCTGAGCAGTTGTTCATTCTCATACCTGTAAAACAAGGCTTGTTTTGTCATTGTGAAAATGCAACTGTTGATGTAAATGTTAGAATTGGTAACCACTACAGCCTTAGTTGTAAAATTTTTCTTTTTGTTAAACTTTATGTTAGAAAATGTTTACTTCTCAGCTTTGATACTAATGACTAGAAGCTTTCATGAATAAGAGGAGCATGGAAGAGAATTTATGAAATGATCATGGAACTTACTTCAGTCTAAAATCATCAGCAGCCAATTTGGCATTGTCAATCTGCAGGACAAGCCTTGCATTTTCCAACTGTGCAGCAGCAATCTAAAAAGTAACAGTTGAAAAGTGATGAATCTTTGCACATAAATGCACACTTGTTCCATTTCTGGAAATTAATACTGCATGGGGCTTAAGGGCTTCATCTTGCTTAATTTTAGCTGTCTAAGGTTTAAGCTAAGTTCCCTTGGAAGTGCATGGAAGGAGTTAGGGCTTTCTAAAAGGCAAATTATCCTGTCATAAAATAGGTATCTAAAATAGTTGGGATGAACTGCTCTTTGGAAGGGATCTGCTTTGAAAGGATGGGAAATAGAACTGGTGAAAAGTAAGAGGGGAAAGATTCAAGGAAATTCACTGGAAGCATAATTTGACAAGTCCGGTTGCTGTAGGAATATTTTGTTTTTATAGTGGTAATTTACTATTTCAAGTAGTGATCTATTATTTTTTCTGAGCATTGGGCATTCTTTTCTAAAAAAACTCTTTGAAATCCAGAGATGCTAAACTATATTTAAATATGTAAATTACCATCAGTATTTTCACTAATTAAAATTACCTAAGGCGAAAAGAATAGAATTACTTTTGATGCAAACATTTTTGATATATGAGATTACTCACATCTGCGTGTTTGTAATCTAGTATTACAAACTATGTAAAATCTGTCATTAATATGCATCTGATCAAAATAAAGCATTTATTTTTCTTAGCTAAGACAATTGCCATTTGGAAAAGTAGATTTTCTACAACAGATTATTATCTATCTCCCTGATAATTGCAATCCATATATTTATAGATGGCTATATGATATCTTACCTTATTTTGGAGATCTTTGATTGTTTTAAAGTACGAGCTATAGTCATGCCTTACGTCCATGGTGTTCTTCTCATACCACTCCTTGATCTGCTTTTCAATCAGGGAGTTTGCCTTTTCTAGAGAATGCACCTTCTCCAGATACGAAGCCAAACGGTCATTTAGATTTTGCATAGTTGATTTTTCATTGCCAGCGAGCAGCACATCACTACCAGTAACACTAAGCTGGAAGTTCCCACTGAAGCCTTGTCCATGGTTGGTGCTGGTGGATATGCGGGTGCCGTAGCCACCAGCTCCCCCATAGACGCTAGGTGCCTGAACCTTTTGGATGGCCATTTTCCTGGAGGTTAAACCACTGACACTGGGTGCGGTAGGTTGGAAGCGGGTGCTCGTACCCCACTGAAAGCTTCGGTTAGAGAATGCCATTTGTGTTCGTTGTCTTCTAAAATATACAGCTAAATCTAGACAGAGAGGGAGACGCTGAAGTGAAGAGCAGTGTGTGCACTGTAAACCTTTATACTGTGTTTCAAAGAGGAAGCACAATAGTTATAAACCCCACCTTTGTTGACACATAGTGTAACTGGTGTCAGCACAAATAGCACACAGCATATTGCCCCCACACTCCGCATAGTGTAAAGGGGTTTTCATCTGTTCATCTGTGTTTGAGAAAAACTCCCCAGGTAGTTTGGCTTGCTTTTTTGTTATTTTGAATAAAAGACAAAACACACACAAACTGCTGAATCATTTATAACAGTATACCTGCAGCCATACTCTACAGTCCTTTTGAACAAACGAGCAGATTCTTACCCCCACGTGCAGCATATAAAATTAAAATGAGAGTTGACTGTATGTGACAAGAGGCTTAAAATATTTATATTTGCAATCAAGGATATATTTCTATTGAGTAAGCAATAGTTTGGGCCTCAGGACAGTCTAGAACAGTGTGTAAATTATTAGAAACGAGGCATCTGTAACTTCCATGTTAATTCATTTTATAGTAAGAACAAAACAATATTCATACTGTAATTGGAAAGCGAACGTTGTTGTAGTTAGCTCGTATTGAATATGAATTCATTTAGTATTAGAAAACCAGTACAAGTTGAACTCTAGCTTTCAACACAGTTGAAATTAGCAGAAAGAGTATTGTTTTTTTCATAAATAAAGCAATAGGAACAAGAATATTGGAAATCTTAATTGCCCACTTTATTTCACGTATGAGATGCCGAGGTCCATAGAGTGACAGATGTTTAGATCAAGTTTCCAGCATAACCAGCTTCCAGCCCTCTTGTGTGGCTGAAGTTAAAGCAAAACAAGTATCCCTCCTGCGTCACCAGTATTCTAGACAAAGAGACTACCAGCTAACGAGTTCTGCTGCAGGGTGTGCTGTCACAAACCAGAGTGTTCCGTTCGTTAACAGGAAATCAACTGCCTTTGTTCAGTGCATGACGAAACCCAACAGTCCTGCTTCTAATTGTACTGAGGTTCCTAAACTGATACGGTGTATACTTCTGATACAGAAAATGCACAGATAAAATGGAAAGCAAGGGAAGAAACTCATTGCTGAGGGGGTTATTAGTGCTGCAGGTGTGCATTGGGCAGTATGTAGGTGTAGTTCCTTGGGGCATTGCACTGACAGTACTTTAGTGTATTGTTACTGTACAGCTAGTCAGGTAGAACAATTAACACGTATTGCTTGTATTAGTGAAACAGCTGCTGTACATACTGATCTTCAACCTTGGGGCAAGGAAGTTGGTGAAACACTAAGCTTTGGATGCATTAAACTGTATATTGGAAGCATCTTCAGGTTTCTGAGAACACCTAACCTGGGATATTAGAGAATCAGTAAGTTTTTTAAATTACTGTGCTACAGATTAGTCTAAATTTGTGCTGGATCAAGGCAAAGAGTTAAGCTGTCATGCTTAGCTATTCTGAAAATATGCATCTTCCAAACCACAGTGATGAGCGTTCAGGCCAGAACTTTTTTGCAGGAGGATGTTGTGAATTGTCTTTGGACCTTGAACTTCTCTGGGTGTAACTGATAATGAAAAACATTTATGACAGTTGAAACCAAAGTACAGTAGCCATATCATTTGGACTGTCACTATAGAAACTGAAGGTGGGTCATCTTTTGTTCATTAAAATTATTCAGACTGAGTAAGAATCGATCGTATTAGTAGGGCAGAGCTTACACCTTTAAAGCTGTAACAGGAATACTGCAAGAGATCCTGCTACAGTTACATCTCTTGGCTATATATTTCACTCCCTAGATCTCTCACAGTATTTTACGATACTGTATTTAAGAGTAAACATTCTGCTTTGTCTTCTTAGTATTTATTAAAATTAGTTTTCATGTTACCTTGATGGTATTTTTTCTAAACATCAATTGAAGATGCCATTTTTTCTTTTCTTGGCAAATGACAAAGGTTATTTGTTAGCTTTTGTGTTTGCCGATAAATGTAAAAAGATGTCATCAAAGGTCTAGGTTGGCTATTGTGGGTCAAATTCCTAATCTTTGTATTCACAATTATCCCACCTCCGTATGGAGAAGCATCTACATAGCTTAAATATCAAAAGCTAATTGCGTATGTTGTTAAATTAATGTCAGGTGTTTGAAATTTACAGAAGCTGGATACTACTTAGAAATGTAAGAATAACATAAAAATACATTTCAGGTTGATAAAAATCCACTGATACATATTTTAAACTTTTCTCTAACTTCACCTTATACAGTGATCTAAATTAAAGTGGATGTCAGGATTAGGTCAGACATAGGCATTGTGTTGTGGCTCTGCTACTTTTGGTCAAGCTGAACCTTCAACAATTACTTTTCTTCCAGAATCCTCTTGACTATTAAGCAAAAGCGTTGAAGGCGTATGCAATTGGAAGCACAGAGACCTTAGTACCATGTAGTACAAAAAGATATTGGGCTGAATTTTCTTAGCGTTTTTTTTCTTTTCTTGTCCAAATTGTTTCCTGACAATTTCTCTGGTCTTATAATTTTATATATGCTTATATTTAAAAAAATAAGCTGAAATATTTTCAAGAATATATGCTAAGATTAGGATAGGTATTGTTCGTACCAGATGTGGGTTTTTCTCCTATTTTTGGGTTCAGTACAGCTTTTCATGGAATATATCTTGAACGGTTGTGTAAATCACTGGAAGCTGCAAGAGTGAACACCAAAGACTGTATCTATACCAGCAGATGAAACAAAGGCAAAGCCCATAAACTGGCTGAAGGGCAAGTGGCTCGTCGTGGGTCACATCTACAAAGCTGTAGAGCTGTCAGCTGGGAGTGGTCATCAGCCTCCACTACCTCTTGAACTATGCCTAGGTGCTATCTGGAAGAATATGGGCTACCTTATTTTTTATTTTATTTTATTTTATTTTATTGGTTGTAACAATAAGTTATCTAAACAGACGTTGAGCAGCCTAAAAATATATTATCTGATATCTGCAGTTTTGATCAACGTTCAAGCAGTGCTCTTAACACTTTGCTGATGCTTTAGTTCAGCAATGCAGTTTCCAACTCAAGACTCAGTTGTGAGTGGACAGTCTGTGGATTCATGCGTAACGCTTCCTTTCAGTGATGTGCTCAGTCGGACTTGTTTGTTTGTAGTCATAAAACATTCATAGCAACAGTAATAAATTCTTTGATTTCATGAAGAAATCTCACCTTTGTGACAGAATTTCAATGTATATTAGAGAGCAATGAGGATAAATCATGCAGGGTTATGATAACATGTGCATGCCGTTTAGTATTACTCACCTTCACTAACCAGTCGTGGGTAACCAGTCTTGAGAGTTCAAGGAAGAAAGACACACCCAGCCTTGGTTCTGCATTTATACTGCCTTTAGGTGGAACATAGGCTTCTCCTTTGGCTGACTTAAAGTTTTAAATAAAGAAAAGTCTTTTAGTTCAGTCTTTAGCGATGATCCATTCTAGGAGTGAAATGCAATGCCCATTTATTAATCCCTGTAACTGTGTTGCTGATCTCAGCTTGGCCTTTGTGTCATAAGAATTTGAATCTGAAAGATCTCTTACGATACAGTCCTGAAAGGGCTTCCACTGTACAGAGTGCATTCAAGGAAGAGGAATTCCTTGTTCAATATTCCAGCCACATTCCAGTGACTGAGAAATTCCCCTCCTTTCTTAACCTACTTGTGAGAAGGAGTTACTTCCTGATTTATGCCATACAACTGGTTTACAGCCAAGGGAACTGTTGTAAGTTGAGCCTTCAGGGGAAAATCAGAGTAAATTTTTAATGTAGGTGTGAGCCAATAGCAGATTTTAAATTAAGATTTTTCTGAATGAGTGAAAAAAAGTGCTTAGGACAATTCTCATCCAATTTGTTGATGCAAATGCTGGACCCTTGAAGACTGCTCACTCCAAGGAGTAAGAAAAGATATTTTGTGTTTTGGTGAATGTAATCAGTCAGGAGACAGGTCCAGATGATGTCACTAGCTCAACTGAATTCACTTACATCCTGAACATCTTTGCAGCACAAGATCTTACACTGTCTTCCTCACATGTGTATTTTTTCCTCATTTCCCTCTCCTTTTTTTCTTTTGTCCAGTGAAAATATCTTAATCATCAAGTCCCTACACCTTATTTCTTTCTGCTTTGAGTTTTTGACCAGAGAGGTAAAATTAAAATGTTACTTTAAATAGTATGATACTTCAAGAAGTGTTCCAGATCTTGGAGTGGTGCATAAGACAATGTGTTGGTTACATCTTTCCCCAACCACAGGTTGAAAATGAAAGTCAGGAGCTGCCTTTCCTGTCTTAGCTGCTCTCCTCGAATAGAATCAAATTTCAGTGCCAACAATAACAGCTCCAGGCCATACAAATGAACCTTGTCTTTTTAATTCCCTAAAAGTATCATTAATATCAGCTCTAATATAATCCAAAAGACTACCAGGCAGGTCTTCTTCCCTTGTAAAAATTATGTTGCAACTGAGGTGTCAGTGGAATGAGAAAACCAGTAAGCTGGAGAATATTTCAGCTTATTGGTTTTCTCAGTTCCATAATGCTGGCATAGTTCAGTATCCATGAGAAAATATCACATATTTATATGATTCAGTAAGCAAATACAATTTTCGTGGCCCTTTGCAAATATATGCACACACTGATAGTACGCCATAAAAGATACGTACAAACGCACTGTATTGCATGTATTCACATTCATGTAGATTTTTTTCACTAGCTTTTAAAAGAAATAATCCTTGTGGTTTCAGGGACCTGACTTGTATCACACTTGGGACCCCCAAACCAGGAGAAAATCTTAATGTGTTTTCAAGGGTATAATTGGACTCATAACTGTCAGGAGTTGCCTGGGCAGTTGCATGACTGCAGCTTTTTGTTTGGGGACCACTCTGGTAAATCATCTTTTCAGTACATTCTAGTGACCACGTAGCATCCCCTCTCCCGGTATTTGTATGACCAGAAGCAGACTATGGGTTGCTTGCTTTGTAGAGGGGAACCTGATATGCTGTCCCAGCTTCAGCATCTGTGTCAGGCAATCAGGTATCCAAAAAAAAAAAAAAAAAAAAAAAAAAAAGAATGAAAACAGGCTGAAAGCACTTCTCAGTACTCCCCTTGAGAAAATTGTGCACTTTTAGTTTTTTTTAGGAATGTTGCTTACACAAATACTTCAAGAGACGTTTCCGCTTAAAAATTTTTCACTAGCCTTAGGAATCTCCCAGAAGGCACGGACACCAGAAGGAGTGGTTCCTGTGGTGATGCTTAGCGTAGCAGTGCCATTTGCATGCCATTTGGAACAGAAGCATAATGTGGATATATCTGTTTGTCACTAGAGGCCACCACTTGCCTTCTTAACAGAGTTACGTGTACAAGTCTACGTATTATTTGCTCCATTGGGAGCATCCCTGCTGGAACCTGAACGTGGTTCATGAAATTCACACATTACCTAACAAAATTTCACACATTACCTACTTTTCTGGTCCTATATCCAGCAGAAAAAAAATTTTGCATAACTCTTGTGGCCAAATGTTTAGAGTAATATTTATCTTCACAGTCACAAGCTGTAATTACAAGAGTTTAGCACTTTGTATGGCAGTGAGTTTGTAAGCAATGGCAACAAGTAGTATCTGTCTTTCTAAATCTTGAAAGCTGAATTTCTGAGGACAGGTATGTTCATTATCCCTTTGAATTATGCTCCTTTCTTTATGACTGATGCTTGAGTATCTTAAATTTTTAGACAGCAGTAAACTCTAGACGTTAAAGAAAATTTTTCTTTGGTTTTGTTTTTATGGGTTTTTTTTTCTGCATAGTAGCAATGTTATTTCCGGTAGAACACGTCCATTCACAAAATGTCTTGGTAACTGGCTTGAGACTGTTCTGTGGTAAGATTAACTGAGAAACAGAGCCTGGGTACTGGGCTTCCAAAAATTGATAATTTGTCTCACTAATAAGGAATGAAAAAGTGGGTTTTTTCCTGCAGTGGTATCTTTAAAATGGCAATTTCTGTCTACTTGCGGCAACATTACATAGTTCCTTCTTTGAAATTGCTCTGGCAAGAGTTGCTTCCAGTGTATCTGTTTTATGCATTTTATGCTTTAGTTTCTTGTATGCGTGATTCTAGGGTGTAGATCTGAGCCAAAGGTGGTACTTTTCCTCTAGAAGTAGCAGACTATTAACTTCTAAAGTACTGTATAGCTTGTCAGCTACTTTACCTTGTTGTTTCTCCTTTCCCCTGCCTGCTCCAAATAATTATTCTTCTAAATTGAAATACATTTTTCTCAAATTATATTCCTCATTTTTGTTGCTTTCTATAGAACCTAATAACAGCCTGTCAAATTAACTCCTTTTGACTTGTCCTTAGGACGTTGGAAAGCAGAAAGATTTACCCCTGAAGTCTAGATAGTTATTGAAAGTGTCTTTACCACAGATGATGTTATGATTTCATGCCTTTAAGCTTCTGATGCATATTCAGACTTTCAAAAGCAAATTAAGGTGTCCAGAAGAAGCAGCCATGCACCTGTTTCACCATTAGGTCATGTCTAGTACTATGAGCATTTGTCATGAGGGCAGTCCAAACTGTAATATATTGATGCTTATGTTTGATGGGATATTTTTGCAAAGAATTCTTTTATGCCAACCTAGATGTGTAGCTCAAGTAGGTAATTTCAGTATAGTCATACAATTAAAAATATAATAAAAATACAACTTGAAAAGAAACGAAAAATTTCACCAACGAAGGAATTATGAGGAAGCAATACATAGTAAAAAGTACTCATGATTTCACAAAGCCAAATGTATAAGTAGAGTCAATAATTAAGATGCTTTTGTTGTATAATTCAGGATGTGGGGAAGATGGGGGGTGCAGGCCTCTCAAGCATTATTCTTTCCTTGCTTCCCTGTTTATAGATCCTTCCCTTTTCTGCATGATTCATACACAGGGACAAGCATCTCCCAGCAAAACTTTAGAAACCTTTATAGGTCAGGGTGTGGAGATTGTGAAATGTTTTACCGGCTCTTCTACCTATTCTCCCTGCTTCAATAATAGCATGCAAACAGTGCTTTTAGCAGTGTTATAAATGCTAGATTTTCTTTTCTTCTCTTTCTGAAATGGCTTCATTTATTTTGCATCTGTATTAACAAGGCGGGCAGAAAGCAAAAATTTTGCATTCTACAGAAATGTCATGCTCGTAAGTAAGAAAGAAACCTGCCAAAGTGTGGCCACATCACCAGAAAGAATGTGTGATTAACAGCACAAACCATTACTGCATTACCTCACTGCAAACTTCTTCCACAGGATCAACAATTCACTTACCAGAGCTGCGTATTGTAATACACCTTAATAAGTTTTAACATTTCTCCAAGTGAAATGAGCTGTGACTCATACGCATTCTGGAGCGCATTCAAGTCTGTTAGAAATCACGCTGGAGGATTATTTAGTGCAGGACTTCCTTAAATGGCAGGTGAAACTACAAGAAGTGATTTGTGAACGCTGGTGGTTTCAGCCTCCTTTTATAGCCTGAGTTCCTGTCTCTTGTTAGTTTGCAAATTGTTACATCATTCACTTAGACTTAGAAATGACATTATCTCCTACTGATATTTTTTTGCTATCTTATTCCATTTACGGGAAATAGAATATATTCACGTTGAGTATGTTATTTTTTATGATACTTTGAATTTTTAAAATTGCAGTTTCTTTGGGCCTGGGTCAGTCACTTCCTTGATGTGGAAACAGCGCTTCTCTGTATATCTAATACTGCGGTAGAATAAATACCAGCTATCAGAGCTCAATCAGTTTTAATATAGTGAATTAATAAAATAGTTTGTCAAGCGATGCAGTATCACACTCCTGAAGATTTCCTTTCCTTCAAGACACTGATCTGAGACTAAGAGAAAGAAGCATGTACGCCATCTCTTTTTTAAAGTTTCGCAAATACTACAACATCACCAAAGACACCCAGGCATACGTACAGGACTAATTTTCGTAGGGCTATTGGCACATGTAAATTGAAGAACATCATCAAAGTATGTGCAGGGTCTTGACCGGCAGTACACACTTGAAATGAATCAATCAAATTATCTCTTCGGTGCGATCAGACACAGAAAGGATTGCTGTAACTAGAGAATGGCTCTTTGCGGAGGTTGTATTATCTAATAGCTGGGGTAAGTAGAAGCTGTGAAGTGATGAATTCTAGTTTAGTTGCTATCACGGACTTTCTTTGCAGCCTTGAGCAAGTTGTGTCATCTTTTTCCAATTTCTCAAGCAATAAAATGGGAATGATAATACTACCCCCATTCATTATCTCCTTAACTTCATCTCTCAGCATGTTGTGAGAATATAACGTTAACAGTGCATGCGAGTGGTAAATACTAGCATCGTTGTTTATTATTTCGGGTGCAGACCTACTCTAAATACATTTAGAAATGCATAGCTTATCTACCTACCAGAACACATATTCAGAAGCAATGAATAACCACTAGATATAAGGCAATATATGTCCAGTGATACAGTATCATAAGCTGTTCATCAAAAAGGAAATCTGCAATTATACATAGTATTATAAAGCCCAGAAGAATTCTCCATAAATAAGCAATTTATGCTGTAGAATACTTGCTGTCATTTAGAAAACAGAATGTAATGTAACTGATATTTATATGTTTAAGGACTAATTAGTTTACTTCATTTATTAAAAGACAGGAACTTGAATGGATGTGTTTGAGCGACGTGTGATGATGTTAGTAAACGGAGTGAACTATGAGGTCAGTGTTGTGCGCTGTGCTGGTCTGCCCATTACAGAATGCAATGCTGCAGTTGTAAGAGAAGGTTAAAATCATCAGAGCACTGGAGTGGAATGGGGATTCCACTACGTCTTAGCCAGTACCATTTGGACCGTAGCTGAGCGTAACACAGGGATGCAGGGAGTGCATCTCTTACCTCTGCATGAGAAGACACTAGGACACAAGTAAAGCCAATGCATTGCTCAAGAATGTGAAATGGAGAGAGGCGTGTTCTATAAAGCACTTCAATGATTCGTTTCTCCTCCTTCTTTCCTTGTAGCTTATCACAATCAAGACCTAGCACAAAGCATAGATACTTTCCTTTCATTTTGAAATAAGGAGCTACTTAGAAGTTTTTCTCAGTATCTGTATCACAGCAATGTGGTTATGTTCTGTAAATTTGATAAATGAATATAGTTTTAAATAACACGGCTGCGTGGTACTTAGTTGCTCTCTGGGGTTAAACCACGACAAAAACCTAGGCACGTTTTGTCCAGATGCTACAAACACCAGGTCTGGCTTGTTGGATCTGGTAAGCCATAAGGAAGGACATTGTTAATTATCCAAGAGTTACTAATCCTGTATTACAAGTTTTACCCAATTTAAAGAAACCATTAGGTAATCCATTCAATGCTTTTGGGATCTCTTTGTGCAACAAGGGTGGAGAGTTGGGGGGGGGGAGCGAAGGGGAATCATTAACTGGTCCTAACATGCCAGTAAGAAAACATTGTACCATAGAGGTGGACTTTGTTTATTTTAAATCTGCATTTTCTTTGAAATGTTCACTTTCTCTTGTGAGCCTGGTTTCAAAGCAAAGCAGGTAACAGGAATCCTTTATGAAAGTCCCTTATGAGTGGGTACGAGAGAGTGCAATGACGATTTCGCTCATGAATATGAGACTGCCCTGAACACACCGTTTTATATGCAGACCTTGACTTTGGAATGCAAATCCGTACAGACACTCATTATGCTCCATTTTGTCTCTCTTTGTTCTGCTTTGCAGTCTTCCTCATCTCAACAGTCCTAATAATATTTATCTTTTTCTTGCTCAGTTTGTAGCTTTGCATATCACTGGAAATGTTCCTGTTGCTGATAGGGTGTCCTGCTGAGTCGGTGTTTGGGCTGATGTGAGAAAGGGGAAGCAGCTTGGATTTGGCTAAATAACTTGGGCCTCTCCCCTTACATTAGTATGCATTGCATATACCAGTCTATCCTGACTACAGAACCCATCAACAAAAACAATGAACATTAATATGAACACAAATAACTGATTTTTTTTTTTATTAAATGGGTCGCTGAGAAAGAATAAGGGTTATCTGGAAAAGCACTTACAATCTTTGAAGGAAAGTGTGTAAAGACAGTTAAAAGAAAATTTCTCTAAAGCTGAAGAATAGAGAAATGTTTCTAGGGTGACTGTTTTAGTAAAGTGTACTTTACAACAATCCTAGTAATAATGCTGTTTTAAACGGTGACATTGAAAAGTTGTATATAGAGAAGTCTAATAGTTTTGCTTCTGTAAATGTCACCCGTAAATTGTGTCACCTCTTTTCTTCTTTTTTGTGTCCTTCCAGTTTTATACCTTCTGAAACAATGCAGAGGCTTTTGCAGAAACAAAAAAGGCTTTTGCAGTCTTGACCTATGTCAGTAACACTGCTACTTTGGGCTGGTGCTTATATAAGAAAAAGCAAAATCAGAAATTACAATGACCAGAACAAGTAATGCAAAAGAATTTATTGGCTGCAGTGAGGTATATGATGAGATACATAAGACCAGGAGAAAAGCTGAGAGATTATTCACTTTAAATTATAGTTAATTTGAAGAGCAATAATGAATCACAGATGGAGATTCATGCCCCAGTGAGATGTGCATAATACATATATTACCAGCTCAGCCAGCCATTTTCATTGAATAGCTTTTCTTCGGTGTTTTGATGACTAAAAGCTCTTTAAGCTAACAATATCAGCTATACCTAGCTCTGTATGGCATTTTTCTTTATTAGGCTGCAAATCATTTCAGGAGAGAGCTCACTAGAGTATCCCTATTTTACACAAAGGGAGACCAACATCCAGCACATAGTTGCACAGAAGGGTTGTCAGAGCTTAGCCCACTAGGAAAGCCAGTAGTTAGCAGAACTTTTTACTTCATGCTTGCTGGTGGATCTCGTTGATGGTGGAGGATACCACCTGCCCATTCACACTGTCATGGACAATTGCTTTGATCTTTCGATTGGGCAGCCCAGCATGTTCTGGAAGACAAAGAAAGCTTAATTAGACAAGAAGCAATGCTGAGACAAGCTGATGCAGGGAAAGCTTCATTTACAGTAATTTACCAGCTACCTCCTCAACTGATTTATCTTTACATGTTTCCCTTTAAGTCAATACTTATTACTTCTCTTTGTGAAGTGTACAGCCAGAAAGTCACCCTGAGTCTTGTCCAGGTCAGGGCAAATGAATAATACAGACATATCCCAGCCAATGCAAATCTAACTTCAGAGCAGATTATCCTAAATGTCCGTAGGTCATGCTCATGCCAGAATATGAGTTTCCAGACATGCAGATTTTCTGTTTGCTCTCAAGCCCTAACCCTGTTTTAGTCACCAAATGGAGTCTCTATGCCTCCTCGTATACCATGAAAGCTTTAGTCTTGAGCCTGAGCTTTGGACAATGTGTTTGACTAACAGAGGTCAGCCTGAAGATAGTCCACAAGTGGGCAGACGCAGCAGAATGTGCTCTGAAGTGCAGGCCTTCACAAGACTGATGAATCACTGAAATTATTCTCAAACATGGCCTACATGAGTTAACTGCTATGCAAACCTCTCATAGTTCATTCATGTAAGGTTAAGATTATTCTGAGTAAAATTTGATTGGAAATAACAATAATTAAGAGTCACTATAGAGAACAAAGTAAGGGACTTTTACCTTTAGCTTTCAATTCAGATTTTCTTGCTGTCCTGTAAAGATAATAAAACAGAGGAAAAATAATGTTTATACTAATTTCAAGAAGTTATTCATCCCCTTCTTCTCACTGATTCTCAGGAGACCTCATACCACTATGAAAAGAGGTTAAAAAAAAAAAAGAATGATGCTTTTATACCACGAGAACTTTTCCTCTTCGATAGTCTTAGGTACAGATACTCTCACCTGAAACTGTTCCTGTGTACATTCATTATTGCTTCTACTGTGGACAGTTGCATTGTTTCTTAGATGTTCTGAGTTGCTCAAGTTGATCCCATTTTGGCTTATGACAAATAAACCCGTACTTGGAGCCATACTGTCCTGCCTCCCTGAGATTTTCAGTTACAAAGGCTGCTAATCTTCCTCCTCCTGATTTTGTACAAATAAGACATGCTCTGTATATAAGATGAGAGAATAAAGAATAGAAGCCCAAAGATTTCTGAATGCCAAGATTTCAGACAAGGCAGAGATAGGGAAACCAAACAACCCATCAGCAGAGGGACATACTGTACAGATTTTGTATGCTGGTATTTGTAACTGCAGATGGCTGACCAAAAAAGTTCTAAACTTGTTTCTAGGCTTCTTTTTGTTCTAGAACTTGTTTTGAAGATAATAAATGACTATGAATTTTACTGAAATTGGCATTTGTTCCTATGCTGAGATAGGCATGCTGTGGGAATGTAGCTTCTTTTTTAATAAAAAGTTATATTAATTTAGGTAATCCAAATTACATGGATACAAGTTTCTCTGTATACTAAGTGGCTCAAGCTTTTTATTATGATCCATCACATTAAAATACCAACCCTTGATGTAGTATGGAACTCACAAGCTTTGATTAAGCATAAACAAACAAACAAACCAACAACCCGAATATGAGAACTCTCTTCTCATCTATTCCAGTCAGGGTGGCTTTGCCTTACCTGTCAACATTCCCTTCCAGCAGCAGGCGGTAGGTGGAAATCTCCTTCTCCAGGCGGGTTTTGATCCCAAGAAGAACCTTGTATTGGTTATTTTGCTGCTTAATGTCATGGCGAACCTGGTTTAGCTCTTCCTCACATTTGGAGATGATCTGCTGCATGTTTTGAAGTGCAACAGCATAGTAATTCCGAGTGTCAGCCAAGGTGTCCTCCAGCATGTGTTTCTGCAGAGCAGATAATACCAATACTATGATTATTATTTAAGTGGCAGATATAATGCAGAAATGCCAGCAAATTGGGCTCTAGGTAGAAGACTGCAAAATTAAGACCGTGGTAATTTAAACACTTATGCCCTTGCATGACTATTCATGTGAAGACAGCAGAATCATGAAGCTGTGTCGTGTGTGCATAATGAGAGGCAAAAGCTGAGTAATTTATCCCTGCCATTTAATCTTCTGCTCAAAGGCTGTGCTTCTGTAACTGTTAACTCTTCCGTCAGTTCTGCAGTTACTGTCCAGAATTGCTCCAAAGTCTCCAAGCCATGGGTATGTGAGCTTTAACCTGTACAAGAGCTGAGCAACATTTTTGGAGAATCCCCACCAACATTTTTCACAGTTCATATATTTCATGCATTATAATAGGGGTTGTGAATATGAAATTTATATTACTATCTGTCATCTTGGACATTTTTTCTTTCGAGATCATGGAGTCTGCTATCCCATCTCTTTTCTCCTCCCTATATTTTGTTCTAAAGAGAGACATAAATTTTTCACTTCTTGGTGATGGTTGCTGAATCTATTTTGCATATTCTGGCAACATGAAGCATGGTCCAAATTCCAATTTCACTGATGCTTTAATAACTAAAATAAAGTTATGCTGGGCTATGGTTTTAAATGAAGAATTGGTCCACAACAGTTTCTGAGAATATATGAAGTAACAGTGACCAGCCAGAGATGCCTGCATAGATACCTTACTCATCTGTGCCTGCAGCTCAATGTCCAGGGACTGTAAAGTGCGTGTTAGATCCTTGATCTCGTTCTCATTGCGCTGTATCTGTTCTGAATTAGGGGTTGCTGCCAGAGACATAGCTGCGCTCTGTGGAGCAAAAGCAAGAGAGAAGCTTACTGGTTCTGGTCGGTCATGTACAGCAACAGGGATCTTTGAAAGGAGCAGAAGATAGCTGTTACCTGTTCTTTGTACCAACTGTCCAGGCTTTGACGATTCTTTTCAATTATGGCTTCATAATCTTCTCTTATTTCTGCTAGAATCTTGGCTAAGTCTTCAGGAGGAGCTGCATTTACTTTCACATTGACTTTGAAGTCTTGTGATGAGCGATTTGCTTCCATATCCTATTCATGTATTAGCAGAGGAAACAGGTAAACTTGTTTATGAAAGTGGAAAGTTTTCATTCCTGTCTTGTCTTCTTCAGTTCCATCCTCTCACAATACTCAAAATATTTTTTTCATTATGGTAGGTTAATTGTTATATATATTCAGTTAACACTCTTTGGAAGATTTATATATGGGTAATACTATGATGTGACTTAAACCAGTGACATATCTGCTTCTGTGGCAGAACTGTGCTAGAGAACTCAATAAAAACACATGTGAGAAGATCTTTTCATATAATGTTTCTGGAAGATATATACTTAATGAAGAAGCACTGACATTTTTTATTTATTTATCTATTAGGAACCCAAGACCTTTGATGAAAATCTAGCAGTAATTCATCTTTCTTAGCCTGTGTGTTAATATTTAGGGAACTATAGCTAAGTTTACAGGAGAGTAATGTAAAAGTTCTATGTAATTGTTAAAAGAATAATTGGATTAAAGCATATAATTACTGTGTAAACAACATAATTACAGGACAAGTCAAGCAGGTATGGTAACATTCCTTTTGGTGTAGCACAATCTTATGTGCTAGGTACCATTTTCAAAAGCGCCCAGGCAAAATAGCATTTCAGGGTATGACATCACAGCCTCCAAAATGCAGATCAGCTGGACATACTGATGTCTGTTGGTTGCTCTGCTTCCAAGAACTGTTTTGTTATAGCTGTTCAGTCGTGTCCTTGGCTATTAAGGGGATCAGCCAAAGACAGCTTCACCTACTGCTGTGTAATCCTTGTGTTTCTATCCTCCATTTTAACAATCCACAGATACTGAGTAGGATGTTTGGTTCTGCATTAGGTAATAACTGAGAACAACATCAGATCAAGCAAAATGAAAACAGCATCTTGTCAAGCAGTGGTATTATATATGTGGGAATAACAGGGACCACTGTGGTATAGCTCTGGAAGAATTCAGAGCAGCATGGGTTTTGACAATTATTATCTAATTATTGTGCTTAGGATTTTGCAAGAATAAGTAATTTTACTTGACTTCAACAACCATTCTTTTTACTTTTGATCCTTGAAGAATTCAAGGTCTGTTTACTTCAAGTCAGCCTGCTCTAGGTGATCCTGCTTGAGCTATGGGGGTGGAAAACGTGACCTCGAGAGGTCCCTTCCAACCTCAACCACTCTGTGTTTCTGCTATTCTGTGAGATGATATATCTGGAGTTGAAGGAAAAGTCTGTGATGAGTGAAATTCAACAGCAACCAGTAACATTTCCTATTTACTTGAAATCTCTGTGTATTTATATCTTAAGTATTTCTAAGAATATTCTGTCAGATATGTAAGCTATTATTAGCTATGTATGACAGATGGGTAGGTGACTAGAAAAGAGTGGGAGAAAATACAGCAATTTGTTATCCTTTCCGAAATCCCAATTTAATTGATAGAGTAGTACACAAACTTTGTGCCTCATCCAACTCTCATTGGCTTCTTTAGAAACATGATTAGGTTCTGAATCATCAATCCCATTTATAGATTGTGGATCTTACTCAAAGTTAATTACATGGTAGCAAAGATTTGTGTGATAGGATTTTACCAAGTGGAACTTTTTCTACCTCCTCATGGTCTTTTCTTCTGAGGATGTGCTCTTCTCTCAAGCCTTCAATTTCCATTTCCAGATCTGTTGTAACAATGGTCAGGCTGTCGAGCTCCTTACGCAGGTTCTCGACATCAAGCTGCACTCCTTGCCGGCGAGACTTCTCTGCTTCATACCTTTATGAGGAAAAAGGAGATAAAGCATGCTTGTTGAGAACAGATCACTCCTAGCCTCTTGTATAAGTAGTATCAAAGAAAAGTAGACTTGCTTAAGTCCTCTCTTAGGGAACTAGAAAGAACAAAAAAAACAAGGAAACAAATTCTGTTTCTAAAATATACTCTTTGAATGTTCTTGAATACTCTTAAAAATAAGATGGGTTTCTCTATTGTTTTTCTTTCTTCTTCACAACTCCTCCTACACAGTATGCAATAATTGCTCTTTCTTTCATTTTTCTTTTTGCATTTTAACGTTCACCAGGTTGTGAAAGATTTGAGAATATGATTCTCAAAAAATTGCCAATGAAGATGTGAAAACAGTATCAACAATCAATGCTTTCTGTAGTTTTTCCGAAATTGTAACTTTTCAGTCCTTCAGAAAACAGGAAAAATGTCAGAGAAGCCAGTTATTAACATTCCTCTCTAACTTCTTGCAGTTTGCCATCTGTAGTGAGCCAGTCAGAAAGACACTGCCGTATCTTCCCTTGGCCGTATGAAGCACTTTTGTTCCTCAGAATCTCTCCCCTTACTTCATTTTTGTGGGCTCTATTGATGTTTCTACATTCAATCCGTCAGACTCATTCTATGATTCCAGTCTCTCAAAGTAGTTCCACTGTTCCCTTTTTCTGACACTATTGTTTGATAAAGAAAGGCAAGGCTAGATAAGGCCTACTGTGTTCAGAGTCTTTGTTACAATAGTACCAAAAGCTGAGAGATCTTTTTAATAGCTGATCATCATCTGTTGAAAATAAGACAACTCTTCATGATTCCTACTAGTCTAACTTACAGAAATGTAAATTCCTTTCTTTTGCAAAGATCTGCCTGGAATGTCCAAACATTTTGGCGTTTTAGTTGGTCTCAGAACTATCTTTCAACAACATACTGAAAGATCAGACTGTGTATTGGTAGCCAAGGAAGCACTGGCCCATTTACTGTGGCAAAACTCATGAGACTCCAAAGCAGAAGATACTGAAGGACGGGTATTTCCTGCAGAGCTGGACAGAAGTACAGGAAGTAGAACTGGGCTGCACTGGGGAAGCTTAGTGCAGAGAAGGGTTGATTTGTATTCCCAGATGACAGTTTTAAATGCCTTTTGTCACAAGTATCAAGTGTCTGCTGTAAAACCTGCTCTTCAGGACCTGAACTAAGTATCATAAACAGGGTGACTCAAGATTGTTCAGGAATCATTTGTGGTTTTTACATCCTTTTTATCCTGTTTTTTTTTTTTTTTTTTTCTGTTCTACATTGGTTTTATTTATCCAGTATCACCAGAAAATCTCAGTAAAATCAGTTTCGTATTGGATTATCAAGAAAAAGCAATATTTTGCTCAATCCTCTTTCAAACTTAAGCAGGAAACCAAAGAAGAGCTTACTTGAGCCTGAAGTCTTCAGATGCCATGTTAGCGTTATCAATTTGTAAAAGGATACCGGCATTGGTGATCTTGCCATCCTCAATCTGGAAAACAGAGAATCCAACAGGAGACTCAGTGTTGCCATATGGTGATTGTGCTGTTTTAGACTCCCTGCTGCTTGTTGGAAGCATCTAAATAGTAGAATTCCCATTTTAAGGAGAGTACATGAATAAAAGAAGCTTAGTTTCCCGATTCACTTAGATGTGTCTGCAATTTTTGTGCATAATCTTACTTTTTTCTTTGTCTTACTTTTCTGGATATGAAACTGGAGGAGTCATCTTATTCCTGGCCAGGTAGAGGATATGAATAATGTTACGCAAACTTCATGGTACATTACAGAATAACAATCATTGTCTTCCTCTTTTTTTGTGAACTGATTTTGATTCTGTTTAGCATTGCTAGAAAAGCAGCCTTGGTCATCTTTAGGGCAAATTTCAGCAAGAATCATTAAGCTGTGTCTGAGTACAAGCAAAATGGTGCAATTAATCAGCATGTGCATAAACACCTTGCTGAATCAGTGTTGTGAATCAGCGGCATAACAACAGTGGTAGCAGCACCTCATGAGCAGGACCCCTCAAGTCCACCATGTGCTTCAGCCTGGAGTTGCAATTATTGTCATTTTGAGAATAAAGCTGGCACCTAGTTGTCATGGTCCATTCAGTTATTCACCTATAACTGTACTGAATTGTCTAGCAGCATCGAGTGATTAATTCATGTTTCTGATTTTGCTTTGGGATGTTGAAAATTGCCCTAAAAGGTGCAGGAGAAAGTGCACTGCATCATTCATTTAGTGTGCTCAGCATGCCCTGAAATGACTTGCAAGTCCCTGTTAACATGAAATAGCTTTGAACTATAGATCTGAATATGAAAAGCTCAGTATTCCATTAAAAATTTTTGAAAGAATTCTAGCAGGAACTCATACATAATTAGCAGGAACTAATAATTGTGGACATCATGTCCTTCTCTAACAAAGAGGAGAGAGAAGCATGGCTGCAGTTCCAACAGCTGCCTTCACTCAACACTTACATAGCAAAACAAGGTGCATATGGCTGTGGAGAAATCATTAGCCATTTACAGAGCTCTCAGCACCTTGAAGTAAAACTTCCCACACCTAAATGAATCACAAAGAAACAAGGAAATGACAAAATTGTCCTGAAGTGTCAAAAGTTTACCTCTCCTAGTTAAAAAAAAGGTGCCTGTGGAACGTTTTAACTAATCTGTTAACAGACTGTACATTCTTGAGCAATTAGCAGCACACCCCGGATACTGCCCTGGGACATGATCAAGGACAGCTGAAGAAGTATAACCATACCCTAAATGTGTCGCTGCCTGGAATTTGTTGTCAGAGAAGAGGCAATTCTTGAATCCATCCCTAGAGAATGGTAAATTTTACTATGGAAGGTAATAAGGCAATGAGAAAGCAGCATATGAGTTCTTCAACTTTGTGCCATTTCATAATCATGCAACACAGTAACACGTTTATATAAATGCTTTATGACTTTTTTTGTGCAATCTGAACAATTGTCAGTGTTTTGCCAACTGCTGTACGATATTGATTGCTGTGCCAGTTAGCAGTGCATTCTACACGTGGACATTTATCTGTTTATAATTATACAGCATTCTTCACCACATCCATCATGAGTATGGGTGCATCACTAATATCAATCTGCAAACTTACAGATAACTTAATTAAGAACTCACACATTATTATATACAAAATACATTCAAATTCCTTCTCAGAACATATTTTTTTCAAGAAGGCTTCCTGCACTGACTTCTTCCTCAGCATGTCTTATGTCCTTTGTCCAACAGCCTTGATCTTGTCTCTTTGAATGCTCTGTAAATGAGTTTGTTTATTTGGCAGTACAAGATGTTTGAATCAGACATTTACCTGAAGAACTGGTGCTGTTTTACTTTGTATCTGGGTTAGAATGGAGTCAGGCTGGAGCAAGGCAACTTATTGCTCCAACTGGCATGTTCATCCAGAATTCAGGTATCCAGGGAAGAGCGTGGTCCAAAACGTAGGACCCAAATGATTATATGCCTCCAAGTTTAGACAGCCAGTATACCGTAGACTTTCTAGATTACTGGATATAGGATCCTAAAGTTTGTCTAAATTTCATTTTAGGTGCTAAATTAGTTTCAGCTTTTTAATTCATGGTTAATTAATTTAATTATGGTTAATAATTAGATGCTATATTTTCACTCATTTTGCTGGCAGTCATGGTGCTAATTGCAATAATTTATAGAGAAAGTAAAAATGCTGGGTTAAATCCCTGAATTGTCACCTGTAAATAATTCTTTAAATAGCCGTTCCTCCCCAGTATGAGCATGGCAGGCAGTGCCTACTGGCTGAGACAGCTATTGGTCTAACAGGTCCTTGGAGCCGGTGATAGCTGGTGTTTGAGTGGTGAGTGTTAAAAATAAGTGTCTTGGGTACAACCTACTCAAGAGTGAGGGCTTTGCCCCAATCAGCGCTATGTTTTTAGTCTTACTGTCTTCCTAAATCTTTCTGATTTATTAATTCCAAGTCAATGTGAACACATTTATATTCTTGATGGACAAATTTTTTTATCCGGATCAGTTAAAAAAAAAAAGTGCTCAAGTGATGGGTCTGGAGACAGATGACCTTTCTTTATCCTTAAAACAGAAATGGGTGATGACAATTCTGGCTCTCCTTACACATTGTCTGTGGTCGGAGTGCCTCATCCTCTGCCTGCAGGCAACACATTTAACAGTGAGCAGGGACTTTGATTAAGTCCCTGGCCTCAATCAGCAAAGGTGAAGGATAATATAATTTCCAAACCCTTTTGAAAAAAAATTCTCAGGGTCTTGAGAATGCCAAGTAACCATATTATAAAAAGTGGAGGGAAAACTACAACATTGCATTTGGAATAGCTTTGGGTTTTGCCCCATATGGCTATGTGAAGTTAATTACGCTGATTAGTCACAGAGATGGTTACAGATGGTTACATTCATTATGAATACAGATTAATATTATGCTTAAATTTGAAGACACGTGAGTTTGGGAGATTGAAAGAGTTACTGTTGAACATTAATATTAACTACTGGCAGGAACCAGAAATTCTCCTTTTAATTATAGTGAAAACATCCACAAGGAATTTGTCACTGCTATTTTCTTAATTACAATGAAGTATTTTTCCATCTGATTACATAAGCTCATTGGACCCAAAACTCCTGTCGTTTCATTGACTGCTACCACAGGAATCAAAGAAATGAAATGCAACAGTATGTCTAAAGCCAGCATGCATGAAAGAAGGCAGTCTCTTCAGTTTGTCTGCTTTGTAATTTGCTTGAATACATGTGCAGTCAAAAAGACCAAATTCTGCCAGACATAGTTACTCAAACCACAGTTTCATGTACAGAAACGAACACTTGGCAACATACAAATCTCTTTATACTACCAGTCTTTGCAGAATCCCCCTTGTCTCCTTCCAGCCTTTCTTTCTTGTATCCCATTCTCCTCCTTGTGAACACAAAGAATGTATATGCCCCAGTCTTGTAACCGCTTTCATTAGTATTTCTAACATTTTAAAGGTTTTATTTAACTTTCTTTAAAGGAAAGCCATCAGCATAAATGAGTACCCAGATTCCTTAAAAGAGCATAGAATGACATAGTCACCTACAGCTCTGACTTACCCGTCTTTGCATGTCAGTGACGTTTTGCTCGTACTGGTTGAAGTCATGCCTCTTTCCATGCGACTTTGTCTTGTGCCACTCTCGGATGCAGCTTTCCAGCTGAGCGTTAGCTGCTTCTAAGGAACGGACCTTGTCCAGATAGGCAGCCAAACGGTCATTCAGGTTTTGCATAGTTTGTTTCTCATTCCCACCCAGGAAGGTGCTTTCCCTATGGTGCTCGCCGAAGCCTCCCCAGGGTGCCCCTCCTCCAGTTGCCAGCCAGAGGGGTCTGGCAGAGGAGAAGGAGGTATGTGTGCTGCTGGCACCACCGTCTGCACTTGAAGGTCTGTAAGAAGTTCCTTGCTGGGCCAAACCACACCCTGAACTACCCCTGAGGGACCCAGAAAAAAATTGAAAAGGGCTTTGGCTGGTACTCATGTTTCGCTCTGTTATGAATCTAACTCAATGTTTGACTGGCTAGCACTGAGCAGCTTCTTAGCCTTCCCTAAGCAGCTTTATGCCTTTTCCTGTGGGAGTTTCCCTTCGATGAATGACTACAGCAACAAGATTGTGTCATCATGAAACGTGCTTCCTCTTGGTCAATTCTGAAGCATTTATGAGCCTGCACACACTGTTGTTATTTGGAATCGCAGCCACATACCCGACTGCTTTCCTTTTGGTTTGGGGTTTTTTTTTTTTTCTTTTTCTTTTCATATTGTAATAGTGAGGTGTGGCTAAGATCAGTAGGTGTGGAACAGGATCAGCTCTGCCTCAGACTTTTTTCTAACCCTGTAGTTAATATGTAATGTTTTCCTGCTGATGAGGGGGAAGAGTATCATCCATGACAGAATGAATGGAGAGCTGGGGCAGGCATGGCTCTCTCAAGATACTTTCTGTTGTAATTCTCAGGCTATAGCATTACAGCAGTCTGTGAATCCTGAAACGCAGCATGTCCTATAAAGCTGTTTTTAACGTACCGAACAGCTTCACCCTGTATGAGACATGAGGCTTTAATGAAGTTGTCCAACCTCTGTCATTTGACTAAAACTCCAGTCCAAAGTGAGTAAGGCTCAGCTATTCTTTTCAGCTGCCCATTTCCAGTTGAAAGACGTGAGAATTAGGTACTTGACAATCTTTTCTAGCGATTTTTTCATGACTTGAGGTGCAGTCATATCAATAGTCTTGTTGAGATAGTAATGCAGGAATTTCTTGCTGCTAATAGTATTAATACTATGAAGATATTTCTATGTTTAGGTATAGAAAATACTTAGAATATGAGTTTGTAACAACACTTGAAAAATTCAAGTGATTATTTAAAGCTACCAGCCCTAAAAATTGACTTGGCAATCATGCAAAATTGTCTTTCTCAAAAGTTTCAGTAACCTTCTGTCGAACTTCTTCCATCAAATGCAGAACAGGCAAGTCTGGCTTCTGCAAAGATTTTCTTATTCTTCATGCTGAAAAGTAGGTGGCACATTGTGAAGCGCTCCCATGGCAGCAGCTGGGTTCTTGGGTTTGCCGTGTCTTTCAGTAGCTCTAGGGCGCACCTGAGGGGTACGATAGAAGATTTGGGAAGAGGTGGAAAGCTGCGTGGGCACGGGCTCTCAGAAACGGCGCAGCTCTTTTTCTTCACAGCAGTTGAAGGCTCAGCTCTTGACACAAGATCTTACTTCGCACTGTCACTGAGTGGTGGGGCCAGAGAGACTGTACAAACCAGAATTACACTATCCTGGAAGTAGCCTGAAGGAGTCTTTTTTGTTCTGTTTCATTTGAAATTTTCCAGTAATAAAGTATTGCTGCACTTCATCCTTTCCTGGGATGCCTGCTAGTCCTCCTTTTCTGACTAGGGCAGGTTTTGAGCTCCTCCTTGTGGCTCTGTGGCAGCTCTACTCAGCACCCGTTGATTTTCTTTTTGCCAGTTATGTTTCCATTGAGTACATACTCCTCCTTATTCCCCATACACTTCATTGTATAGAAATGCTACCATTTTAAATTGTTTGGGGAGATTAATCATCGAAGATACGGTTTTCCAACAGGTATGTCTATCACAAAATAGCCGGTAACAGCTACTATTAATAGTTACAGTTTGGTATCGGCCCTGCTTGCTTGAGAGTGAGAGGAGCTTGAAGCACCAGCCAAAAAATTAAGGCCTAACTTGAAAGAAAACCCCAAATTATCATAGAACCAATGATATCCTGCTGTTCAGTTCATCTCACCAGAGAGTAATTTCAGATTGAATTTTCTAGCCTAGCGGTTCAGCAAGCTAATGTTCTATGAAATATTGCATTGAAATATAAATACATACATATGTATGTAATATTACATGAAATAAAATTAATCCTTTGTTTCATGTGAAATTGCTCAGTGAGGTTCACAGCTTGGCTGGCAGTGATGCTGACAGTTTGTGAGACAGCATGGCCTCTGTCTTTCTTCCTAATAGTTTCATGGAATATCATGCCATCATGAAAAACAGAATTGCATTTTTTCTGGCAAGTAATACAAAACAACGGTGATCTGGCATTTAGGAAGTGTTTCCTCTGAAGCTCAGCCTTTTCAAACTGGAAAAGATGCCACACAGTTTTCATCAACACATGTTGAGGATCCATGGAAAACACCAAAAAACTTACTTCAAACCTGGACACAGCTCTCCGTTGTCAGGCTGGCACTGTGGGACTTGGTTTTAGTCACCTATTTAATCCGCAGAGTACAGAATGAAAGCAGCGATCAGCGTAAGAGACCAAAACATTGTCAGCAGATGGCACCATCAGACGGGGACCGCTCTTCGCTCGGCACAGCCCGCACTCCTGAGCCGGGGAGCTGCCGGCAGGCCCAAGCTGGCGGGGGCTGAGGAGTGCGCGGCCCCGGGTTGCTTTATTTGGGAATCGGGCTTGTTTTACTGAACTGGAACGTGAAAAGCGAACGCAACTGAATTTATAGGCTGCCGTTTAAGTATAGGCAGAACATTTTGACACCTACATTGTACAGGGAAATACGCTGTGACCATCACTTGTTGATTCAACTCCTCCACCTGAAGTACAAATTGGCTGTACCATGTCTCTCTCTTGCTGTCCGAGCGACACATGTAATAGTCACCTGATTTCTGGATCAGGAAAAAATGTCATTTGTACCGTTCGGTTTGTCTTTTCTGCCAGATTGCGACGTTGCTTTGCTGAAGTTTGCAAGAACCTCGTCTCAGTTCTTTCCAGTGAGAATACCAGCAGCAGGTACTGGTTTCTTAACAGTGGTATACCAATGACCCTGCAGCCTCCTTCACAGCTGAACTGTGGGGCTGGTGCCAGTAGTGTAGATTTTTTTTTTCAATGTCAGAAAATAGAAGACAGAAAAATAGTGGCTCTAAGGAGGCTGGAAGAAAGATAAAATACATAATTCTGAAATGGCATCATTTTTGTAGATGCTATTATGTGGATTGAAATACCCAGGGAGGAGGCTAACAACAAATTTTCCAAACAGGTTATCTTAGCAAAATACAGCATTTAAGTAAATGTTTTATATGCTTCTTGAAGTTGGGATTTACTAGCCTCTTAAATCTTTATAAGCCTCTCTCCTGAATTACACTAGTGTAGATTTGCAGACTAGCTTACTGCAGAGAAGAGACAGCATTGCTGGTACAACAGCTACAGCAATGACACAGGCTGGTGACTTTCTTCCTTAGCCATGAAAACCAAAACAGCCACAGCAAATCCTGCTTGAACAGTTCAGTTCACCTGGACCTTGCCTAGTGCTTCCTCAAGAGCTAAGGGTATTTGCTTTTTTGCTGAAGGAATCACAGAATCACAGAATCACTAAGGTTGGAAAGGACCTTCAAGATCATCAAGTCCAACCATTAGTCCAGCGCCACCATGTCCCCTAAACCATGTCCTGAAGCGCCACATCCACGCGTTTTTTTAACACTTCCAGAGATGGTGACTCCACCACCTCCCTGGGCAGCCTGTTCCAATGCTTGACCATCCTCTCGGTGAAGACATTTTTCCTAATATCCAATCTAAACCTCCCCTGGCGCAACTTAAGGCCATTTCCTCTCGTCCTATCACTAGTTACTTGGGAGAAAAGACCAACACCCTCGTCACCACAGCCCCCTTTCAGGTAGTTGTAGAGAGCAATAAGGTCTCCCCTCAGCCTCCTCTTCTCCAGGCTAAACAACCCCAATTCCCTCAGCCACTCCCCATAAGACTTGTGCTCCAGACCCCTCACCAGCTTGTGCAGGAACTTAAATATATATATAGAAAAATACGCATTTTTTTCAGAGGTGCATTTTATTCATGCATGAATTGTAGTCATGTTGTGCACCTTGAATTCAGAACAAAGAGCTTAAGACTTGTTGGCATTATCTTCTCAGGTTTTAACCAATATTAGCTTCAGATTCCTGGGAGAATTTAATGGCATGTTCTATCTGTCCGTTCATCATCATCTTTATTATTATTATTAAAGTTATTATTGTTATTGTTGCTGTTATCCACTGAGCATCTCTTGATTTGGGTTACAGGAGGCCTGTGTTAGGTCATGTGTGTGGTCTTGTGTGTGGCAATGCCATACTGACTTCAAAAAAACAACATTAGATGGGACGTATTTGCACAAGCAGAACAGAAACTTTATTATGTAGATTCTTTTGTAAGGAAACTATATAGCTACTGACAGAAAACAAGCTTGTCATCTCTGACCCATAGAGCCAAATGATCATGTAAAAAAGGAGAGCAAATTTAAGGAAGAACATCAAGCTGTTGCACATTCTTGGATTACATTCTTGTGATTTGGTGAAAGTAAAAGGATATTCCTCTTAGCATTAGCCAATGTGTAGGCTGCACTGGTTTTATATGGTGTTATATGCAAGAGGAGATTCAGTATTTCTTTATTGGAATCTCCTTTCACGAGTAGAAACAGGTTTTCCATCATCTTCCATACCCATACGAACTCGTCCACTGCTCAGAGGTGCTGTTGTAGGAGAAATAAAAAATCAACTAGGGAAAAAGAAATGTACTGCCAACACACTGAAGACCCGTGCGATGGAGGTTTTTTTGTTTGTTTCCTCACAAGATCTTTTTCAAATATCAAAGGGGGAACTGCCTTTTCATCTCATCTTCTCTCCCTACTGCTCCCCATCCAATAAAGCTTAAGACTGCTCATCACATGTGGGATTTGGATGTGTCTTGCATGTTGTGGGAATGAGCAGGGGAACTTGGAAATCTTTGGGTGATTTCTGTATTTTAGAATCCCATAGGGAGTTCATGCAATCATTTTGTCAAGCTACTGGTTTGAAAAGTGCATGCAAGATACGATAAAGTATTATATTTTCATCTCTATATGGTAAAGAACGTGGTCATTGCAGAGAGAATGTAATCTGTGTTAGTAAGAAGAAATCATAAGCAAAAAAATATAGGTTTATTTAATCCTATTTTGTCAATTCATTTCAGCCCCTTTAAATCAAAATTTTCTTACCATCCTTAGGGTTCACTCCTGACATCCTGTAGAAAAGAAGAAATGTTTGATTAATGACGATCACTGACCCTGCCCACTGAAACCATTGATCCGTTTAGGAACCACCACCTGTGAATAGCCATGATTTCACACTGCTGCTTTCAGTAGGTTGTTTCTCAGGTGTGTTGTTACTAGTGTTATTGTTACAGTGCTTTCTGCTTTGAAGGCCACTCCTATATACTCAATAGGAAATATGAACAGCAGCCAGACCAGTTCTTGGTCCTGATACGTCTCTATATACTTTTCCTTTTCTCAAAATGTCATAATCTAGAAACAATATATGGAGCTGATTCCTCCTGATAAGTAAAAAGTAGTTCCATGTATAGATCAGATAGGAGAAATGGGCACTAAAATGTAGATTTTACTAAAGCAAGCTGTCGTCTATACCAAGTTCTTTTCTAGTTGAGAATATTAGTCTATGTTGTTGAATATTTTCACCTCTCTGCACAAGTGCAGAAAACCAGGAGCTAAAGAAATACAGGTTTTTAGAGGTTATTTCAGGCTGAAGGCCATTGGTCCACTGCAGCAAGAGGATTACATAAGACATACATATGGTGCCTGGTACTTTCTATAACTCATTGTAGTCAAAACGATTGCATTTATATTTTCAAATCAGCAGCACAACTGATCTGGAGATTTAGCTTGAGTTATCGCAACGCCTGGGATTTTGCCGTGTGTCTGTTTTGCCAGTACTCAAAAGGCTGCGTATGCAGTGAATGTAATTTAGTAATCTGGAGTCGGCTTAGCAACCACAAATTACTGCTTTACAATGTGTCATGTTATTAATCTTATCTAATCATCATAGGGTTTGTATACAGTAACTTACTGAGAGTCCTGGCCCTCCAGCAACTGGCGGTACGTGGCGATTTCCTGCTCCAGGCGACTTTTGATGTCCATGAGCATTCTGTACTCCTGGTTCTGACGCTCCATGTCGCATCGAAGTTCACTCAATTGCTCTTCAACACTGGTGATGAGGGCCTGAATCTGTGCCAGCTGTGCGCAGTATCGTCCTTCTGTATCTCGCAGGTTGGCTTCCAGTCCAGCTTTCTAAAGCAGAGTAACATCAGAATAGGTTAGCATGCTGATTTGTCCCTCAGAGGGGGAGTCCAAGGCAAGACAGAGAGGGAGGAAGGGGAGAGTGTACTAATAGTGACTTGTGACGAGCTTGGGACAGCTTCATACCATGCTGAGCTGCGACTGGAGCTCAATCTCCAGGCCCTGGACCGTGCGTCTCAGTTCCGTGATCTCCGATTTGCTGGTCTGTATCTGTTGTGTGTGGGTGGCTACTTCGCGGTTCAGCTCATCAGTCTGGAAAAAAAAAAAAAGTAAAATCACATGCATATTGTATAACAAAATTTTAAATGATTTTGAGAAAGGGAGGGCTCGTCCCATCTGCTGGGGCAGTAATAATGAGGCAATGCATCAGTTTGCTGTTTACTGGGGTAACTATACCTGAGTGAAGAACCAGGCCTCAGCATCTTTACGGTTCTTCTCAGCCAGAGCTTCATACTGTTCTCTCATCTCAGAGAGAATTCTGGTCAGGTCGATGCCAGGAGCCGCATCCATTTCCACGTTGACTGTTCCACTTAGCTGATTTGAATACTCTTTCATTTCCTGC
The DNA here is from genome assembly GCF_964289735.1 of Phaethon aethereus. Classification (NCBI taxonomy): domain Eukaryota; kingdom Metazoa; phylum Chordata; class Aves; order Phaethontiformes; family Phaethontidae; genus Phaethon; species Phaethon aethereus. Next base: position 6,450,715 of record NC_138601.1, read on the forward strand.
ATGGGCAGAAGGCAGAGAGCACAAATAAGATGAGGCTCTCTTTTCTCATATACTTTCTGCCATCCACAATCCATGCAGTGGTATGCAGTGCTTTAATTATCCAGTATCATAGGTGGAACACACATAAAAATGTTTATCAAATTTTATCTCTCATTGCACATGCTTTTCTACTCTGTGTACTCACACACACATATATTTACATGTAACTTATATGTATGTTTCTTTTACTGAGCTTAACTATCTCAGTGACCTGTCGTGTCAAACAATGTCAAACAAACTAATGGGTTGATACAGTTTGGAATCAGAGAAATGCTTCTCAGGACACACTTTGGATTCTTTTAATATTACAGTTTTCTTCTTATTAAGCTGTAATGTTGTCATTCTGGTTTTTTATTTGTTTGGATTTCCCCCTCCCCACCCAAGAGGTGTACATTTCAAAGGGAAGTAATTTCCTCTCTGCACTATTATGGACTCTCACCTCCTCATGATTCTTCTTTAGATAAGCCAGCTCCTCCTTCAGTGTTTCAATCTGCATCTCCAGGTCAGCTCTAGACAGAGTCAGCTCATCCAGGACTCTGCGCAGGCCATTAATGTCGGACTCTACGCTCTGGCGCAGGAATAATTCATTCTCATATCTGCAGTTTAAAAAAGAAACAAGCACTGGAATATGTACAAGTTTGTATTCAGTAGAGCTGTAAATCTGTGAAATTTTGTATTGAATATAGGAGGAACAGTGGGCTATCAATGAAAACATATACTAAAAAGACGTGTAAAGGGAGTAAAGATGTTTTTTTCCAACATCCTACTATGACATATGAAAGTACATGCACCACCATCTGATTTTATTCTTGAGGAGTACAAGACATTTCACTTTGCAGAACCTGGTAATGATTATCAGCATCAATAGAAAAGTTGTCACACACTGTCCATTTGCAGTGTTCTCTCAAATTTGATGTGAAGAAAAGCACAGATTGCCCAGTTCTGCCTAGGACTCTAGAGGAGAAAATATAAGCTTGCAGGTACATCACTGCAGGATAAATCATTTGTGCAAGTATCTTCGTCATCTTTTCAGCAGTGCCTGATATACTGCTGAGTCCATGAGCTGGATAAGCCCAAAATTACTCTTTGTCTTTCTTTTCTAAAATTCAGACTCTGTGAAAGAGAACTGCTGCAACTGAACACCGATCTCTTCACGCCAGTCCCTTCCTTTTAAGTGAAAATCCCAGCCTATTCCTGTCTTCTTTTCCCCTGTGATACAGGCTAGTAAAAATAGTCAAGAGCATCAGTAAAAAACTAAGATATGATCTATAATTTGTTACGTAAACAGCTCAGTGATTGGATCCTGTGTTCTATTAGGTTTGTATTCCAAACAGATCCTTCATCACATCAATTCTGTTTGCATGTTTTTTTTTTAATCAGAAATTATCAAGGAAAAATACCTGTCCATAATTCTGAAATGTGTCCTTCAGTGACTGAAGAACTTTATTTTCTAGATAAAAAGTAATACTAAACTTAGAAAACTGTTTTGAGAGAGAGAGACAAGGAGAGAAGACAAATGTGCTCCAGGTAAACTTACTTCAGTCTGAAGTCATCTGCAGCCAGCCTGGCATTGTCAATCTCCAAAATGACCCTGGAATTGTCAATAGTAGCTGCAAGGATCTGGCAATGAAGAAACACAGAAAAAGATTCCGGTGAATAGTGGTGAAATACCGTGGTCCTGAGTCCATAGTAGGTAGTTATTGAGGCTGTAAACCATCAGAGAAGGTAGGAAAAGCTGGACCTCTGTTGTGATGTCACCCGTTAAAGATGCCTTTTGGATTGCAATAGCCATTTCAATTTATTGTGTTGCTCTTTGGTCACGCTGTAATTCTTACAGCTTTTGCAGAGAAAAATGAAAAATGCTAAGCTCTTTTCGACATTCCATATGCAAATCAGAGAGCTGAGATACGTTTGTGTAACACAAATTAGAAACATAATTAGAAAATACGTTGTTTGTACAACACCTGATCTTATCTGTAGCTAGGAGAATTATTTTTTCAGCCTTTGAGGCCTATCTGTCACATTCTTTACTATTTGATTACTGAATAAATATATCTATAATTCTAAACACATTTTGCCATGTTTTGCTAACGTTTAGTGCAATCTCTTTATTTCAACAAACTTCACATGCTCAGGGTAACATATTTGGTTTTTAAACTGAGAAAAAGCTACTCTTTTCTGCCAGAATGCTCATAACCACAAGATACTTGGGGTTGGGGAATTCAGTATTTGTTTTGTAATTATTTTAGCTTATTTTAAAGAAGTGGGATATGCAGTTCCACAAGTCTAATGCATTCTTATAAGTCCTCCACATGTGAATGTCCTACCTTGTCTCGGAGATCTTCAATTATCTTGTAATAATTACTGTAGTCCCGGGCTGGGCTGGTGGGAGCTTGCTTCTGATACCAGTCTCGGATTTTAACTTCTAAGTCTGAATTTGCCTCTTCCAGTGCTCGTACCTTGTCCAGGTACGAAGCCAGACGGTCATTCAGATTCTGCATAGTTATCTTCTCATTTCCAGAGAGAAGGCCATCACCACCACCAAAGCCACCACCAACTTCAAAACCTCCACCAAAGCCGGACCCTCCACCAAAGCCAGCTCCTCCACCAAAGCCACAGGCTGCACCACCGCCAAAGCCACTGTAGCCTCCTCCATAACCACTACCAAAACCAGAAGACAAGCCACCACCATATCCACCTCCTAAAGAGGAGACATACCTAGCTGAAGAGATGGAGACACCCCTGCCACCAGATCCTCCATGTATGCTTGGAGCTCGGCAGGTTCCTCCTGTTCGGACTGAGGAAAGGCGAGAGCTGCTGCTTCCACCACCCCCAAAGCCACCCCCATAGGTAGAAGAAGAGCTCTGCATGAAGGAAGTAGCCATAGCTGCAGCACAAGAAGGGGCTACAGTCACTTATTCAGCTCGGTGAAGAAGAGGAAAGATGTGCCTTCACTGCCCTGGTGCTTCTTTTATATCCTCAAGACAGGGTGTTAGGAGACAAACCCAACCTGCAACCCTCCCTCCAAAATTTCTCCTCCCTAGAGATGAGGCCAATTATGATGACATTCCTCACAAAGAGAGCTGGCTGTACATCTCAGGGGCTAGGGCTTGGGTTTTCTTTTTTAATTAAACAAAAGGGATGACTCAGATAAGTGGTTTTTCTTCAGGCTATAGTTCTGAAACTTGGAGTTTACTTCTCTGACATTTAAGAATGGAAAAACAAAGTGAATTCAACCACACCTACTTACTCATTTACAGCGATCACCATGGTTATTTTAAGAATATCAACTTTTTCTAAAAATGAAGTTTTAAGTAAAATTCTCCGTTCACTGAAAAATGTACATTCATCAGTTCGTCTCACCATTATTTCTTTTTTTCTATCCATATTTTTTCCCATAAAAAATTTGGAATTGCATTTGATATGTTTGTATTCCTGTTCTTCGCTTGGAATTAATATTTAGATTTTGGAGTCTGATTTTTTAGTACAAAAAGCATATCATCATAGCATTGCATGAGGAGCAATTAGCATCCATCAATGTACAAGGAAGAGTGGGCATAGTTAACTTGCTAATCTTGTGAAATAGTCACGAAGGGTAATACCAGATTGAAAGAATTCAGTTAAAAGAAGAAATGTGGGAGGACTAAGCTCTTGTTACTTTTGGGAAACATAAACAAATTGACTTTAAGATGAAACTGTTCAGATCGCAATTAATGTCTTCAATGTCAGTATGAACTATGAAATGAAGTAATTCTTGAAAATAAGATTTGAGAAGCACTTAGAGGAGTCATCCTAATCCTTCATTTAAAATGGGAGTCTGAAACACCAGTAAATCTAATTTCAAATCTGATAATTTCCTAGTGAAATTCAAAGAATTCAGTAAAACAGCTTTGTTCAATATTGCATAATTATGGAAAAACAGATTTGGGAGATTTTTAAGGAAGTATTAACTGCTTATTTATCCTGCTGGGAAGTGGCACTGGGGATAATGTGTGTGTGGAGAGTTTGGCAACAGTGTGGAGATTAAAGAGCGAGCCCCATTCTCTTTGCACAACAAGCTGGCATTCTTCAGATGAAAGCCAGAAGTTGCAGTGGAAGAAGCAGGGGTATGGCAAGACAATAAATTGGTACTGAGGGGCACAACGGTTTAAGGAAACCGAGGGTTGAGAGGAGGGAGAATAGCAGGGATGAAGTGAAGATGGGAGGAACTTTCTCTGTTCTCTAGTGAGGAGCCACCAAAATTGTTTGAAATAAAGAAGAAAAAGGACATAACAACATAATGAGAAGAGTGTTGTTTTTAGCACAGTTTTTGACAGTACGTATCAACAGAAAATGAGCTTAGAATTCCGGATGGGTGATTTCAGGTAAACTGAGGCTCGTACCAGTTGTTGGAACAAACTGAGGGGTTTTCTGAAATTTCCCATTGAGTCTTTAATGCAGCCCCCGGGAACACCCAGCCTTTTACTGGGAAAGATCTGTACTTGGGGGGAAAGAAATGTCAAAGATCTAGCTGTGACACGCAGCTTAACAGCCTGGTTCTGAGAATGTCCACTCGTTCTTCACCTGGTTAGAAAAGACGGCATGTTTCACAGTTGTGGAAACATGTTTCAGACTGAACCTGGACCTTTGCCACAGCAGTTCAGTTTTGCTGCTGGGCAGATTAATGGTTCTGCGTAGCTTGCCAAATCGTTGTATCTCCAAGAGTTACTATCTCAGGGAACAAGTTTAGACAAACTCTCTTAAAGATAAAAAAGTTTCTTTAAGACCCCTGTAATGTAAATATCTTGAGGTGTGCGTGCTGCTAGGGTCTGTTTAACTCTGAGTGACCCCACAATAAGCAAGATCAAATTCCATTTACAAAAAAATCCAGCAAAATCGCTTCTAGAAAACACCATAATCTTTAATAGGAAACTTTGGGGATTTTTCATTCAGTCTTTATAACTTCTTTGGAAGCTTGCTGTGAAATACACTTTACTGGTTTTTAAAGTGTCCTGTGCGTTATTCTAGGTTGTTATCAGATAAGCACATATAAAAAACAGGTAGGAGATATAAAGATGTTTCTTTCCTGTAGAATATTTACCATTGGGAAAAATAAACATAAATCGAGCAGCCAATAAAAATGATGTCCTAATAACATAATTCAGAACACCATAGTGGTGGGGATTCTGTGGCTTCAGAGTGTGTCCCCCATGACCAAAAGCTTGTAAATGCAGAGTGCAGCACTTGCAGACATGAGGCTTATCCCTGCCTTCATCATCTGCGCTATTCATTCTTTCATATTAGACTACTACTTCTAAATAGTTCCAAACATTTTACTAGAAATTGTCAGTAGTATTTCAAACCAAAGGAGAAGCGAAGGAAAGGTGCCTCAGCGAAGCACTGTGAAGTCTGGAGGTGGTCGGTTAGGGGTCATTTATTTGCAGCTTGCGTCAGTTGCTGTGCTTCACAGGTATTTTCCTAAAGAGAAATCAAATTCACTTTTGAGAGCTTACTCATGAACATTGCCTCTTCTGGTGAGAGAGAAATGGTAAATCTGTCTGTACCTCTACGCTGAGAGCAGACTGCTGGCAAATGCTTATGTGTATTCAGAATGCGCTCACTCACAGTCTTAGGTATATAGATTTTGTTGGTTTATTACTGTCTTCAGGTTGAAGACTTGTATATAAAAACCTACATGCATTGTAGCATTTTATAATAGACTGTACAAGGAAAAGCTTGCTTTGGTGAAAAATTAGATATGATTTGGTATTTACATTAGTAAAAGTTTAGAAATCAAAAGTGTCTTGATGAATCTAATTTAATATCTGATTTTGAACAACTATGTGATGATCATCTGTCTTTAGTTGAGTTCTGGATCTAGGTATAATTCTACATACAGTCATATTCTTCTTGACAATTATTATTTCTGCATTTTAGGTAGTTCTATCTATCATTTTGTAAAAAGATCAGTTACATTTCTCTAAAGTCATGAGGTTTGGAATGCTTCCTGATTCATAACCTCTTAGAACTTTAAAGGAACGTCTCAAATTGGTGCTACCTCTGTACTGGTAGAGATCTGTGTTGCTCTCTGCATTTTTCACTTAGCTCTTTTCTGAAACTGGAACGTGAACTTCAATCTAAAAAACTTTCTCCTTATAGTGTATACAAGGAAATTGAAGCCGATCACCTTCTGAAGTAAAAAAAAAAGAGCGCTATTTCAAGCTTATGCCTTTATTCTGTTCTCACTAGCTTCACTCTAAGTTTTCTTATCCAGTGTCTTGACAGTTTCATGCTTTGCACAGTACCCGGCATTGTACTTGTGGTGCATAAACTCCTTGGTTTGTAATGCTTCCACAGAGGAAGGATGTTCCCTGACATGTCTATGCTGTGCAAACTATTTTATTACCTCTGTTCCGGGCTTAATGGAGCTGACACACTTTAGCCTCTCCTTTTAGAGGACAGAGAGTTCCATTCAAGAAGCAGTTTGTTTATTATCTCGGTCTTTGCTGACAAAACCATCACTCAGACATGCCATACCTTTAGAAAACAATTTTTACTGAAACAAACTCTAAAATTATAGTCTCTGAGTGATTTTATGTTAAATATTTCACCAGAAATCCTTCATTACCCTACAAATATGGGGCAAAACAAATAAAATTATAAACTAAAATTCAAATTAGGCTATGAAAACAAGAATTCAAGCCTTTTTGAAGATTCTTTCCAGTCCGAAGACCCCAATTTCTTTAGCAGAGCTTATTAATTCATTCAATTTTTGGCACTTTTAACCTCTTATACACTTTTAAACTCTTAAACACTTTTAAACTGTTAACCTTTTAAACATTTTTTCTAAACATGCATTTAATTCAGTCTTTGAAAATAAAACTTTCTGGTCAAAATACACATCTGCGAAGTGCCCTTATAATAGACTTTGCATTCTTGGAGCATGAGAATTTCTTGTTAGACTTTCACATTTGCAGCTATACAACACAAGAAATCTGCACCAGTAATCTCATACGCTTGACTGGTTTTGTGACAAGAACTTGCTCTCAGAGAATGGGGTTTGTTCAGCTTAAAAAACAGACCTGGATTTTTTTGTTCTTTCATCTGGAAGGGATTCCAAGCCTAACTGTTGTAGGGAATAAATTTGGTACCAAGCATTTATTAAACAGCCTGTACTGAAGCATTTAACGCACAAGAGCTTTCTTCTCCTTGCTCTTCCAAAAGCGGACACTGTATAACTGGGGGAGCTTCTGAAGAGCCATTTACATCTCATGTACACCAGTGCTTTTCATGCCACTGCTCCCTTTCGATTCTGCACTTGTTTCCACCAGAGCCCCTTAGTCCCCCTGTTCTTAGTCCCCTCTTCTCTAGATCTCTTTGCTGATTCTTACTTTTCGTGACTGTTTTTCTTTCCTGTCATAGTTTTTCCCTGTCATAGTGAAGCCACTGCCTAATGCTGTCATGCTAGATTTCCAGGGGTAAAGCTGGGATTGTCTGTCAGTACTTGACAACTGATGTTGACAGGTCACCTGAGTCACTGCTGAACCAAAACCAAGGACCAGTGCCTCTTGCTTGAAGAGGATTGCCCAACCTTGATAGAGGAGGTCCATAGCTTTGGGATACTCCTTGCTATGCAAACACTCCATTAATCTGTAAACTAGTTATGAGCAAGGGTGAGATAATTGTTCCCTCCCAAGTCCAAGGAGAGAAGTACTGATGGATTTGATGATGTCTCCCTGAAACACAGACTGCAGGATGATCCTCTCTGTGAGAGTGCAGTACTGGGGTACTTTAGTCTGGGCATACTGTCATTTCAAGTTCACCCTCAGTTGAAATGTGCCTTTTGTAATAGCGGGAGGTGGGAATGTAATAGGCTATAGCCATGATTTTCTTCTAACACAAACCCTGACAAGTTTCCTCGGCTGCAAGCTTGCAGAGGGATGACTGGAAATTAAATTACTGATTTCTAGGGACCTGAACTAAAAGTGATTACATTTAGAATTTCAGCTACAATCATATCATAGAATCATAGAATCTTTGGGTTGGAAAAGACCTTTTAAGGTCATCTACTCCAACCCCCCTGCAATGAGCAGGGACATCTTCAACTCGATCAGGCTGCTCGGAGCCCTGTCCAACCTGAGGTTGAATGTTTCCAGGGATGGGGCATTGACCACCTCTCTGGGCAACCTCTGCCAGTGTTTCACCACCCTCACTGTGAAATTTTTTTTCCTTATATCTAGTCTAAATCTGCCCTCCGTTAGTTTAAAACTATTACCCCTTGTCTTATTGCAACAGGCCCTGCTAAAAAGTCTGTTCCCGTCTTTTTTACAAGCCCCCTGTAAGTCCTGGCCGGCTGCAATAAGGTCTCCCCAGCGCCTTCTCTTCTCCAGGCTGAACCACCCCAACTCTCTCAGCCTGTCCTCACAGCAGAGCTGTTTCATCCCTCTGAGTACTTTTGTGGCCGCCTCTGGACTCGCTCCAACAGGTCCTTTCCTGTGCTGAGGGCTCCAGAGCTGGATGCAGTACTCCAGTGTATATCCTTATATCCATATATCCTTTCAACGGCATGAGAATGAAGGTAGCTAAAATTGGAGCTAAGTGTTTGTTACCTCTATATGAACTGGGAAAGTGAGTGAAGAAATCTCGCAAGTGTTTCTCACTCCTATTTGTTTCTGCAGGAGTTATCTCCAAGACATTTTAACAGCTTTATATCGTACCCTAACAAAACATCCCCCAGACTCTTACCAGAGTCACTGAACTTCTCACTGTTACTGCTCTTCAGAGTGCACAGCTGTTGTAGTTAGAAACGTAAGTCACTCTTGTATTCCCCACTCTGAGGGGCTGAGGATGCTGTTGCCTCCATAATCAGAGCTCCTGCCAGCAAGAAAAGCTGGAAGGAATCAGAGATGGAGCTCAAGCCACCCACCCGGACACTGTGAGCATTAACCTGTCAGGGAGGCTGGCTAGGTATTTCCTGCCTGATTAAAGACAAACTTTAGTAACAATATCACAATAACCCCAAAAAGTTAAGATTGCAAGAAGATCATCTTTATTAGAGTAGATACAGCAATTCAGTACATGAAAGAACTAGAAATAATTGAAAAGCTAACCCAATTTGCAAATTAATCACAACTAAATGGATGAATCTACATAAACTTTGTGTGGCCAGGAATTTCCTGTGCTTTAAGATAGTAATTTCGAGCAGCTTAGAGTGATTCCTCTCCATTTCAATTCCTGTGTGTCATCTGCTTTTTCTCATTTTGAAGATGACATTTGGAGGACATTCAGTACTATTTTCCATCTGCCAGCTTGTCTCTTTTGTCTACAATAACATGGAGAGAAAGAACAGCAATTACTTAAGCATAACACACATGAGACCACTCTGCAATGGGCGCTGAGCTTAGTTTATATCTCGTCTCTCATTCCCTTCTCTCACAAGTTTTCTTATTCATAGCATTGATTTGAATCATACATCACTTTTACAATACAGATGACCTTTAAAAGCTCAAGGCAAGTTTTACTTGCATGTTCATACAATTCCCCTGAGCTGGCCAAGCTCAAATTTCTTGTATCCTTTCATCTGGGGGAATGATTAAGCATTTTGTGCTTTCCTTAGTCTTTACTGTAGCGTAGTCTGAGATTTTTTCTGATGTCTAACATTTAATGACTGAAATCTGTTAAATTCCAGCCAGAGTCCTCATTTGTTACTTATTAGACTTTTTTCTGTGACATAAATCAGTGCAGCAGCCCAGTCTCTAGAAATGGACACAGCTACCATAGTGTATATATAGTTCCTTTTAGAAACTAAAACTTCTTTTACTCCTAAAGGTTTTGTGAAAGAGAAAGAATTCTTACCAGCAGGTCCAGAAAGGGAGCCAAACAACCTGTAGAACAAAGAGAGAACAGTTGAAAGGAGGTAACACATCAAATGCTGTGTGAGATGAGGATGTATGAAAGCAAATTCTCTATCAACCAGGTACATTTTGTATATAGTCAGAGAAGAGACGGTCATCTCCTTGCTCTCCCTCTCAGCTCAGGAGAGGGAATTGTAGGAAATACACAACTGCAGTGGGAAAAGACAATTATGGAAAAGAAGGTATAGATGAAATCAAAACCTTTCGACTCCTACCTAATTTTTTTGTTCCAGGCTCTATTTTCCTCCTTGAGCATATATGACATAGCTGTTCTCCCATGTGGGAGGTCCATTTTATGGCTGTCTGAAAAAAGCTAGCTTGTCTGCCTTCACTTCTCTTCAGAGTATTTTATTCTACACTGATTCCTATAGGCAAGAGCTATTTAACTGGTAACGGGAGGTTTATGGGAATGTGGTGTCAATCCTTACATTCTATAAAACATTACTAACTGCACTATGTTTCCTGAATGTCAAGCAGCTAATGATTAGTTATCACTTTAGTTGTTAGTTGCATTTAATCGCTTGCACTGCAAAGGTCAGTTTGCGTTTTTGTTTAGAAACTCTTTGAGGTACTCACTCAATGTAAATGGGAATTGTAACATTTCTAGCTCCACCACGGTCCAGAAAAATTAATTTGTTAAAAATTTTAGAACCCCAAGAGTATTTGAAGTTGTGTTTGCTGTGGTGCTTGTGGCAAATAGTGCCATGGCATGGTCAAACTTCATGAGACTAAGCAAAAAGGCTTTCTGCAGTGAGCAGAGTTACTTACTGGGACTCCTGGCCTTCCAGGAGCTGTCGGTAAGTAGCGATCTCTTGCTCCAGGCGAGTCTTGATGTCCATGAGGGTCGTGTATTCGCCGTTCTGGCGCTCCATGTCAGCTCGGAGCTCAGCCAGCTGCGCCTCGATGCTGCCAATCAGGCCCTGGATCTGCGCCAGCTGGGCCCCGTACCGGCCTTCCGTGTCTGCCAGGGTGCTTTCCAGCGCGGCTCTCTGGGAGCAGAGGGTGGGGGAAACCGCAGAAAGGTTGCTGCCAGATGCACAACTCCTTGCAGGGAGGGGAATATGTACCCATTTGAGTGGGGGCGCGAATTTTAACGTACCATGCTGAGCTGGGACTGAAGTTCTATTTCCAGCCCTTGGAGGGTACGTCTCAGGTCGGTGACTTCAGACTTGCTGCTCTGCAGTTGTTCAGTATGGGCAGCTACTTCATGGTTCAGCTCTTCAGTCTGAAACAGGGACAACACTACGTGAGAAATACGGGGCCTCTAAGCAGAGGTCATAAGGCTTTCACAGCAGTTTTCTGTGTGTTTTAATAATTATCTTGTTTCTTTCATGGATTTTTTTGGTTAGTGTTTGTATAGTATGGAGTTTTTCTACCTTGCTGTGGAACCAGGCCTCAGCGTCCTTCCTGTTCTTCTCAGCCATGTGTTCATACTGGTCTCTCATATCAGCCAGGATCTTGGACAGGTCAATGCCTGGAGCAGAGTCCAGTTCGACGCTGACTTTGCCGGCTACTTGCCCTCCCAGGGCACTCATTTCCTATGTGGAAACGGCAGAGGAGACAAAAGAGGGTACAGTCAGAAACTGAAAACATTATGAACCTTCCGTTCTTTCTTCAAGGGCTAAGCTCAGACTAACTCCCTGTAAATACTTGCAGGGGGTATCTTTAGTTTCCCAGTCTACACAGAAATCTTCTCCTCACTGATGGAGAGCCCAGGGCAACCCTGAGGGACTCCACATGCTGTTTTACTAGTGTCACTTTCAAACATGTTTCTTGGGGGTTTTTACCTCCTCATGGTTTTTCTTTAGGTAGGCCAGCTCCTCCTTTAAGTTTTCAATCTGCAGCTCCAGGTCAGCTCTGGCCAGGGTCAGCTCATCCAGGACCTTGCGCAGGCCGTTGATGTCGGCCTCCACGCTCAAGCGAAGAGCCTGCTCTGTTTCAAACCTTGAGAAAGCAAAACAAAACGAAGCAGGTTAGCTGGCTAAGCCAGCCCACCATGAAACACATTATTTGCTATAAATGTGTCTGGTTTTGTAGGATTTATGATGTAGCAAATGTTGTCCAGCATTAAACTTTTCTCCACATATTACACGATACAAAATTTTCCGTGGTGCTTTTAGCAAATACATAAAGGGCTGAACTGCAATGACAGGATCATACTAGTGTTCATACAGAGATTTTATAGGCATTCCTTTCTTTTTTCACAGCCACTGCCCTTTCTTTGGCTTAACAAGGATTTTTGCCTGTTCAGGAGACTTTTTTCCTTTCGGAAATTACTCACTTGGTTTTGAAGTCGTCAGCAGCCAGCCTGGCATTGTCAATCTGCAGGACTATCTTCGAGTTGTTGATAGTGGCATCAAGGATCTACAGACAATGAGAGTTCATTGCTGAGGCTGAAACTACTATGTTATCTTCTTTCCTGATCTGAAGATAAAAGAGTTAAGATTCTATTTCATCTGTAGCTACACCAAATAAAAATGTATTTTATTTGGTCTCTGAGGAAAGTATCAATGATCTATAGCAAATATGTAGCACAGATTTATCACAGTACTTTTGCTATGATTGTCAGTTATGGACAGGTCCTCTTACTCTTGCCTGGCATCTGAAGTGGCTTTTAGCTAGAAGTCTCACAGTGAGACAAAACTGCATGCTGTCTTAGAGGGAGAGGATTTCGGTGAGCCGGGGGTAGGTGATGTTTGAGGACTGAGGCAAGAAACCTGTTTCCTGGAGAGATGCAAAGGAAGCAAAGTCTGCAGACCCCTCTTTGGCAGAATTGGTTCACATTACACATTTTCTTAAAAGTGGGAAGTGGTTCCAAGGTCTGTGTGATTTTAAAATAAATCAGATGTTTCTGTTTCTTAAACAATATGGGTTCATATTTCCTTTGTATGGTCTTTGAACACATTTTTATTTCCTAGAATATCCAAGATAGTGTTTATTGATTCTTCTAAAGCATCATGAAAGCCTCTAAAGGAAGTTTTGTTTATTTAGAAGTAGTCCTTGTTAATTTTTACCTAGAAAGCACGTCTTTTTTTGCCTGCCACTTTGAAAACTTAAAAGGTCATCCACAAGAACAGCTGGAATAACACTTTCTCTCCCCTAACTAAGGGGAGCAAAAGACAGGAGGAAAAAGACTACTAAAAGGAGAAAGTCTAATTGCCAGTTCTGCCTTTACTGGAGCTCGTTTTTTTAAATCAGTAGAGAATGTGAATGGGTTTGAAGCAAGGAGAAAAGTAAACTGTGTGGGAGTGGTCATGAACTCCAAGCTGAACTGTGAAAACTAAACCTCAAGTTTTCTTTCCTTTATTTACATAGTTTAATCAGCTAGTACCTATGTTTTCCAGGGTGTGTTTCATCTCAAAGTAATCTGTTACCAGGTACCCCATGGGCTATTGGGGCAAATCCTGCATTTATACATGGGATTGATTACTTCATGTCTGCTGCTTCTTTTTTCCATAAGCCAAATGTTTCAGCACTCTTATTTCAATTCCAAGCTTAAGTGAAATGTGAAAGAAAAATAAAGGCATGGTGATCTAATCTTGAGCTGCTATCTTCACATTTACAAAATTGTACTTAAGCAACGTTTATTTTTACTGTTAAAGCAGTGTGTATGCGCCTCTCAATTTTTCAAGCTATATGAAAGGTAGCAGATTACAGAGATAGGCAGGTTGCTGTCATTGTTTGGCTCTCTTTATATTTATCGGTATATATATGGTCATATATATATTAACTGGCCATATATGTGTATCTGACCAGCATGTGTATATATGTGTGTGCGTGTGTGCATATATATATATAATGTGCTTTGTTAAAAACAAGCTTTATTAAAAGCAAACATTATCAGAGAATTAAGTACTAAGGCATCTCAGACTGACTGTTTTGTACGTTTTCTTAGCTAGCATTTTAAAAAGTAGGTAATTCCATACTGATAATTTTCTTTATCCACCCTGCCCAGTCATTGCATATGCATTTCATCTTCCTCTCCTTTTCGTAAACTGGAACGCCTTCTGGGTGTTTTCCTAGTGAAGTTTTTATCTTTGGGTTTTTATGCTTCCTTCTTAAGTGCAAATCTAAGAGGGTTTTTAATAAATATTAACACCTACCTTGTCTCGAAGGTCTTCAATAGTCTTGGTGTAAGGACTGTAGTCCCGAGCTGGGCCTGGTCCTTGTTTTTTGTACCAGTCTTGGATTTTAGTTTCAAGATCAGAGTTTGCCTCTTCCAGTGCACGCACTTTGTCCAGGTAGGATGCGAGGCGTTCGTTCAGGTTTTGCATAGTTATCTTTTCGTTTCCCGAGAGGAGGCCATCACTGCTCCCCAAACCACCACCGTAACCACCACTAAAGCTGCTGCTAAAACTACTCCCATACCCACCACCCAGGCCGCTTCCTAGGCCAGAAGAGACAAATCTAGCGGAAGAGACTGACACGCCCCTGCCACCAGATCCCCCGTGGATGCTTGGAGCCCTAAAGCACCCTCCACCGAAACGGACCGAGGAGCCACCAGGTCCCCCTGTCGCAGAGGAGGCAATTTGCCTGAAGCTGTAACTGGCCATGGCAAGAAATACCACGGACCTGACCCAAGCTGCAGCTCACACACCTTGTGACCCTGAGGCAGGAGTGCATGCTCCGTTCGCCCACCCCACCTCTTTTATGCCTGTGACAATGGGAGTTGTCTCCAGAATGTGTTATCTGAGACCCGCGGAATTTATCAGCCTTCAGCCTCTGCCAGCACGGCAGTTCCTCTTATTGGTCAGTTGCTACCAGGAGGGCTGTGTTCCTTGCCCAGATACCTTCACAGGCAGGAGCTGATTCCCTCCCCCCGCCATTGCCTCTTGAAGCAGAAGGTGGGATTCGGAGGAGGCGTCACCCTGCTGAGGGGGGCATTCATAAATCTGGTTATAGTTTACCTGTATGGAAACAAAAGGGCTGGGAGCGCACAGCCCTGCTGCAGCCAACGCTGCGTCCAAGCGAAGTCACACGACGATTTTCTGCGGGTAATCTCAGGAAAGAGTTTTAGCACAGAGTGCTCAAGTTAGTAATTGGTAGACGGATAACAGAGATTGAAAGGAGCCCAAATGGTGAACAGTATGTGTGGACCTTGAGAAAACAGGTTCCCAGCCCTCTGTTTTCCTTATTTCTCTTGAGAAAAATTCTCCTTTCAGAAGCAACATTTTCACTGTTTCTTTCTTTGCTCTCAGTTTCTTTTGGGCTGACAGTAGAAGAGGGGGTGTGACAGAGAATATGCCTTGTCTGAAAGAGTCTGGTTTTCTACAGAAACAGGAATCCTTTTCAAGGAACGGTAGCTGTGTTTGTAGCAGAGATAAGCATTCCACTCCCCTGAGTACCTGGGGAGTGACCGACAACAGAAACAAGAGCCTGATTATACATTCAGTCCTTCCAGTGCTACTGAAAGAGGGAAGTAAACGTACGAAACATAATCACTTATTCTTCTGGTCTTTGAGACTCATTAAAATGTTGTTTCTTATATGTTCAAGTCCTCTGTTAATCCAAGATGAATTTTCAAAAGCAATGTTGCTTTTGTTACTGCAAGCTCCTCCGTGAGCATCCCTAACATACGAGTGGATACTTTCATCTTTTCTTCCGTTCTCTTTCTTTCCCTCGCCACCCCTCACTCGCTCCAAACCTCTGGCACTTCCCAGGAGAACTGTTTTAAAGAAAGAGGGAGTAAGCTGACCTACCAGCATTTGCAGCCTTCAGGGAGCAACCAGGCCTGGGCAGAAATTCTGCCACCTACAAGTGCCTCCAGAACCTTTGGACCGCAAGGTGTATGCTGTGGTGTTTCAATGAGAAATCCATTTAGTACCAAAAAAAAGAATTAAAGATAAGCCGAATGAAATGCATGCTCTGTGCGAGGGCCTGTCTAGTCTTTCTATAGCCATAAAAATGCATCAGGTATTTTAGACCACACGTTAGTGCTGCACTCGCTTTGTACAGAGAGAGATGCCAAACTGCAGGGCAAATACAGGGAGGGTAGGAGAACAAACACAGAAGCTGGAAGCTGGCCAAGGCACCTGTATCAACAGCCCCGTTGGTCTGTACCTAATTGTGAGGCTGTGTCGGAAAGAGGAATTCTGCAATGACTCAGGTGCAGAATGTAGCACTTGGTACATACATTGTATGTACATACCTCGGCTGACTGTGATGCTGTAGCCGAGGGACATCATAGCTGAGTTCTTTTCTTTCTGTAGAGACTGCGGCGTTTACACAAGTCTGCGACTCGCACAGTAAAACTGTGCAGCCTTTTCTAAGAGATACAGAGGACACTTCTGTCTGCCAAAGACATGCTGGCCATTCCTTCTGTAGATCTGAATGTCCTCCTCAGCCCCGGGTAGGAAAAACCTGCCCAGCAGGTAACCGTTCCAAGTCCTGCGGATAGGTGAAATAATAGTAGCAGACAGTTACAGTCCGCCTGCAGACAGAAAGCTACAGAAGAACAGTTATTTTATTGTTAAATATTGAAGTCCATAGTTAGAACATAAAGAACTTAAGTCCATGTGCATTTCTTCACTGAACAGAAATGCAAGAAGCTTAAAGGAAAACAAATACTGGTGTGTTGTGATTTGTCTCCTGCTGCAATGAGAGAGGAACATCCTTCCCTCTAGGTACGCCATCATTCCCTAGACGCCCATGTCAGGTCCTCAAAGCAGTGTATTTTGTGGTTTAGCAAAATAAAATGCACACATATGAAGCTGCATAATATGTTATCATCCAGTTAATAAAAATTGGGATCTGGAAGGCTTCTATATTCCTTCTGAAAACCCTTGAGTAAAAGCAGCAATTACACATTTTACTGTTAGAATATTGATAATATACGGCAAGCAGGTTAGGTTTGCTTCAGCATACAGGGAAAAATTTCCCAAAGAATGAATTGCAGTTTTTCATGGCAGTTTGGAAGTACATCTGAAAGTGTCAGGAGAGGAAAAGCTTGGGAGACACTTTCAAATGGAGCAACTATTTAATCTTATTTATACCACCAAATATATCATAAGCTTCTAGTAGCAAATCAGTCCTTCATGCAGCACGTTTACTAAAACTGCTTTCAAGTTTCCAGAAAGGTTTTGATTTTCTTTTAACTTTACATCGCTCTTTTGCCTCAATGGCTGCATGTGTTTGGTTTTGTTGAGGCTCCCTTAAGGTGATAACATGTACTTTAATGCTTTGAAAAGCCTTTAGTATGGCAAAGTATTTGCTCAAGAAAGAACGTGCTTTTATCATTCTGCATAGGTTTTTTTTTCTCCCACTACAATAAACCTAATTTATTGCAGGGTCAGCTTTTCCCTAAAGAAAATATAAGCAATGGTCAACAAAGGAATTTCCTTTATCTGCAACTTATCTGAGGGCGAGGGAGACACATTTGCTGAAGTGAAGTCATCCAGTGGCCTGGTGGAAACGGTCCACGCCCAAGCTCCTGGCTGAGACCTGGTTCCAGTCACGACTGCTCTGTAAAATTGTTCATATTGTTTCACGGGTGTTTTTATTAGTTGTCCTGTAAACCATTTTTTATTGCCCTTGAGTGACACTGGCATATACTTGACTTTTCTCACATCTTGCTAAATTTGCTTCCAGGGATTGCTAATGCAATTACAATTAAATGAACTCTGTGAACATCTTAACCTACGTTATTGGTGCCTGCAATTCCACAGATACGCCTATGGACAAATGAGGAAAGTCAGGTTGTTATTCTGAATTTACCTTTTAAATCTTTAAATGTTTGGCCCTTCTGATAATTCTTCCTTTCTACCTCTGCTTCCATCAATGAAAATGTGCTTCTTCACTCTTTTATATGCACATTTTCGGTCTTCATCTCTTCTCTTGCTGATCAAAACTTTGGCCTCCCCACCCTACTGATCATGTCATATGCCCTCTTAAAATCACAGCTTTGTATGTGTTTCTCTCCTATTGAAGATCATAGTCATGAAACATTTGAATCTCTTTGATTCAAACACAAAATTTTCTATTTTTTCTTTAACTTCCTTGTGGGAAGAACCAATGATAACAAGAACTGCTCTGCAGCTGGTACTGAAATGACTGTGTTGAATGTCTGCCTAAGATATGATTCTTAGCTTTCTTCCTTTTATATCCCATAATTAATCATTTTTTTTTAATCCTCACAAACCTTGCATTGCCACATACTCACTGAATGTGCCAACAGATTCAAAGAGAAGAATGTTTATGTGCTGAAAAGGCAGGTCCTAGCACATGCACATACAGCTGTTAACAGTTTAAAAAGAAGGTAGATAAGAGCAGAGAGCAACTGTTAACTTTATCAAAATTTCTATTTTTGCAAAGTAGAGGGAATGTGATTTGGTGAAGGGAAATGCATGTTTTCTGCATTGAAAGAGATGAGAAAGAAGGTCAGGTAAGGGTTCAGTTTTAAAAGAAAATATAAGAGTAAGACACAGGACAACTCATTTTTATCCAGGGGTCTAGTTCTTTCATGGCAGAAAAGAAACGATTCAGTGATTTGAGCTGAACTTGGAAGATACGGATTCCTCTTCAGCTACAGGCTTCTTTAGTGATATTGGGACATATATTTTAATTTCTCAATGTTTGTCATTTATATAATATTTGAATAGATTAGTATGAGGAAAATACTTAAAACATCATGAAGAACTCAAACACTTAAATAACTGTGAACAATGTAAATACTTGAAACTGGATGTGGTTACTTTTAGAAATGCCTCGTTATTGTCTCTGCTTCCCTAGAAACATAAATAGCTTTAAACTCCTGACTTCTCTGTCAGTCCAGGACTGTAATGATGATGCACATCAGGGAGTAAAGTACCTGAGATAGATAAGAAAATATAACAGATTTTCTTAGAGCATGATTAAAAACTGTGCGGGAAGAAAGGCTCAGTTAGGACACCAAGCCCTGATGAGTGAAAGACAAGTCACTGGATGTATTTTTACACTTCCTTTAACCTGTTATCTGGTTGGTAAATCTCAGCAAGGTATGATGGGGCTGGAAACTATTATTAAGAGTCAAGCGTCTAACTGATGAGAGGATGTGTTCCAAAAGTCAGGTTTCTGCAGGCAGCAGCAATAAGCAACTTAGAGGCCACTGCCAAAACCGAATAGACTAAACCCATCCCAGGCTTCAGCGGAGCCAAGTACATGCTGAACGCTTGCCATGTCAGCTGCAGCTCGCAATCGTTCCTGCTGAAGGAGGAGGCCTAGGGCTGTTCAGAGGGTGTTTTACCATAGGCCACATGGAAAATTCCTGCTGAAAAAAAAATCCCAGACTTGGTAGAAAGACAGAGTAGATGGGTTTCATAGCACACAGAGAGAGGAGCTATTTTATTCTGTTCATGTCTGTAAAATATTTGGAGAGCATATTTGTATTTGTGTTATTTATATTTAGTGTGCTCATATATTATACTTATATGCATATATTTATATATTTGTATATTATCATTTCTTGTGCTAATTTTTTAAGAATATGTTCTCATCATAGTGACAAGCCACAGCTTCCAGTAGAGATTTTACTGGACAAGCATTAAGCACATGTTCTG
Organism: Phaethon aethereus; assembly: GCF_964289735.1. Taxonomy (NCBI): domain Eukaryota; kingdom Metazoa; phylum Chordata; class Aves; order Phaethontiformes; family Phaethontidae; genus Phaethon; species Phaethon aethereus. The sequence goes on from NC_138601.1 coordinate 6,470,180, forward strand.
GATCAAATTAGAAAACAAGGAGCTCTCTTTGTACCCTGCTGATGGATGCTGTCAACTGGATTTGAGCTTTCCTGACCCCGCAGGTGGTTTCATACTGTTTTTAACTTGAGAGAAATTCTCAGAGCCTGCAGATCTCTGTTAGACTCAGTGAGAAAATCAAACTCTGTATTGCTCTACGAGGGCAAGTCCTGTGGGCACGACTTTGAAGAGCTGCTGCCAGGGCGGCGTTTCACAAGGTCTTGTTCTCACAGCGGCTCTTGGCTCAGGGGAGACACGTTCTGCAGCCCCGGTTCTGTCTGCCCAGAATGACTGCACACCCTGAGGGAAAGAAAAGGGCATTTCTAACTACTCCTAACAGTTTGCTCCATTTTCAAAAAGAAGTAGTTTATAGGCAAATTTCACAGTATTGGTGTGTGTCAGGTAGGTTACCTGGTTACCTTCCTGGACAGCCCTGGCTATTAACTGTAACTGAGAACCATGGTTTTCCACCAGCCTCTGACACTTGCATTCAGCTCTAAATCCTCTTTCAATTAAACACTAAGGTCTGCACTGACTGTCTAGATTAAGTGCTTTTTCACTCTTTTCTAGTGGATTCAGCTTTAATAATTAATAAAAACTCTAAGATTCTGGTGACATGATTTCTAACAGCATTTTTAATAGAAAGGAGTTGTCAGCATTTGTTTAAAATCTTTCCGTGTGTGTAATCACTATGAACTTTTTGATACTGCCATCATTTTTGACAATCTGACATCGAGTTGTGGGAAAGAACTGAACTAAGATTAGAAGTGTTGTAAGAAAATGTTGATTAATAGGGCTGTAAGTGCCTTTTATCCACAGTCGCACTGCTGCTGCCAGGGCTGGTTAAGCGCAGGCGCGCATGCCAGTGGAAAGGTGTTCCCTGCAGCCAGGCTTTGCAATGCATCTCTGAGCGTGGGCTCATAAATAGTGGGTTATTAGGAGTAATTGCAGAGCGCATAAACTTCTCTTTAGGCAGTACTAAATAAGTGATGAAAGTCAGCTCCAGTGCACCTGAAATTGCGTGTTCACTGTATCAACCATGAGAAGCATTTGCCTTTAAAGTCTGTCATAGTGTGAGAATACTTAAAGAAATTAAGAAGTTTGTTGGGATTACCACTCCAAAAGGTTATGCATTACATGAAACTTAATAGAAATATGTTACTTGGAATATAGAAAGAATGGATTTTCCTACAATAATTTTTGTACTTGCTTAACTTGACCTCTATTATTTTTCATTGTTGTGGTCGGCTGGTATGTGTGAGAAATATCACAAAACTAGCTTCCTTTCATCTGATTTTGTATCAGAGGCACAGTTAATCATGGATTTTCATTTTTCATTAGTTGACACAGTGGTGGGGGCCAAGAGGGAAGTCTAACTTGCAAAATGCTGTCTGAAGTGAAGGGGCTGGCCAGGCTGCAGGCAGCAGGCCCTGCCTCAGTGATCCCATTTCCTTGTAGCCAAGAGTGTAAGAGACTTTGGAAAGAGTGTGCACAAAGCTGCAAGACTTAGAAGCAATGGGCTGTTGTACCTGTGCATACCTGACAGCTGCCTTCACAAACAAAAACATTTGCTGCAGCTCTAGATCCTGCAGGTACATAATAGTCCAGAGCCAGCATGAAGCCCGTCAGAGAATTCAGTCTGCTAACTTCTGGTTCTTGTTTTGGATTCTTCTCAGTCCAGCTATTTCCCCCTCTCATCTTCCTCTAACCCCCTGAAAATGGGGTGGAGATGAATAATTTCCAGAATTAAGAAACTCGAATACATGCGAAGATTATAAAGCACAACACCTTTGGTTTCCTTTGGGATAACAGTACAAAATGTCAGTATCTCCACAGTCCCCCCTACAGGTCTTGTTTTTAAACACAGCACCATTTAATTTAACCTTATTCCTAACAAAATTCTTCTCCTCTTCACTTGGTGATACCAGGCTCCCTGTCTGTCTATGGCAGCCACTGTTGCTACTAAATGAGTTGAAAACAGAGACAAAACGTCTTCAATACTAGTTAAACACATGCAAGAACGATCCACGAGGTTTTGACTTAATCTGAATTTGCTGATTTCATATGGAATTACCTCAAAACCTTCAGGCAGGACTATGTGAAGCAGATACTTCCTCTCTTTCTTTTCCCTGTCCTTCGTAACAAATTAGTTTCTAACCTTTTCACTGTATGTCTATTAATTTGGTTTATTACCTGCTCTGGTATCACAGTGTTACCCCTGTGAAAAACGTATTGACTTTATTATTATTAAGCTGTTCTTTCCTTGGCCTAACCACCGCCCACGTCTGAGGCTGGGGTTTCGTTTTGAGACTACATTGAACAGTTTCTGTCACAAATGCTATTGTATGCTTTCTGAATTTGCCACTAGAGGATGCTCTGCAAACCGGCATGCTGTATGGACAGAGATGCTGCATTGTCAGCGTCAAAGAAAGTCTATCGCTTGTACCAAACGGTAGAACTTCTTTCTGCTGTGTGGTTAGCCAAAGGAACAGAACTACACTGAACCACAAAAGAGCAGAGTACAGTATTCCCTTGCATTGCCACTGCAAATGTAGGCTGATTTCAGCTCACCCCATCTTGTTTTGATGGGCTTTGATATTACAATGGGCAAATTATGCTCTCTTAAGTCCAGCCTAATAACTCCATCCAGCAAAGTCAAAGGAAAGCCGGAGGCGGGTGTGCGGTGGATGCACCCTCGGTTCATTGCTGTGAAAATGCTCTGCAGAGGCTGAAGGCAGCACACCCAGCACGGAGGTTTCTCCCCTTTCCCACCTACGAGAGGCAGCGGAAGGGAAGCAGGAGACTCGAGAATGTTCCTGACAGACAGCCTAGAACACAATTGGCTTCTTTCTGGGATCAGAAACATTCTTTCTAGTTAAACTTTGGTCAAATAAGGTATTTCATCCCAAAGTCCATTATAGCTGGCTAATGCTGAGGTTTAGACCCTTTTTTTTTGAGGTAATCAGTGCTGGTTGATAGGAGAAGTAAAATGGAGCGTAAGGCAGAACATGAGTCTCTGTTAGATTGTTGCAGAAGCGTGAGAGCCCTGTAGTGACTCAAGGGAGAGGTATTTTTGCTTTGACTTTACAAATCTCCTTTGTTTTCTACAGAAAGAGTTTCTCTGACTCTTTTTTTTTCTACCGTGCTGAGAATTTGGCTTTGGATTGTAGCATGTAGGCAGTTTGATGCCTTTTTCAAATAATACATTGTTATCCAAAAAGATGATATCTTACCTGACCTGAATCTTTTGCAAACCAAAGTGCAAGTGCAAAGGTATTTGACAGAAAAAAAATGTTAGTGATTTATGTGCTGTTTGGAGAACAATGAAGGCTTGTGAGACCCACCCTTATTTGTTACAGAGCAACAGCTGAATCACTCACCTGGTATGTTGTAGACCCTGTTCAGCTGCTTTCTCAGCCTGCTGCAAATCAAAGACTAAAATACAGATTTGTGACTTTTAAACGAGTGAGACATTTCACCGATTTTTCTTCCTCTGTCAAGACCAAATAATCTAAGTGTGTTACATGAAGTGGAGCAGTTTTAGTAAGAAAGATTGAACCTTGCCTCCACCTCGCCATGCTGCACCCGTCCATCCAGAACACTGTACAGCCGTGGAGCTAGGAACACTGTCTTATGAAATAAGAGAACACACTTCCTTTATTTTGGACCATCTGATAAAAGACCTGAGCCCAGATCTTCTAGCACGTCAGGAGGAATAATCCTAACAACTGAACTTTGTATTATAAGAACTTCTTTGCATACTCATCACTCATTTCCTGATCTAATCCTTCGCTTTTATTGAACAAGATTAGGTAGAGCCTTCATCTAAAAGTTGGGAGAGAGGGCTGCCTGAATATGATTGATTTCTCATTCAGTGACCCAAAGGAAAATGTTTTGATTTGCCAAAATTTTCATGGAATTTTGGGTTTAATTAATCCTGATTGTTTCAGTTCAGCTGCTGAACTGGCAAATCAACTACTTGCACATCCCTTGCAATGTATTCTATGAAAAAGGCGTTCACCCATCCTTTTTTCCTCCCTGTAGGTGTCACTCTTGAGTTTAATGTGAATGTATTTGCTCAGCTCCAATCTTTTATCCAGACATCATCTGATCAAGTTAGGATACACAATTCTCTTTGGGGCATTATTAAATAATATACCTAGCTTGAATTTCTCTGTGAAGGTATATCTCATTTGTTCCACCTAAATTTAAATACAATATTAATATACCAAAGAGATTGTTGGACACAGTTTTCTTTGCATTGCAGAAAAGTAAAGTTTTATTAGAGGCACTGTTATCAGCAGAAAGTATATTGCACCAATTGCACTTCAGATAAGTGTATGTGATACAGTGATTGCATATGAAGAACAATATAAAAAGGAAGAAGTAGATAATTTTAGGAGAGTCCTAGAAATTACTCATCTAGACTTCATGAATAACGTTTGTAGGGCAATCCGTATGTTGGGCAGATACACAGGGTGTGTGCTGTGTGTAATATCGCATTGTAGGCCGGGCTGCTCAGATGGCAGTAGGTAAATCCGGGAAGACCAATGCATCGGTGGTATCTTAACACACTCTTGACTGCCCTGTGGAATGACAGAAGAAACCATTAGTGATGAGGAAATCAATAGTCTCTTGCAGCACTGATATTTCAGATATATCAATTATTTAAATGTCCATCTGCGTTAGCAGAAGCGTGGGAAAGGAGCTTAGCCTGTTTCTGTAACTGAAACTAAGACACCTTGAAATGAAGAGATTTGATTGTGTATTGTTTAATCCCTGTTGCAACTGCAAATGTGGAAGTCATAATACAAGGGATAGTATTAACAAATTAAAAAAGAGATTAAATACAAAATATGAAAGCCATGGGGACACGATAAATTAGGATCCTCCTTGGAAGGTGTTTCTTACCTGTCTTCTCACCAGATTGACCGTGAGAGTAGGAAGTAGAAGAATAAGAGTGGGAGGATATTCCCCCTCCTTGGAGAGCTCCTTGAGATGTTCTGTGCAAGGAAAGGAGTTTTAATGAAGGGAATGATAAATACATTCATAAAGAGACACACTGTGATGTAATGTGCAGTGCCTGTAACAGCTCAGCTTTTCCTGGATCTTGCAAATATTTCTTTATTTTTATTTTGTTCCCTTAAGCTATATTTTCCTAGAAAGTTGTAGAAGCTGAAATGACAAAAGACTGTAGAAGTATAATTCTCCTACTCTCACAGTCCAGCTATGCTCGCTCATCTGCTGACAGAAGGTGGTATATCACAGTTTGGTTTTGCATAGTGATTCCTCTCATGGAATTCAATCTGCACATTATGATTAACTGAAAAAATGTCAGTAACTATGTGCTCTGTGTTTCCCTCTGTGTTTGATGTGCTTATTAACTTTATGATATATACAGTTCAATGCAGATGTGAAAAAATATGTTCTATTTAGATTTCAAGTACAGACTGGTAAAACTTCCGACTCAGCCTTCTGTGTGTCCTAACAGAGAAAAGACTGTGATAGATTTTATCCACTTTGCAAACAGAATACGTACACAATGTCTTGCTGTCCCTCCTGCAGCAGTGCCCGGTACTGAGCAATCTCCTGTTCCAGGCGGGTCTTGATGCCCAGGAGCATCTTGTACTCCTGGTTCTGACTCTCCATCTCACAGCGGATGCTGGCCAGCTCCTCCTCTACAGCGTTAATCTGCCCTTGGATTTGTTGCAGCAGGCAGCCGTAGCGAGATTCGGCTTCTGCCAAGGAGTTTTCCAGCGAGTTTTTCTGGAAGTGGAAATGCAGGAGTTTAGGACCAGAGCTCTACCTCTCCCTATCCATTCCAAGGAGGGAAGGGCCCTCGGCGATCCCGCCCCACGTACCGTGCTGAGCTGCGCCTGCAGTTCGATCTCCAGGTTCTGCATTTCGCGTCTCAGTTCAGTGAGCTGGTGGCTGCTTGTCTGGATGTCCTGGTTGCTAGAAGTGACCTGCCGATTGACTTCTTCAATCTGCAGGAGTCAAGCGCAAACACACTTTCTGAGTAAGAAAGTCCCCTCAGGGAGCAGATTTGCTGGCTGAGAACTAAGGTAGCCAGGGAGCCTCCCCCTTTCACCCTGACCTCATCAAGGACAGCCCAGCCTCTGCTGCATCGACCCTGACGTTGCACCCACCTGTGCACGTCAGACCTGGCCTGCTCCCCCTCTGCCACTGCAGCCTTTCCCCAGCAGCTCTTTCCTTCCCATTCCCCAGCTGTGCAGGTGAGGTGCAGGTGAGCAGCCTCCCCGTTTCGGCCAAAGGCATTGCATGCCCAGTACCGGGCTGTCTGGGTTTTTGCCCAGGAGGAGACTCCACTTTCTGCGTTGCTACGTACCTTGACTTCGTACCACTGCTCAACCTCCCTGCGGTTCTTCTCGATGATCTGCTCATATTCGTTTCTCAGGTCGTTCAGTATCTTTGTCAAGTCTTCTCCAGGGGCGGCATTGACCTCCACGCTCACGTCGCCACCGGTTTGAGACTGCAGCTGCCTCAGTTCCTGCAGAGAGTGCGAGGAGAGGAACAAAGAGCACAGGTCATTTCTTCTGTTGGGGACAGTGGGCAAAGCAGTATCAAGGTACCAAGGAATGACAATCACATGACATAAGGCTGAATTTGCTTGATACGCAACTTTGGGAACCCTGAGGAATCAAGGGACTATGTCTTGGCCATGCTATTTATCATTGGATCGTACCTCCTCATGATTTCTCTTCAGAGCAATCAGCTCATCCTTCAAGGACTCTAGCTCGGATTCCAGTGAAGACCGAGTGTGAGTGAGATCATCCAGGAGATTTCTCAAGCCATTGATATCAGCCTCCACAGTCTGACGAATAACCAGTTCATTCTCATACCTGTACCAAAGAAAAGAGAAACACATCATTTCATCACAACGTGTAGGCTTGGTCATACCACTTGGGACTGGGTATTATCACCTGCATTCATTAATCTTGTAAAATTCATGACATGACAGATGCAGTGTCCACAGAGAGGTACTCACTTCATTCGGAAGTCATCAGCAGTCATCTTGCTGTTATCAATGTCCAGAAGCAGTTTGTTATTGTCCACCGTGGCAGAAATGATCTGCAAAAGGAGAAGTTAGAAGTGTTTCTAGTGTTCTAGACATCCAGGACAAGAAAAAAGACCTATAGCTTTAGTAGTGCGTTGTTGTGGGTCTTGGAATCGTTTCCTGCAGTAATGCAGGGGCCACAGAAAGTTGTGGAAATGCCACACCGAAAGAACTGGTGTGTGGAAGATTTTGGCTTTCTGAAACATTCTGATGAAACAATATTTCGGTGGAGGAAAGAATAAAAGTACATCTATACTGGGAGATCACCAATATCTGTGGGCTTCTGCTCTCTGGGTGTATAAGGAAATGTGGTTTTTGTCCCTCATGCTGTAATTAGTCTCATAAAGAACACTGATTGTATGGGAAGGCCTTGGCCCTCCCAGCTGGTCTCTGTAGGAGTATGCAGGGACAAAGGGAGTTCAGATCCTGCAGTCCAGGTGCTCTGGCTTTGCACTCCATCCAGCTGAACTGGGTGGGAGCAGAGGGAAGGACTGGCAACCACACATGCCTGGTTCGGAGCCACCTGCACCACGTGGGATTTCAGTTACGTGCACCAGCACGTTTGGGCCTGGCAGGGCACTCCTTGACGCCTCGGGCTGTGCCCCCAGCGCGCATCCCTTTCGCCTGTGGGGTGGGGGTTTGCTTAGCCAAGAGGTGGGAGCGCAGCTCAGCAGGTTTCTGCCTGCGGCACCACCAGCGAGGCCGTCCGGTCGCTCCCTCCCCCCCGTTAGAGCCCGTGCGCGAGGGAAGGAGGAAGTCCTTACGGAGGAGAAGTGCGTGCGGGAGATGGAGCCACGCTAAGCGGGGCGTTCCTACCTGGTTTTGGAGTTGTTCGATGGTCTGGTAGTAGGAGGTGTAGTCCTTGGAAACGCTGGGAGCTTGTTTCCTGTACCACTCCCGGATGTGGTGCTCGAGCTGGGCATTTTCTTCCTCCAGCCTTCGCACTTTGTCCAGGTAGGCAGCCAGGCGGTCATTGAGGTTCTGCATGGTGACCTTCTCATTGCCGCTCAGAAGGATGTCCCCCCCAGCACCAAAGCCTCCGGCAAATCCTCCACCAAAGCCTCCTCCCAGGCCACCACCGAAGCCTCCTCCCAAGCCTCCACCAAAGCCACCAGCAAGGCTGCCGGCGCTCATGCCCCCTCCGTAGCCAGTGCTGCACGCTCCCCCGCCATAGCTCCCACCGCCTATCACAGAGGAGGCGTATCGCCTGCAGGAGACGGAGGAGCTCCTGCCGCTACCGCCGCCACAGACGCCTCCACCTCCACCGCTCCTGTAGGAGGTGCTGGACGTTCTCTTGATGCTGCAGCTCATGCTGGAAGTAATCGGATATCCAGCCCCAAAGGCAAAGCCCGCCGCACAGCTGGACGCAGAAAATCAAACTGCAGCCTTGTGTCCTCGCTGGCAGCTATTTATACCTTGCTGGGTGGGTGTCACCTGCGAGGCGGTCCAGCTTCCCATGAAGCCTGCCAGCCATAGTGCTCATGCCGAAAGTGATGTGCTAAGGGGAATTTCTTTTGGGGCTTGGGACAGCCCTCCCCATTGGTATTGTGTTTGCGTGCTGATTCACACAAAGCATGCACTATAATTTCTGGTGGGTGGCTGTGTGTTAGATTTTGTTTCAGATAGTATGTTGCTGGCTACTTAGTGAGTGAGACTCATTTTAATAGTTTCTCTTTGTTCTTTGTAGTCCTTTTTTTGTCCTGAAAACAGGTGGTGAAAGCACCACCTAGTTACTCTGCTTTTCTTTCAGAGTTGGAGAAATATGAATTCAGGCACCCTGAGTGTGAGTCTTGTTCCAGTTTGCCTGCAGAACTGCCGGTAACTGACACTTTTGGAAGCAGAATCTGTAAGAATTTAGGTCCTTCCCTGCAAGGAAAGTTCATTGTGGGTACTGCCTTTCAGAATGCTTAGTGGTAAATCTCAATAGAATAACCTTTGAAGAAGCAATAATATTTCTGTTTTCACCAAACTCTGGTAGTATCACTTCCAGAAAATAATCCTATGTCTTGCACACAGTGTTGGACATGCAGTGATGTAGTTTTAAAATTGTGATTTTTAAAAATTTTGTGCAAATTTCCAGTCACTGAAAAGATTATTTTAAACTGAAATAGATGGGTAGAATCTATAAGGCATCACTCACTCTGTCCTGGGAGAGGAGAGGATTCAGCTTTTCAACTTAGCAAAATGGAGGCTAAGATGACTATCAGCTTGCTCTCAAGGGAGGAGGTGCCAGGGCTATTTAAAATAAAGGACAACCCTGTTGTCCACCTAGGAAGGGTCATAATCTGCTTTTCAGTGTGTTTGGGCTGGAAACTAAGGGGAGCTTTTTATCTGTGGGAGGCATAAGGGTCTGGAAGGTGCTTCCATTGTGGGAGCTTTGGATGGAAAAGAGAAAGAGTTTTGGGATTGACCGATTGATGGTAGGGATTTTATCCTCATATAGTAGAGACTCAGCTGTGATGACCCTTTAGATCCCCCTTGCCTTCTATCTTTTCTCTCTCTAACACCACAGAGGTCTCTAACACTGCTGCACAATTGCAGCATTTCTGTAAAAGAACAGGATGTGATGAACCCTTCTTTGGAAATAAAATTTTGCCTTTAAATAACTTTTGGAAAATATAAATTTTAAGCCTGAAAGACAACTGGCCTCTTTATGTGAGAGTTAAGCTTTGATGGGAATTCTTCTCTATTTGGAAGTTAGAAATTACTAGTTCCTTTTGTTGTTGGTTTCTTCATTTGTGATCTTACTAACGCACAGCTTGCAGTTGTGGCTGGAGCAACATTTTCTCTCTTAGCCACAACGATTATGAGACCCATAAAAGTTACTAATGTGTGTTACGGCTGACTGAAGAATCATGGAAAGCCACTTATCCTCTCTCTTGATACCCCTACACACATTTTCATAGATGTGTTGAAGATAATGTAATATCCTTGATCTTCATAATTAGGATTGTTCTTTTATTGGTAGCTCTCTAATTATCTGCACGTCAGAACCAGTTGTTTTGCATATGTTATTGAAACTGAGTCATCATTATTAAAAAATAAAAATTATTTTCTCACAGGGTGTGATTCCTTAGTCATATTTTCCTCACTAGATCGTTGAAATGCACCTTTATTCTTCCTTATGAGATGTTTATTGCTGAGTGGCATTAATGCCAGAGGTGTTGATTTTATATCTCCTTCTCGGCATTGTTGCATCATAACATCTGACCCAATAACTCCAAACATTTCCCAATCCTGTAATTTTGTACTAGCAACAGATGCCTTTTCTCTGTCTCTGTCCCTCTCTTCTGTTTTTTGAATAGCTGATCTAACTATGCTTTCTGCTGTATCTCAAAGACTTAAACTTTAGACTTTCTATTCTGTAACTAACTCATGGGTATTTCCATGTCTCCTATGCATTTTTGGTCCACCATCCTGTGGACACAGCTCTTCGGCCTGAGATGGCTGTTGTGAGTCAATTTGTACATACCGATTTACTTTGCTAGCCAAAAGAGCCAGGTCTTTTAAGGTGCCATTAACATTCATAAACGTTGTGATGACAGAAAAAGGTCAGACATTTTCTGTTGTAGAGGGTATAGAGGCTCCTCAGCCATTTGAAGAGACTGTTAGAGCTTCCCCCGGAAGACTTTTTGCTCATAACGCACCCTGTAAATCAGAAAAGTTTGATTGCAGTGACAGTGTTATGAAACCTTTCCAAGTGCTGTTTTCTCACTGGTGAAGTTGGACGTAGAGCCACAGCAGATACTCCAAATTGGCAAAAGAATCAAAAGCAGTTAGTGGTTTTCACAGAAGCTATGATGCCATTACTGAATATATGTCAGGGAGAGGAGAGAGAGAGGAAAACCTCAGAAACAATCACTGGGAATTAATTATTCTACAACAAATGAGTCAGCTGTGGTCTTGGTAAGAAGAGTGCTACTCCCATGAGTTTCATCAGGAACTCTGTCTGTGCATTCTTCATCCTTCACCCATCACCCTTCAGCATCACTCACCTGTGCATTTCTTCAGTTTGTTCAGAGATGAACGATCTCCGTAGCCCTGGATTCTGTTCTTATTTTTCTCTTATGTGACTCCCTGGCATGGACCCTTATACCTTGTACATGTGTAGACCTACAGAAAATCCTATTCAATGTGAGCTATTTTAATTCTACAGTCTATCTAAATTGTTAGTTCAGTAACCCTTCCTACCCACTTTTCCACAAAAGGAAAAGTTTAATAGTAATTCCCAAGAGAAATTAAGCTCTTCCAGTATAGCAATCCTTTCCTGTTCTCTTTCTCTCTAGCCTGCTAGAATATGCTGTTATTATCTGTGATGTTAACTAATTGAATTCTAAATTCCTCCTCGCCAAAGCCTTTTCTTTTCTTTCCTGTAGATCTTTTCAGAGCAATAAGCAACTGTATCGGTTTTTCTAAGAACCATGGATGAAGTGAAGGGAGTGCAAGGAGCAGACAGTGATATCAGGATACCTGATTGAACATATTACAAGGTTTCTGGAGCATCTGCCAGCCTCAGATGGAGGCAGTGAGGCATGCTGTGCTTTTGGCATGCCTATGGCATGTTCCCCAGGACAGCCCTTGCCCCGTACCTGGATGGAGGTTAGGGCCTCGTGAATCAGTGGTGATACGCAAAAGGCGTTGTACTGCCAGCGGCAGGAGGACTCCACCAGCGATCTAATCCTGCTGGAGTGACTGGCAGGTTTGCAGCATGTCCACCGCTTTCAGTCTGAAGATTTTGCATAGCTTTGGTTTTGCAGACTTAAGACTCTTCCTAGTGCCGCCTATTTCACAAAGACCTTACGCTCTTAGGAATTAGTTCAGAAATGGGGAAAGACATACTGCAGCTCTGGTGTTCCCTTGAGTTCTCTGGATGTGGAAGACTGTGTTTTTGGTCATTCTGATACTTCTCTGTGCTTCTGAAAGATTAGAAGGAAGCAAAATAACCTTTCAACGCTTATTTATATACATTAACTGTAGTTCAAGTTTCCATAATCCTGCCCCAAAAAAGATGTCTTCTTAAGCTGTTTTGGCTATGTTAAGTACAGTGAAGACATGAATGAATTCTGGCAGCCTTTGGAGATGAAAGTCATGTTTGCATTTGCTTTACATCACATTCTATACTGTTAAAACCCAAAATGAGCTTTTTTGTTGTTTTGGAGAAGGGCTTTTATTCATACACATTCCTGATGCTGGACTGAAAAAAGTCAGTTTGGAAACCCAGTTTTTCAATGTGAATAGGAAGTATCTCTTCTTTGTGGATACTCATTACAGACTGCAAGTATGATACTGTCTTGGCAGAGCCAAGCCACATGATTACGGAAAGAAAACCTAACTTAAATAATATTCTTGTAAGTTATTTATGACGAGCAAACCTTTCATTTTGCTAGTCTAACAGAACAATACCCTCAGTCTTAAATGAAACAGCAAATACTAGAGACTAGATTTGACAGGTGGAGAAGGGAACAGCAGGCACTTGTAGCTGAATGGAACCTGGCTGATCTTGTGCATCGGATGCACACAGTTACAGATGGAAAAGGGGCTTCACTGTGATCTTCAGGAAGCACAGTATGTATGAAATAGCTGTTCTAATTTAGCATTGCCCTGTCAGCTCCAATTTTATTGCATATTTTATCTTCTTAAGCCAAAAAATAAAGTATAGAAAATACTTTCCATGGATGAAATGTGTCTCTCATTCCTCTTAAGGCATAGTATAACTCAATTGAGTATACTGACAAAATTTGGGTTCTTGGTGTTATATTGGTATTTAAATTGAAATTTCTATCATAAAACATAGGAAAGTTTTTGGTGCATGACACTGAAGGAAACAGGCACATTGCCTTGTTGACTGTATTTCCTAACAGAAGTTAGCAATACGTAATTTTCTGTGTAGTCAAAGGTGTAGAAATACTGGATGTCAGGAAACCCATACGTACTGGAACAACCTATACTGAGTCACACCTTCCCGCAGGAACTCTAGCTATTATGAGCTGAGTAAAGCCAGAGATTAATGGACTCAGATGAGTCATAGTAGTGGCATTGAACACAGTTCAGTACATTAACAGTTAATTAAATAATCTTCGGAGAGTTACCCATCATTGTATTTTCTTTCTCCTTTCACTCAGTGTCTTCAGTAAAGAGCAGCAAGGGGCCAGAAGGCAATTGTTAGTGGCCATCAGAAAACAAAAAGGTGAATGGTTTGTAACTTCACAGGAAGGAGAAAAACTGTGTCAAGAATGGATTTCTGTTTTCAGTTATACCTCTTGCTTTTGAGCAGAGAGTTCTGACAGTCTCACCACAGCCTTCCTACAGCCATGCTCAGAATTAGTGACATTTCCTTGTACCCAGTGATATTATCTCAGTGTGGTGTCCATTTTCTTAATGCAAAATCAATTGTCCTGAGACTATGTTACAAAGTATGAAGGGACAACCCATATTCGATTGGTTAGCTTGGTAAATACCTGCTCAAAGTTTGTCAAATTAAATTTCTCAGACACATTCTTTTTATTTGCATTGCAGAAGTAAAGTTTTATTAGAGGCAGTGTTATCAGCAGAATTTAAGCCCTTATACAACGAACCAGTTGATAAAGACAAGTTGAGTGAGAAAAGGATTGCAGAATGGAAGAAGGGGTGATGAGGCAGGTGACCAGACCCTCCTTCCAGATTGTTCCATTTGCATGAGCTATGCTGCAGAAGTGCTTGGTTCAGTCTCGCTTTGTCCTTTTTCAGTGCGTCTTAGTTGGAGGATTCCAGCGTCACTGCCATTGCTCTAGCACACTCTTGACTGTCCTGTGTAAAGACCAGGCAAATCACTGCCTTAGGGGGAAATCTGATCTTTGCTGCGTGAATTCTTTTGCCTAACATGCTGCGTTAGAAAGAGCTCACAGTCTCCAAGCCCAACAGCACCCTAGGCACTTTCTCAGAACTGTATTTTTTTAATTCCAATGAGCAAAAAAGCATATCCCATCCTGTAAAGTTTATGATCTTTGTTTTATATTTAAGTAGAGGGAAGGGCAAGACTTAACTGTATTTCAACCCCTGATTCCTCCATGACAGTCAGTGAGGTTCTCTCACTCCTGGGCTACCAGACCTGTGAATCTTGCCCAACCCAAAATACGAAATTTTTTTCTTACAAAATATTGTAGACATTGGGGTAGACATAGCCTACTAATAAGCATGTCCTTACAAAGTGTTGTCTTACCTGTCATGTCACCACACGGGGAATGAGAGTAGGAAGTAGAAGAATATGAATGGGAGGATTTTCCACCTCCTTGGAAAGCTCCTTGGGAGGCACTGTAAAAGGAGAGAAATTAATTCACAAAAAAACCCTAACCACTGGATAATCTGTCAAAAATACGTTGATGTAGCTCCAAGGACAAGAAGTCTCTATTAGCAATTAAGTACACAAGGATTTTGTTTTATTCCCTTGTTATAATATTGAAGACGTACACAATGTCTTGCTGTCCCTCCTGCAGCAGTGCCCGGTACTGAGCAATCTCCTGTTCCAGGCGGGTCTTGATGCCCAGGAGCATCTTGTACTCCTGGTTCTGACTCTCCATCTCACAGCGGATGCTGGCCAGCTCCTCCTCTACAGCGTTAATCTGCCCTTGGATTTGTTGCAGCAGGCAGCCGTAGCGAGATTCGGCTTCTGCCAAGGAGTTTTCCAGCGAGTTTTTCTGGAAGTGGAAATGCAGGAGTTTAGGACCAGAGCTCTACCTCTCCCTATCCATTCCAAGGAGGGAAGGGCCCTCGGCGATCCCGCCCCACGTACCGTGCTGAGCTGCGCCTGCAGTTCGATCTCCAGGTTCTGCATTTCGCGTCTCAGTTCAGTGAGCTGGTGGCTGCTTGTCTGGATGTCCTGGTTGCTAGAAGTGACCTGCCGATTGACTTCTTCAATCTGCAGGAGTCAAGCGCAAACACACTTTCTGAGTAAGAAAGTCCCCTCAGGGAGCAGATTTGCTGGCTGAGAACTAAGGTAGCCAGGGAGCCTCCCCCTTTCACCCTGACCTCATCAAGGACAGCCCAGCCTCTGCTGCATCGACCCTGACGTTGCACCCACCTGTGCACGTCAGACCTGGCCTGCTCCCCCTCTGCCACTGCAGCCTTTCCCCAGCAGCTCTTTCCTTCCCATTCCCCAGCTGTGCAGGTGAGGTGCAGGTGAGCAGCCTCCCCGTTTCGGCCAAAGGCATTGCATGCCCAGTACCGGGCTGTCTGGGTTTTTGCCCAGGAGGAGACTCCACTTTCTGCGTTGCTACGTACCTTGACTTCGTACCACTGCTCAACCTCCCTGCGGTTCTTCTCGATGATCTGCTCATATTCGTTTCTCAGGTCGTTCAGTATCTTTGTCAAGTCTTCTCCAGGGGCGGCATTGACCTCCACGCTCACGTCGCCACCGGTTTGAGACTGCAGCTGCCTCAGTTCCTGCAGAGAGTGCGAGGAGAGGAACAAAGAGCACAGGTCATTTCTTCTGTTGGGGACAGTGGGCAAAGCAGTATCAAGGTACCAAGGAATGACAATCACATGACATAAGGCTGAATTTGCTTGATACGCAACTTTGGGAACCCTGAGGAATCAAGGGACTATGTCTTGGCCATGCTATTTATCATTGGATCGTACCTCCTCATGATTTCTCTTCAGAGCAATCAGCTCATCCTTCAAGGACTCTAGCTCGGATTCCAGTGAAGATCTAACCAGAGTCAGGTCATCCAGGAGATTTCTCAAGCCATTGATATCAGCCTCCACAGTCTGACGGATAACCAGTTCATTCTCATACCTTTCCCACAGACATGAGAGCAATGGGGAAATGCGATTATGACAGTCAGTAGCACACATCCTTCCAAGTTCAGTATCCCAATAAAACACAACTTAGTAACACCACTTGGGTCCGCACTGCCTTATCTCCTGAGATGATGAGTAGTATTTGAAAGATATTTAAGGTTCACAGAGAGTTACTCACTTCATTCGGAAGTCATCAGCAGTCATCTTGCTGTTATCAATGTCCAGAAGCAGTCTGTTGTTGTCCACCGTGGCAGAAATGATCTGCAAAAGAAGTTAGAGAGAAATCTTTCTGTGTTCTAGACATCCAGGGCGAGAAAAAAGACCTATAGCTTTAGTAGGGCGTTGTTGTGGGTCTTGGAATTTCCTGCAGTAATGCAGGGGCCATATGAGAGGGTAGTGCTCCAAATTTGTTTTTCAAGGAAACTCAGTCTAACAGAGACCATGCTCCCAAATCCCAACTCTTTGCTTCGTTTTCTCAACTTACAGAGAGTTCTCCATGTGTCCCAATGAATCTATTCAGCCATTTTCCTGCAATGTGCTTCTTCATGTTCTGTTTACTCTATTTTTTTGGGACCAGTGTAGAGCTGATTGTACGGGAAGGCCTTGGCCCTCCCAGCTGGTCTCTGTAGGAGTGTGCAGGGAAAAAGGGAGTTCCGATCCTGCAGTCCAGGTGCTCTGGCTTTGCACTCCATCCAGCTGAACTGGGTGGGAGCAGAGGGAAGGACTGGCAACCACACATGCCTGCTGGGATTTCAGTTACGTGCACCAGCACGTTTGGGCCTGGCAGGGCACTCCTTGACGCCTCGGGCTGTGCCCCCAGCGCGCATCCCTTTCGCCTGTGGGGTGGGGGTTTGCTTAGCCAAGAGGTGGGAGCGCAGCTCAGCAGGTTTCTGCCTGCGGCACCACCAGCGAGGCCGTCCGGTCGCTCCCTCCCCCCCGTTAGAGCCCGTGCGCGAGGGAAGGAGGAAGTCCTTACGGAGGAGAAGTGCGTGCGGGAGATGGAGCCACGCTAAGCGGGGCGTTCCTACCTGGTTTTGGAGTTGTTCGATGGTCTGGTAGTAGGAGGTGTAGTCCTTGGAAACGCTGGGAGCTTGTTTCCTGTACCACTCCCGGATGTGGTGCTCGAGCTGGGCATTTTCTTCCTCCAGCCTTCGCACTTTGTCCAGGTAGGCAGCCAGGCGGTCATTGAGGTTCTGCATGGTGACCTTCTCATTGCCGCTCAGAAGGATGTCCCCCCCAGCACCAAAGCCTCCGGCAAATCCTCCACCAAAGCCTCCTCCCAGGCCACCACCGAAGCCTCCTCCCAAGCCTCCACCAAAGCCACCAGCAAGGCTGCCGGCGCTCATGCCCCCTCCGTAGCCAGTGCTGCACGCTCCCCCGCCATAGCTCCCACCGCCTATCACAGAGGAGGCGTATCGCCTGCAGGAGACGGAGGAGCTCCTGCCGCTACCGCCGCCACAGACGCCTCCACCTCCACCGCTCCTGTAGGAGGTGCTGGACGTTCTCTTGATGCTGCAGCTCATGCTGGAAGTAATCGGATATCCAGCCCCAAAGGCAAAGCCCGCCGCACAGCTGGACGCAGAAAATCAAACTGCAGCCTTGTGTCCTCGCTGGCAGCTATTTATACCTTGCTGGGTGGGTGTCACCTGCGAGGCGGTCCAGCTTCCCATGAAGCCTGCCAGCCATAGTGCTCATGCCGAAAGTGATGTGCTGAGGAAATCTTGTCTGAGGTAAGTAAAACGCATTACCATTCTGTTCAAGTATGTCTGAGTTGATTCACACAAAGCATGCACTGTAATTTTATGTGGGTGGCTCTTTGTTGGATATTTTGTTGGATAATATAATATCTCATAGCTTCTATTAATCTGGCAATATATCGCTAGTAATAGGAGTTAATGAAGGCTCCACCTTGGTTGTCTTCTGTGTGGCGAAATTTGGTGTTTCAGCTTTTGTCTTCCTCCTGTGATCACAGATGATGATTTGCAGGACTAGCAGCCTGCGAGGGACTCTTCGTTCCTTAATGTATTTGAAAGTTACATTAGCTATTTAGAAATCTACTTTAATATACTGAAATAAATTATTGATTTTAGAAACTGCATTCCCATATGTGTTACAGAAGAGAACATTACACTGAATTTTTCACTCTGTTGTCACTGCCTATATTGAGGAAGGTCCTGGTGGTATTTATCTTTTTCTGAAAATGCAGGAGAGTGATTTCAGTCGTCTTTCTTGTTGAAGAAAACTGTGTGACAGACACAAAAGTAGAATTTTGCAAGGGGAAACATATTAAATCTTTTCCTATGAAAGAGCCATTACTTTTATTTTAACTATTTTAAATGGACTCAGAAGAAATTTAGAGGAGAAATTTCTGACATTTCATGTTTTCATAATCATATTGAAAATAGCCATTTCTCAGAATATGTCCTTGAATTATATGATGCAGTAAAAAATAGTTTGATGAAAAGGTACAGCGCAAAAGATTAGATCTGAAAAAACATAATGATTATCTGAACTAGTTACAATGAATTGTGTTTGCCAACGGTGAGGGAATATCTTGCAACACAAAACAAAACACAGAGTAAGAAACAATTGTGTATTTTTTTCCACTGCCTATGCAATATGGGATCTTCAGTGAGTTGCTTTTTCCATCTTTACCGATCAAGCTTCTATGAAACTGAGAAAAGCCTTGAACAGAAACAAATTCTCGGGTTTCCAGCTGTGCATTAAATATTGGCTCTGTAACTCCTACAGAGGAGTCATTTGGCTAGTACAAAGGAAGCACAACGAGCTGGTGGAACCTCCTGTGAATGACTACCTCAAAATCAGCTTATTCAGTGAGGGAGGATGAATTCAATGTAGAATTATTTTCAGAAGAGATTCCATATTACAGAAGAAGAAATAAACTCATAAAATTAGCAAAGAAGAGTGAGAAGGGATTGAGTCACCTTACAAATGAAGGTATGCATCAGGGGAGGGAGTAGGATTGTTTGAATATGAAGACGGTGTGCCTGTATGTGCCCCATGGATGTAAAAAGAGCTGGGGCTGAAGTCCTGAACTCCTGAAAGGAGCACCTTTCGCTTGTGCTTTGCTCTTGGCATGTAGCTGCTGCCATTCGGCTTCTCAAACACCCAGTGAAACTCCTACCTGCCCATCTCCTGGAGCAGCACAGGTGCCAAAGGAGGCTGGTTACAAACAAGATTCCTGCTCCCACCACCCCTCTGAAAACCAACAGACGGCTCCTTGGAAATAGCACAGCTTCACCCTGGATGAAGCCATATTCTTGTAGAGTCTTCTGGGTTTGGTTTTCGTAACAGGTTTATGATTTTACAATAGGCTTTTGTATATCTGTACACCTAATTTTCTTCTTTTATCATAAGAATTATATAGAAAGGCTTGTCAACAAAATATTGTTGAATTGGAAGGGGAGAAGTGTGAACTGTTACCACTAGAACGTTATCTATCTGCTCTCTGTAGAAGTGCTTCGTTTTTAGAGGCTTAATATGTGATGAGATATAAACTTGAGGTGCTGAATCCCAGAGCTTGAATTCAGCTGCCTAAAGGCATGTCCTTGGAGGTACTGCCAGTGACTTCCAAAGAACCTAGAGGTGTTAGCTGTGGCTCCAGAAGGGAAGGGACTTCAATATGTGGGAAATACGCCTTAAGATAGAAACAAAATTTTGAACTTAGAGTGAAACTGAATAATGAAAAAATCTACAAAATTATGGCATATCAACTTTCTGTCAACTATCTCTAATTAGAGTTAAATAACTTTAATTAGAAACACCTTCATGTCAGTTGTGATTTTGCATACTGCTGTGTTTAGAGAGAATGCTGTCGTTTCCTTGGTCAGGATGTGCCTCCTTCTGAGGCTGAAACACTCTAGGATACTATCTAATTCACATGCAGAAGTTTTTTCTATACCTTTTCCACTTTCCCTGAATCTTTTCCAGCTCTATTGTGTTATTTTTGAGACAGGGTCACCAAAATTACAGCACTCAAAATACAGCACAGGATATCCATATGCCCTAGACTGATACAGTGGAATTAATGATGTTCTTCATTTTGATCTTCTGTATATTGAATGGAGGATCATCTCTGTGACCACAGCCTTTGGGGGGACATATCACATATCCCCAAATTCCATAGTTGTCTATGGAAGATCCCAGCTCTATCGCATTCATCCAAACATTCTCATTGTCTAGATCCACAGGGTTTTCTTCAATGTTTGTTCAAGATACGGTGAGATTCCTTATTCCCCTCTCACACTCTCTTTTAATTTCCTAAGCCAGCCCAGTGACTTTCTCTTGAAAATCCTTCATTCTCCAAATTGGGTGTCTTACTAGGTGCTGTCTCCATTCTGCCTATTTTAACCCCTTCTGAACTTCGTCATGTGATACGTAGCACTTGGTGCCTGTTGGGGAGCAAGCTAATTACTAGACAGGAAAATACATACTCTTTAAAGGTTAATTTGAAGTGTGTACTGACATATGTGGAGGTAGCTGTACGTATAAAGTGCAAGAGGTAACAACACAGTACCCTCTAGAGGGCTCTGGCATAAGCACAGCTGATTACTCTGAAACAATCCACACACCACTTGCTATGAAGATCACATCTCTTTCTCCATGATATGTGTAGTCCAAGTATCTAAATAAAACCAAAGAAATAGAAATTAGCATTACTAGAATATCACTCTTCCTGTTGTGTGTCACTGGAAGTATTTGTGTAGCACGAAGTCTGTTCAACAAGTCTGCAAAAGCTAGTTCGTGCAAGCGCAACACAAACACATACAGACTTTGCTTTGGTGTAGATCAAGTATTTCTGTTTCCCTCAATGGCTTCCAAGTGCTGAGAAAGTTTGCACAGCAATGTGACCTGTATTTCTGAAATGAATTTTCCATCTGGTCTCTCTCGATGCACACCATCGTGTGTCGACCTGTTCTACCTTTAATCGACGGTGCTAGCTCCTCTTCCTCACAATCCTCATTTTCTTTTCTATTCACCACTAGAGGCGACTCCCTGAGCACACAGCCCTGTGTCAGTAAAGCCTGCAAGTTCACGTCCGAGCGAGATACACCCTTCACTTGCGCAGCCTCAGGGTAATCTTGGCCCCTGGCTTGCCGGGATGCCCTGCTAGCCTTTGGAGCTGGGACCGCTGTGCACCTGCTTTGGGAACGTGGCTTCCCCACAGACATGCTGTCCCGGCCGGGTTAGGCCAGAGCCCGCTGCAAACAGCTGCGAGCTGAAGCTGCCTCGGGGAGCTATGGCAGACCGGCCTGCGGGGCCGGCACTCGGATTTTATGTGCCTTTCCAGGCTTGCCACTGCTGGGTTTACTCGGGAGCTGCACAGCCTATAGCTGCATCTGTGCTGTGTTGTGTGGGCGGTAGCTGTACAATGGACTAAGACTTTCAAATGAGCCTGAGGAATTCAGATGCCAGCTTCTCGTTAAAATTAGTAAAGCTGTGGTTTACGATCTGCCTAATTTGGCAGCCCTGTCTCCTCCAAAATATCATGCAGAAATTCCTGAGATTCCTCAAACGTGCACAAGAGACTGCTTTGAAAGGCCTAGGACAAAATATTTCATTTCCCTTGATCTCTGAATTTGTTAGTCTCCAGAAGGCAAAGTTATTTTGTTCACCTAAGTCTCTGGACATGTGTTTTATCCATGGGCGTGGGCTGCAATGAAACAAGCTACTGTTTGTTTTCATGAACAAGGTTGTCCCAACAACTGGAGAAAGCTATGCTATAATTTCTTTGAAATAATGACCGTATAAAAGCATATAAAAAAGATGGACAGAAGCAAATGCAACTCCCAAAAGGTAGCTAACAGTAAGAGAGTGCTTTCTGATTATTTGTTTGTTGAGTTGCTCCAAGCTGTTGCAGCAGCCAGACAATCAATTTTTTGCAAACTGTAGTCAGGAATGTTTTTAAGTAACAGTTGGATGTGGCTGAAAGTTTATGTTAGTTTTCTTCACAGTATAGATCTTCCTATATCCAAAAGTGAACGTTCCAGGTACTTTCACATGTACTTCATTTGTCACAGGTGGAAGGCAAATATTGCTGTTAGTATTAACATTTTATGGAGGAGAACTTTGTAAAGATCCTGCAAATTATATTTCTTTTTTACTTCTTTTTCTTGTGTGTTCAACAGCAGATCCCAAGTTTGTGCGTTTCCAGTTTAAACTGGTATGTATTGGTTAAGTTTTTGTGAATCACAAATTGAAACGCTCCTCTCATTTCGCAATCATGGTTCTGTAATCATTCACGTTGCTTTGTGTCAGGCCTGGGTGGGCACTCATTTGACGCCAGCTTTATTAGCGTTTGTGTAGAATCGTGAGATTCTACAGTCTATTCCGGGCTGATATTCAGCTGCTACTGAGTCTGAGAGCTCAGCTCCACAAGAGTATCTGGCATGTTACTGAAAAACAAAGGCACAGCACAGGATGCTCCAAGAAGATTATGATCTGCCCTGAACACTCAGAAATTGGGCTTTAACTCTAAATTTCATTATTAACTATTGTAACATATCATCAACTTTTCTACTCGGAGGCATGTGTTGGCATGGCTTTGTGTTTTCTTCTTAAATGTTTGGACCTATAGAATGGAAAAAAACCTACACTCAGGATTTTGATTGCATCAGGCAGAAATGAAGCTTTATTAGTGACATCTTCCGGATACAGAACAACCCACGTAACAAACAGGTTGAATCTGTAAAGCCAGTAGCTCAAGTGCCAACGATTGAAGCCGCAAAGCGTTCCGGGCAGAAGCAGCGCGTGGGGCATGGCAGGCGGTCGTCCGGGGCGCTCTGATGGGCCTGCGCGGGCAGGTGGCATCAGCAGCGCTGCGGAACTGCCGGGAGCGCCTGTCTTTCGCAGGAGCATGGCGAATGTAGAGGGTTTGGGCCAACTTCCGCTCGAAAGGTCGTGCGCTGTAGGATCCTCCATGTATATTCTTAGTCAAAAGATTTTCTTCCATACCCTGTTCAGAAATCAGGAAAGCATTAATTTCTTCAGTACTAGCACTGAATCTCTGAGGCACCAGTATTTACCAGACAAGAAAAGAAGCTTGATTATGTGACAGGTGACCATAAGCATTCCAAAAGCATAAAGGAAAACTTCAGCACGGTACAAAAGCAGCGGTATTTATGAGGTTCTGCAAAGAATGAGAGATGAAGAAAAACAGCTGGAGTTTTAACTGCATGATTAGCTGATGTCACCCACAAAATGGAGTAGAAATTGAATGTGTGTTTCTTAAGCAGGGTTGATCCTTTGCACACAAATAGGAAAGAATTTTTAATAAAAGTAAGTCTAGCACTTTCCAGAGATTTTAGTTTATCCTCGGTACTGTGTACCTCTGGAAGAGTATGTTGATATAGTGTATAAATTAGTAAGAATGGGACTGAGGGAACAGTGCGACCATGCAACAATTCTCACCTTGGCTTTCACCACCAGTCCTGCAGGACTGAGACTGGGAAGATGAAGAGTAGGAGTGGGAACTGCTGACACCTCCTGACATCCTTCCTCCTCCTCCTCCAACAATACCACTGCATCCACCGCTACTTCCCCCTCCCATTCCTCCTCCACCACTTCCTCCTCCCATTCCTCCTCCCATTCCTCCCCCCATTCCTCCTCCCATTCCTCCTCCCATTCCACTGCCAGAGGAAATGCCACCACCTCCATATCCACCACTCATGCTACCACCTCCTCCTCCTCCTCTTCCTCCTACAGAAGAATAGCCACCACCTCCTATTCTACCACCTCCCATGCCTCCGCCCATTCCTCCTCCCATTCCTCCTGCCGGGATTCTGCAAAGAGAGAGAAAGGAGAAAAAAGTTAATCAAATGCATTTTTGATCTCAGAAGGAAATCTATCTACAGATACTGCACGGAAGCCTGCACTTCTTTTGTCTGTACTTCTTTTTAGAATGTAGCACAGATCAGCAAGACAACTGATGCAGTGCCAAAAATCAACCTCCCTTTCAATATCAGCTTGAATGCAAGAGTTTTTGCTTTTCCCACATTCTGCTGAGGTATTTCTGGCAAGATTTAGCATTGCTGCTTTATCAGTGTATGGTGTCACTGCACTCCAAATTGGAAAGGTAGAACATGAAGCTTTAGGTGTTCTTTCAGGCACCACTTACAAGCAGAAGCAGGCTCACTGCATAAGGGAAACCGAAGTAGCTTGAACTTTCAGAGAACTGCACGCTGAGACTTCTGTGGATGTTTGGAAAACTATGGTCATTTTTCTGCTTACAGTCTTTTCCAAGGTGACTTCTGTCTGTTCAGTTCCTGGTCTTTTCTGGACCCAGGGTGAAGGTATAAGGCTCTGTACATGGGTTTCCCTGCCCAGCCCCAAATCAGTAGTTCAGAATTTCTGTGTTCATTTTTCCTCACTTGATTTATACTCTGAACGGGTTTGCCAAGAAAGGTATAGTACCTCAAACGTGGGAGGTGATTGGTCAAGATAGCTGAATTAGCCTCATTTCAGTACAAAATCTGTTTTGCAAATCTAGACTGTTAATCTCCTGTCTTTGTGGCTAATCTAGCAAGCCTGGGTTTCACATAATGCTGTGTTCTTTTGCCAGTTTACATACACAAGGTCTTGCTGCCCTTCCTCAAGCAGTGCCCGGTACTGAGCAATCTCCTGTTCCAGGCGGGTCTTGATGCCCAGGAGCATCTTGTACTCTTCGTTCTGACTCTCCATCTCACAGCGGATGCTGGCCAGCTCCTCCTCCAAGGGGCCGATCATACACTGGATCTGCTGCAGCTGCATGTTATAGCGACGTTCTGTGTCTTCCAAGTTGGATTGCAAAGAGTCTACCTGCAAACGGAAAACAAAATACAGTGTTTATGGGAATGTGGCAAGTTTAACTCATTTTTGTGGAAAAATTGGAGATCTTCACAAACCAGGAAAAAGCATATGTTTGAAGACAAGTAAGCTGGTATCCCATTCTCTACAGATGGAGTACTTTCTAGATGTAACCATTCTTTCATTCTAGTGAGACATACAGCCTGTGTCACAGGTGAAGCAGAAGCAAATACCTTTACTTACCATGCTGATTTGCGACTGCAGCTCAATTTCCAGGCTTTGATATTCACGTCTCAGCTCGGAGATCTGTTGGTTGCTTGATTGTATCTCCTGGCCACTTGAGTGGACTTGTTGATTAACTTCTTCCATCTGAAAAATGCACATACGAAATTGAGGAATTTTTGATAATAAGAAAACATTGTGGGGTTATTATAAAAGCATTCAGAAAGCAATTAATAAGAATGCAGAAAGGTGTAATGTAGGCTGACTATGGATATTTCCTACATGCCACTCCACTAGCTCACTCTGTGTAATTCACCTTGCTACTGGAACACAGAGATTCTATATGCTTTACTACATAACCTTAATACTCCAGAACTGACCTGTTACAGCAAACTGCTTAAAGTAATTTAAAGTTCATGTCCACTAAATAATACGTGGTAAGTTGCCTTTTCTCCGCTGGACGTAAATAGGACCAATCCTTTGTGAAATAGTTTGTAACTGAAAAATCCCTGTGTGTTACCTTCGTTTCATACCAGCTTTCCACCTCTCTCCGGTTGTTCTCAATAAGCCGTTCATATTCACAGCGCATTTCATTTAATTTTTCCATCAAATTAATGCCAGGAGTAGCATTGACCTCCACATTGACATCACCACCAGACTGTGTTTGCAGTCCTTTCATTTCCTGAAAAAAAAACACAAAAAACATCACCAGGTTGTCAAAGGGTGAAGATATGGAGAAATGTTGTTGTTTCAAATAAAGGAGAAGAAGGGGACACAAATCCTCACACAGCTGTGTCACTCCTGCAAAGGGGGCCTCATCTGCCCTGGTCATGAAAGGGAATGATTCTGCCATTCCTAAGCCAAACTTTACAGTTATATAGCCAGGCGCCACATACACATTGATCCTGACATTTTCTTCTTAAGGTCATAAGGAATCCTATGCAGCGTGCTCTTTGTGAAAATCCTTTTATGAATATTTTTCTTCTCAATGGGAAAAATCATTGAAGATAGTATAAATATTTTCTTTTGACTCATCTCTATATTCTATTCAATTTTCCTTCCATGGGTTCATCAACAAAATTGTAATTTGTCCTGAAAGCCATTCATTTCCCTGATCTCGTTTTGCCACGTTTTGACTTAGGTGTCGTTTTACATCAGTTGCGGGCAGCTATGGATGCTACATACTTCTGAAAATCAAAGCCAAATTCTGTCACGTTGGATCATCAAAGCTCAAATCTGGTTACTACTAGTGGAAGAAATCCACAGGAAATTCTCTGAGTCTTGAGCTTTTGTTAGTTAGTATTTTCAAGTGTGGAGAAACTTACCTCTTCGTGGTTCTTCCTGAGATAGATCAGTTCCTCTTTTAGGGATTCAAACTGTGTCTCCAGGTCAGATCTGGCTAGAGTCAGTTGATCCAAAAGTGGACGTAATCCATTAATATCACTCGCCACACTCTGGTGGAGAGTACATTCAGTTTCATACCTAAATGACAGACAGGAAAGATAGTAAAAGTGCCGCCAGACCTCTTTGTTATCTTGATTATGAACAGTTCCCATCAGTACATCTTTGGTCTTTAATCCCATTGCTCAGTTCTTGAAAGGAAGGACCTAATTCTCTTTCCATCTCCAATACGTTTGTTTGATTTCAGTAGAATTTCTCTCGATGAGATTTATATCATGAGGTTTATGCTTGTAAATCTACATGCAAGGATGGAGAAACTTAAAATGTAGTCCTTTAAATGGCACTCTTCAATAACTTGTCTGGAGAAAAATAATAATGAAAGACTAACAAAATAATTCTGAGAATGCTTTTCCCAACAATTATATATTCTGTCATTGGAGCCAAGAGGCTACAGCATCTACAGAGATTAATTGGCAATATGAACTCACAGAGAGTAGAGGGAGGCAAGATGGAGTGAGACAGGAAGGGAAAGACTCACTTCAGTCTGAAGTCATCCACGGTCATTCTGGTGTTGTCAATGTCAAGAAGGATCTTGTTAAGGTCCACATTTGCACCAACAATCTGAAAGGGAGACGGCAGATGTTATTCATCCAGTTGTCTTTTCAGTCTGACACACAGGTAGAGGGAAGAAATACCTATGCAGAAACACATTTCAGAATATCTTTATGGTAACGTCAAGCCTGACTAGTGCTGCAGGAGCTATATATAGAAAGAAGAGTTTATTGCTTCCATTTAAAAAAGAAGTGCCTTTGCTGTCAATTTTGGTTTACAAATATCCATGCAAACTGTAATACCTTGTTGGAAAGAATAACTAAGTAAACTCCTCATATTCCAGAAACAGTGGGAAAACATAATTACCATTGCATTGGCAATAACCATATTAATGTAGGAGATATGGGACTATTAAATGGCTGAGGACTAGAATTATACTAAATGCACATGTATAGTCACAAAAAGATGCAATTAATATGGCCACTGGTAGCACAACATAAGCAAGCAATGGTTATAGCTCCTGTTCAAGAGAGCAAGGAACAAACAAGCAAGAGCACAGCGTTGAAGGGGGCACTGGACAGGCCCTGTAATGGGTGCACTAGTAATGATCTGCCATTGCACCAAACAATGCTACCTGCGCCAAATACAAGCGTGCCAGAATACGCACATCACCCACAGCAGAGAAAACCTGGTAGTCAAGCTTTGTCACCACACTGGTCTGCTTCCTAGCTAAAACAAAAGGGGATATATCACCCCAAATAGGGATATTGTGCTGCAGGAGGCAAGTGCCGTTCTAATGAGAATCTCTACAAAATTAGTCAAATTACATCATACCTGGTTTTGCAGTTCTTCAATTGTTCTGTAATATTGGCTGTAGTCCCTGCTACAAGTGGGACCTTGATTTTTATACCACTCCCTGATCAGTTGTTCAAGTTGAGTATTTTCATCCTCCAAGCGTCGCACTTTATCCAAGTAAGAAGCCAGGCGATCATTAAGGTTCTGCATCGTCAACTTTTCATTTGTGGAGAGCAAGCCGGCATCTTCACCAAAGCCCATTCCGCCAAAACTGCCTCCACCATAGCCGCCACCACCACCAAAGCTGCCACCACCAAAGCCACCGCTACCCCCGAAGCCACTAAAACCACCTCCACTATATCCACCACTGCCAAAACTACCTCCGCCGAAGCCAGGTCCATAACCACCTCCCATTCCCCCAAAACCACCCCCACCTGATCCAAATCCTCCTCCCATACTGCCACAGCCCATTCCTCCTCCGTAACTACCACCACTCATTCTCCCACCATAGCAACTGCGGCTAATCCTTCCACAACTGCCACTGCTAAAGCCCCCTCCATAGCTGCTCCTGGAAACTCCTCCACCAAAGCTTCTCCCAGAGAAACCTCCGCTTCCTCCAGAAGAGGTGTATTTTCTACTGGACACTGAGGAGTATCCACCAGACTTACGTACTCCACAGCTGCTACCCCCTCCACCACTTCCACCACTACATCCTCCACCACCACCACCACCACCTCCACTGCTAATTCTAGTGGTACTAGTCGAAGACTTAGTGCCACAGCTCATAGTGACAGCAGGTACGAGTCTAACCACAATCCCAAATGTAGATGCACAGCCTGATAAGATTCAGGACTGCAAATTTTCATCCCCAGCTCTCTCTATTTATACTTTTGACAGTGGGTGTCACCATCAGGGTGTTTCCTTCTCCCAGGGCATTTACCAGCCTTGTTGTTTGTGCCAAGAATAATTTGCTGAACGATATTTTTGTGCTGATATCTCAAGCAGTCTAGCCCATTGCTGGGTTTATGGTGTTTGCTAAAGACCGAACATTTGGTTTCTTTTGGGTGGTGTTCTTTTCATTTAGCATTTTCTGGAGTAGGTCGTCTTTTGCCTGGATCTGCGTTATGATGGCAAAGCCACTTTATACAGTATCATGGTGAAGCTAAGGTTGAGATAATGTGTACGTGATGGAACTAGGCAGAGAGAATTTTTGTTCTCAGTTCTTCCCTAAAGGAAAGAAAACAAGGCCCAAATCTCTCATGTTAGACTGTGCATTTATGCGTTCAATTATTAATCTACTTCCCTTGCTCAGATTTTTGTAGCTGCTATTGTCAAAGACATTGTTCTCTTTTGCTCTTTCATATTTTGTGCATTTAAGATCTTCTACACTGCTTATATTCTTTTTCTCACTATACATGATAGTGCAAGTTTATTAATATTATATTATTTAATAATAGCTTGTCTATTTAGATTGTCCAACTTGTGTACTCCTGCCATCATTTAGAGAACATATTTATTTATATGAGAAGTCTCTTTCAAGCAATGCAGTGGTTTTCTTATTTAAAAATCAAAATTCTTCCTTTGTGAAGAAAGCAATAATACAGCACAATAGACAGCCAAGTCCTAGAAATGAAAGAGAAAAAAAATACTGGATTTTTTTCACCGAAGAGCTGTTGATCTAAAATAATAGGAAGATTAAGGATACTTTAATTGTATTATAAAGTCAATTGTAGCACAATTAGAAGCTATATTAACGCAGACAATGACCTATAAACTACTGTGTGGGAAGATCTTTTATGGTTTAATATTAAACCGCTCATTCTCTCTATTGTTACTGTGTCATATATTACAGGTGATAAAATGATTGTATATACTGCTCTTAATGCAGAGATCCTTGAGACTCTAAAATGGTATCCTGAGAAAAGTTGAAAGGCTTTTTACACAAATAGTTGAAATCCGACTGTTGAGACCACAAAAGAAACTACACTACACTTCAGTCTTGCACTGATCCCCAGAAGTTTGTCCAGGAGGGACTTGTAAATGGTTTTCATCTCAATTGTTAGATTTGATGTTAGAGTATCTAAAGACAGAATTACATGTTTCTGAAAAAGCTATAAGAAGAGCCTGAGCTTGGGCAAATGGTGCTGACTGACTCTTTGATTCCAGATTCATCTACAAAAATACACTCGTGTTATAATGTTTCATCTTTGTCCTGGGTGAAAACTAGATATTCCAGTTCAAATGCAGAATCTTGTTTCCTCAGCATCCGCTCAGCGCCGTTCTTACACAGCAAGCTTTTACAAGAAACTTACACCTTGTTTTTAATACAGTAGAGACTTCGTTCGTGCGAACAGCCGGTCCCTACCACTTGATTGCAAGCAGTCAGCGTTTGTGGTCTTGCTGTAGATGGACCCCAGACTGTTACGGTGTGCTTGGAAGAAAGTGTACCTTTTTCCAGTGACAGTTTTGTTCCGTGTTACTGAAATGTCTTCATTGCCTTTCTTCCTCTCTGGTCACTGATCCTCTGATGACTGTAAGGTATCTGTGAGAGTTAGCAATCCCCCCGAAACCGCGGGTGCAGGGGACAAAGAAGGGCACAGCCGGGGGACTGTCGTTTGTTGTCGGCCATCCTTGCCTCAGCGTCTTCACAGAGAGCTCTTGCAGACGCAATGTAGTGCAGCCCCCGCTTTCCACGGGTCCCCTTGGTTTGGAAGCTGGTTGGATGTTGCTGCTGGTCTTTGCACGCTGCTATCAGTCTCCATGTGCGTGGCTGTTTTACAAAGTGTATTTCTGCCTCTTAACCTCTGGCCTTTTTTTTGTTAAATTAAATGTCATTTAACATTTTCTGGGTGAATCTATTGTCCTTTGCACTGTGCTTTTGCCAGCATTGCTTTATTGCTGCTTATGCAATCTCTTTCAAAAGCTCTCTGATTTTATCTTGCTATTTGATATGCTCAATGGCTCAAAGATGATGAAAGATTTCAAGTAGCTTGATGAAGTGATAATTTCTCCTTGATTCACAGCTGGAGGATGGTAGTGTCACCTCAGCAGTGTAAAAACAGTTTCTGGGCTTCTGCATGTTCTGTTGTTGGCGCTGAAAGATGTAGTTTACTATGTGCAAAATGTTTCTTCTTTTTAATGTTGTTTTGCCTTTGTGTCTGGGTAATGTCGTTTTGGTCAATGGGGTCCTTTTTTCACAAATTCCACCACGGTAAGTAAAATTGATTATCACATTCAAATTTCCATCAGTGATTCTGGTGATACTCCTTATAGATGCTTCTCATGGACAAGCTAGAACAATCTATGGATTTGTTAGTGATAGTGAGCAAAAAATTCTCTGGAATTATTAAAACAAGAGTACAAACATTTGCCAAAAGAATCTCTTAATCTGTTTATGTACCTTCTGAGAATCTACATTGTTTCCTATTTTATTTATCGGGGGTTTTTTCTATATGTACTTGTTCACCGCAGGGTCTTGTCCATACTGGAAGGTTCTTCTGATAAGGGCATATCTTACTGTATGCTTGGAAAATACTTTGAAAAATAAAAGCAATGAAAGAAAACAAAGAGTCAAGCCACTGAGGGTGGAGAACTTTAAATAGCCTCGACATTTCATTTTAGTTCTATATTATTACCACTGCTTACATATAAAGGAGGAACACAAATGCAAGATTTTGCTTTTAGATCTTTGGTAGCTGTTAAGTCCTAGGTTCATAGGATGTGCCTTTTTTGTCTTTAGTGTTGCTATTATTTCATTTTTATTACTAGTTAAATCTTAGTGCTTTTATAGAAAACCCGCTGGCCATTAGGATATGCTGCATTCTTAACAGCTGAGAGTTTTCCCTTGTATTATCTTGTTTCTTTCACAGTTCTCACAAATGTAGTATGTTCTTTGGACTATAATACTAAAGGCACCTGAAAAATACAGGTGAACTATGAGTACTTCATCCTCTTGTAAAGTTGCATACATTTAATTCCCTCCTGGCATGTTTTAATTTATTGATTATTAAAGATTGAACTGTACAAATATTTACAAACTAGAGAAGAGCCATTCTGTGGACAGGATGAATTTTTCCTTTCTGAGCTCATTTAAAGAGCCTTCAGAAATTTTTGTTCTCTGATGCTTTCCGCTAATGTGTTACGTAGATGATGTAAAGTTTATATTTATGGAATTACCTAAAAGGAGCCGTCAATTTTAGGACCTTTTCTCAGCTCTTTCCTATACATGATCACAGTTTAATCATTAACATTTTTGTGTTGGTACGGCATCCAGTATGCTATATAACATTGCTGTTTCCAAATCAGACCAGAATAAAGACATGTATTACCACAGCTACCAGCATTCCTCAGCCTGCAGAGTATCTGAATGTTTTGACACCGCGTACTGCTTCTTGTTAAGCTCAGCACATGCCACATTTCAAGTACAGCCAACATTCTTTCACTCTCTCTCTGTTACTGTTTTCCTTTTAATCGCCCTCCGTGATATATATCAAAGCGACTGCCTGGCTTTAGCGTGAAGACAAACTCTGTGAGCAGCCCACGCCGCTGTATATTTTAGCAAAACTGGGAGACTTTTAAAACAGGCTGGAGCTGCTGCATCCAAAACAGTCCTGGAGAAAATGTGTTCTCACTTTTGTGTCTGCGCACCGAAAAATTGAAACGTTTCCCCCTTACTTTAATGTCACTCTGATGCCATGCCTCAGGCAAGTGATGGAGTTTATTCTCTTGGGCTATTTAATAATCTCTTCCCATCACTCTTACCAGAAATTTTTGTAGGAAGAGAGGATCTGTTTTCACCTAGGAGTCTGTGCTTGCTCGTCATTCCTACTTCATCTCATAATGTTCTAGTGAAATCACAGAAATTTAGATTAGACCTGGCAAAGGAAACAAGGACTATTAAGGCAGCAGTGAGCTTGCCTGTGAAGTTTAAAACCTCTAACACTCTCCTAGCACACACTTTTGTGCAGGATAACTTGGATCTTCCATGCAAGCAGGTTGATGGGAAGAATGCTTGTTGCTCAGATCCTGAAAATGTACACACCGTTTTTGTCCTTTGGATGTGGCAGCCGTGGGTCAAGGCTTTCGTGCCCTGCCACTGACAGGCAGTTTACAGGCTGCGAATTACTGCCTGTCAGCTGCCAGTGACCATTCCTATCCCCTTCTGAGCCAGAATCAGGGGGATGTCCCTCTGTGACTACCCCAGTCTCCTGCAGGGTGAAGTTAATTTGATTGGAATAATTTCCTTTGTTGGTACCAAACTGGAACAGTGTTTTTTGTGTTGCCTATAACAGCTGAAGGGCACGATAAGAGCATCTGCCAAGAAGGTCTCCTGCCTCTCTCTAGAGTTCAGGTGCCTCAGTCCATTTGGGATGAGCACCCGAGATGCCCTCCAGGCTGTGGGCACCTACAGCCGGTCTGTCACCTTAACGGCTTTGGTGCTGCAGCATCCCAGAGACGGAGCTGGGAGATTTGAATCCCAGCCTGCAAAGGCGCTAATCCACATACCGTACTTTCTGGTACTACAACCAGAGGTGGTGTATGAAAGAAAGGCACCCACTCCTCTTGAAGTGTTTCACGGGGATGAAGGTCACGCTGGCCTGCGGGAGGCACGCTGCTGCGCTGGGCTCTGCCCAGGATTTAACCGGCGTGGTCTCTGCTTGCCAGTGGGAAGTGGGAAGGAGCTGGGACTTGCTCCCCTTAGCCTCAGCCTGGTCTGAGCAAGTGCGGAAGCACTTAGGAGTCAAAAAGTAAAATTTAGTGAATGTAATAATTCTAGGTGGTTAAATAACCGCTGAGCCAGGATTTGGGAATCAGAGCTTTGGACTTTAGCCAGTCTAAGTGTAACTAAATCCTGTTTATGCCGTCTGCCTTTGGGGATTCTCCCCTGCTTGATTGTCCATACAGAGAATTATCACAAAAAAAAACCCAACACAAAGCAAATGACTGCCTAAGCACGCTGTGTTACCCCCTCATAAAAGTGAAGCAAACCCGCTAGGACCTTCATGCAGAGTTGGGTGGGCTTTAGAAAGATTTGCTGGTTTCCTCCTTCCCCCCAACAGTGCAGTGAAACGGCAGCCTTTGCTGTACTAATTCTGTAGCCCATGAATGTAGCCCGTGTGGCATTTGACAATTAATAGGACTGACAATTAATGCTGAACAAAAGAGTGATCAGCAGAATATATGCATAGGCAATTTTGAAATTACATCTGTGCCTTCAAATGGACAATGGAATTGCTCTGGGAGTGCTGAAGCCAAACAGAGAGGAGTGTGTGTGCCCATTTATTTTTGCCTAAGGTTGTTCTGAAGGTCTTGTTCTAACACGTACCACAATTTTCTTCTCAGAGCACTAATAGAAACAACAGATAAGTATCCGAATTGCAACATTTTGTGCTCATAAAATTAAAGCTTATTATGCTGATTAATGCCTAACAAAATGCATGCAAATAAAAAGTGCAAAGTTCTCCTCACTACTCTTAATATCGCTGGAGTCCCATTTTAAGCATGCCCTAAGCTTTGACACCTGACACTACAATATTTGTATTTCTTACTCCTGCTTTGCCGTAGTTTTGGTTTTCTAGCTCTGTTCCTCCACGTAACTTTTTTGCATGCTTGTTGTTATCACAAGCCTGTTCTCTCAGTAAGCAAATGCTAGGGATAACCTAGATGCAGATTTTGAATATACAAAATGGCAAAAGGAACGAATACTTAAACTGGCACTTTCTTCCAGGGTGTGGTAAGAAACCATCTAAATTCAGTCTCCTTTTTGGCTGTAATGAGCACTAAGGCTCATTAAGTAGGTTTTTTTTAAGTTTATTGGTGGTTTGTATTTATTTTGTCACATACTGTAATGTATAGCAAATAAACTTTATTTTGAAGCTTATTTACATTATAGAGGCAGACTCATTACACGCAATGAACATTATAAGAACACTTTGTTAAGAAAGGTAAAGATTTTAGGTAGGGAAGAAGACAGTACAATCCGTGCTGAGTCGAAAAAGTAGTAAAAGTAATATTATATTATTTACCCTAGATGCTCAGAAATGTTTACTTCTTTCTGTGCATGATTATAACGTATCAGTGTGAGCATTTAAATCAGCAGCAGAAGGGCATGGCAGAGACCAACACATCCCATTCCAACGTTTGCGTGTGTGTTCTGCGGTGCTGGTTTCCCAGCGGCGGTGCGGCACTGCCTCGCTGCCCCGTGGACTCTCCTTCCCACACTTTCAACTCTTCCCAGTTTCATTCCGCTTTGCTCTCACAAGGACTTGTTTTGGTGGAATTTCTTCTGCAGGATTAGATACACGAATGCTAGATAATTAGATAACTGGCAGTAAAAATACTAAAAGTAAGTTACATTTTTGGAAGGAAGGACAGGATCAAGAGGTATCAGGAGTACTCAGAGCTGCTGCGATGGTGCGGAGCAGCAAGCTCCAGCACAGACAGCTCCTCCAAGTAAATTATATCTAACAGGCGCCTGGGTGTTGCTGGAAGGCCAGAGGCCAGGTGATGGCCTGTAAATCACCTTATAAAAGCCAGGAAGCATGCACTCAGCAGAAACATTTTTGAGATTAACTGGGCAGGCTCTTAGAGGAGGTATGAGAAGCAGGGCTCCTGTATTGGGAGTGTTCTTTAATTTGGGCTGCTGGTTAGTGTCCTGAATAGGCAGGTCCAAGAAAGAATTGTCACAGCCTGCAAGAGGTGTAAAACCAGCAGAGCAGTCAGAGAAAGCAGGTTTAAGGGACAGCTAGCAGTATAGAGACAAGTATGATTTGTTGCGGCAAGGGTTTTAAAAATGAAGTGGGTGATTTTGCAGTAGGAGGGAGGTGGGGGTATCCTTCCAAACGTCATGAACACTGCCCCTTTGTGTGTCAGGTCAGGGATATCAGTGCATGCTTATGTACAAAATAGCCCTTCCTGGGGATTAGCCAGTTCCTCAGGACCTCACAGAGACACTGGTCAGAAAAAAAATTTCTTCTTAGATTTTTTTCTTTTCAAATACTAATCACGTTGGCTGAGAGCCTGGCATAAGGCAATGCAGTGAATCACCGGCACAGATCTGCCGAGGACTCGGGCGTTCAGGATTCCCGTTCCCACGCTCTCACACTCAGTCTCTGTTTCTCAACCTTCTCTAGTGGGTGATGCCTTCCTCAGAGTGAAAAAACAAAACTCATGGCTGTAAAACTGAGAGAGAAAAACTTGTCGCAGTGATACTCCTACCTGGTTCCCTTCGTTTGTGTTTAAGCAGATGAGTGGAGAAATGCACGGGATGAAGAACGTGCTAGTGAGCAGGGGTGCCAGCAGCCCTCTGAATTACTTCCCAGTGAAATTCCCCATGCAGTTCATTTCAGCAGTTCAGCCCAGAGAAGTTCTGCCCACGCAGACCCCACACTTTAATTAGCCTCAACGGGGGTGAAAAGCACTGTAAGGGACACGGCATGGGGGAGCGGGCAGGGGAACCCCCAGGCCAGCTGGCAGCCGCCCGGGGCGTAAAGGAGGGAAACGTGGCTGTAATTAAAACACAGACAGAAAGTTCACTCCCTCTCTTTTAGGGCGTTTGCACCCTTATTGCTATGAGCAGTCCCTCTACTGTGTGATTGGTAGAGACCCCTTAAAATTGGTTTGGGAATCTTTTCTCTTGGATGTCTTTTTTTTTTTTCTCTTAACCTACCACTGGGTTTTGTAAAATCATATCCTAAATATGAACAATTTGCCAGTCTCCTCTGTAAAATGTATACCTGTCCATACTTAGACATGCCCTGAAGTGGA
This sequence comes from Phaethon aethereus, assembly GCF_964289735.1. Taxonomy (NCBI): domain Eukaryota; kingdom Metazoa; phylum Chordata; class Aves; order Phaethontiformes; family Phaethontidae; genus Phaethon; species Phaethon aethereus. Next base: position 6,506,592 of record NC_138601.1, read on the forward strand.
AATACATAGAAGACGGGTATTGTACAGCTACGAGACACCAAGGCATGGTTATCATCAGCAAAACTAGCCTGTGAATGCCTTCTCCTGTAAGACCGTATGCATGCAATTTGGTCTATGCATGCAATTTGGTCCATACTCCAACTTTATGAATTTATTTTACAGTACAGATAACTACTGTCACAAAGTAGGGATATCCTATTACTGAGCTTTTATCCACTTGTTATCCAACGTGTACCCAAGCAGGTAGCGCTCGAAATGTGTTCGTTTTGTACAATTAATTGTACAGATTTCAGTTTGGCACTCAGGGGTGTTTTGGCACTGGGAGCTGAAAATTTCCATCTTTGAATTCCATAATAAAAAAGTTCGTAATGCATTTTTATGACTCCTTAGGAAGATTTTTTTTAATAGTCAGTTCCTTAAACCCACTCTCTCTTTCCCTGATAGAAGTTAATAGCAGAAACGAGTAGGTTTTTTGGCTGTTAGTTTTCCCATTGCAGGGACCACCAGAGCATTGTACCTGTGTATTCTTCAAAGTTTTGCCCAGTTAGTCTTAAATGGTGAATACATCGCTGCAAACTTTTAGGTCTTATACATAATCTGACATGTTGTTATGTATTCCACAGGTAGGACTTGATATTTGTAACTGGGTCAAACAAAAATGTCTGCTAAAGGAAATTTCTCCCAGACATGGCTTTCTGGTTGCATCAGAGAGAAGCAGAGATTTATTAGCATGTATTTTGGGGGGGGGTGTTTTTTTCTTTTTCTTTTTCTTTTTTTTTTTTTTTTTGACAGAAATACCAATCACAGTAAAGATTAACTCAGATAACAGTGATTAGGCACAGAAATTCAGATGGAAGAAGCAGGTAGGCCATCCAGAGAGTTCTGATGAGCCCCTGGAGTGAGCAGTGTTGAGTAATTTGAACAAGTCTTTCCTCTTGCTCTTCACAGAGGCATGATCGGACTTGCTAGGTGTAGTCTTGCTTGGTCCAAAGGCCCCCTGGTAAGGGCCTGGAGTGGAGGATGCTGGTTTTGCCAATCACTCCTCAGACTTTCTAAAACTCCCTGGTGAAAGAGGAAGGGAAGCAAGAATTTCTTTGAAGAAGTGTTATCTCATTCAGCATTTTTAATCTTTTTGTTACTTCGTAATTGCAGACTGTGCAGTTCTTAGTGGACTATATTTTTTTCCCAGTGTTCTGGAAAGGTTAGAACCACATCAGACTTCCTTAGTATTTGTACAAGCATGTGTGTTTGCAGTTTAATTGTATTAGATACATGGACCTGTACACTTACACTCCTTACGCTGTGTAAGTGTAAATCACTCTTTAAATTTAGAGTGACTGTAGCAGTATAAATCAAATACAGATGAACTTAGAATCTGTGTTTATGTGTGTATGGATATTTACAAGAAATTTTTATAAGTCAAAGATGGATGGCACATAATATATTTTAATCTTGCCTACCAAGCACTAGTATACGTAGGACTGTTGCAAGTCAGATAGGATGTTTGATCAAAGGAGTAAATTTTTACGAAGGAGTTTGCAAAGCCTATTAATATTTTAAAACCTAGATCTCATCTACACCAAATCTTACCAAAAAATCTTACTCATTACACAAAATCCTTCTGAATTCACTGCCTTTGTTTCTAGCATCGAGAGAGTCTGTATAGTGTTCTTACTTTCCATATTAATGGCTTCAGGGCTTTTGTTCTATAGCCAATATTTTCATGACCAACTGTCAGTCTGTGATGGAAAACAGCATGTTTATGAGACAGACTACATCTTTAACTAAGATTAATATCCCTGCTACTTCCTTGATAAGAAGGAATAAATGGAAGCCTCAAAGCAGGATCATTTTCCATCTCTTTTTAAAAAATCAGAAGTGGAAGAAAACCTTTCTAAAAATTATAACTTCCTGTCCATTTTCAATATTTTCAGGCATTTGTCTGAGATGCTGTCGGGACCCGGAGCCTTACCCAATCTCATTGTTTTTATGGCTTCAGACACTTCCTCCATTGTTGCTCCTCTCTCCAATGTTTTATCCCCTTCCAGGCAGAGCTTCATGTTTTCAGCACCTCCTGGAACCACAGCCGTGAAATCAGACATGGAGAAGACCTTTCTTTCACTACTCAGGATTTTGGATTTTGCAGCTAATACCCCTTATATTTTAAATGTCTTGAGTGTTGCAACTACTTTACCCTGCTTTTAACTATTATTCCCCCTTAATACCAGTTACATTTCTAACATTTGGCTTCATTCCAAAACTACTGACTTCTCTAGTTCCCTGCATGCTTTGCATTGGGGAATATTTTTCCTTTTTCCCCTTCTTTTCCTGTTTCTACATGTCCTCTGCTACAGCTCTGCATAACATCCTCTTCATTCAAGTCACTTGTGAAAATATTACCATGTTGATATGGTACTGCGTAAGAACAAATGTTAGAGTGGACTGAAAACACGGTTGGGGAAAAAATAGAAAAAATATCTCCAGATTTCTAAATAAGGAAGGAAGTTGTCATATCCTTTCCTGCTATTCAGAGAGAAAAGGGAATGAGAGGATGTACTCTCTTATTCCAATTTTTACCTTGGTTTTCACAAGAGTTGCCAGACTGGGACGGGGAAGATGAAGAGTGGGAGTGGCAGGATTTGCCCCCTCCTCCTCCACCACTGCCACCTCCTCCACCTGAAGTTTTACCACAGGCTCCACCTCCTGTTCTTCCTCTGCTTCCTCCTCCTCCACCTCCAGAAGAGGAAGTTCTTCCGTAGGATCCTCCAATTCTTCCTCCACTGCTTCCTCCACCTGAGGACCAGCTACTTCCTCCTCCACTACTTCCTCTTCCAGAAGACCAGCTAGTTCCTCCATGACCTCCTCCTCCTGAAGATCCACCACCAGCTCCCTGTGAGATGCTGTAAGGAGGAAAGGGCATGTTATGTATAAGATTCATAGCAACATGACCAGTGTCTGGCATCCTATCAGCTGTATCGAGGCCACTTTCTGACTCCCTCTGAGCTCCTGGTATGACTGAGAAAGTACTATTGGATGAAACATGTTCCAGAGAGCTGGTTTTAAGCTGTCCTCATTAAGGACAAATTAACTGATCTGCACAGAAGAAGAAAAAGAAAGATAACGCTTGGCTTTAGAAGTCTTTCAAAATAGGTGCCTTGAGTGTTTATAACAGACACTTGTTTTCTTGCTTACCTTTCATTTTCAGATATTCAGATATTCATTTTCCTGATTGTACTTAGGAGAAGAAATGGCAAATTATAGTTCTAAATAATTTTGTAAACATTTTTGTCCAATTCATAAGTATGGAATAATACGGCTTTGTACACTGCCAGCTAAGATTTAGATTCCGTAGGAATTCTTGTGAGTGTAGTAAATATGTTGATGACAAATTAGTTGCACTAGTTCCTAATATAAATATTGCTACTTTCATCTTCACCTGTTTGCAAAGATGACATGTTAATTAATCTGAATGTATGTACCTAATGTCATGCTGCCCTTCCTCAAGCAGTGCCCGGTACTGAGCAATCTCCTGTTCCAGGCGGGTCTTGATGCCCAGGAGCATCTTGTACTCTTCGTTCTGACTCTCCATCTCACAGCGGATGCTGGCCAGCTCCTCCTCCAAGGGGCCGATCATACACTGGATCTGCTGCAGCTGCATGTTATAGCGACGTTCTGTGTCTTCCAAGTTGGATTGCAAAGACTGTACCTGAGTATAAAGGAAAAAATATGGTGTTTATGGGAATGTAGCAGGATTAGATCATTCTTATGCCCCAAAGAAGAAAAATGTTACATGGTGTCAGACACGCCAGGTGTCTTCATTAAATGGGGTGCTAGCTGTAACTGATCTGTCATTCCAGCAACTCACGAGTTCTTTGCATATCCAAGGATCAGAAGCGATCGTTACCTACCATGCTGATCTGCGACTGCAGCTCAATTTCCAGGCTCTGATAGTCACGTCTCAGCACAGAGATCTGTTGGTTGCTTGATTCCACTTCCTGGCCGCTTGAATGGACTTGTTGACTCACTTCCTCCATCTGAAAAATTAATATACAGAATTGGAGTTTTGGAGCTGTGCTTACAATGTCAGCATTGTAGTTTATCATGGAAGCATCTGGCAACACAACAAGTTGAAGCAGGGCCGCTTGTAATATGGGGGCTCCTTAAACCTGTTATATGGCTCTGACAGTGCAGTTCAAGCCCACTTGTGATTTCCTTTATTTCAGTCAAAGGGATTCTACCATTATATCCTAAAAGCAATGGATGTTGTCGTTCAAAGTGTCATTCATCTACAGGAAGTTCTTATCAAAAGTTGGTATTGTTTTGCTTTTGTACTGTGAGCATTCAAACTGTAACCATTTACCTTGCTTTCATACCACCTTTCAACCTCTTCACGGTTTTTCTGAATAATATTTTCATATTCTTGTCTCATATCATTCAGTTTTTTCAGCAGATCCTCTCCTGGAGCAGCATTTACCTCCACATTCACATCTCCACTGGACTGTGTTTGCAGTGATTTCATTGCCTGCAGAGAAAACCCACGCCCAAGACAAACAAACAAAAATGGTGAAATTACTTTGTAAAAGAGTTTTGAAGTCAGTTAACTTGCTCTGACGTCATAAGCCATCCTGGATCCTTTCAACAACGTATTTATGTATGCTTGGGTTTTTTTCTTGTTGCAATTATCTGGCCTTGACGTCCCAGTCACTGCTTGTTGAGAGGGACCATGCTAAGAGGTGCCTGGGAGCAGCGGGGCCTGGCAGTCAGCCTGTCTCAGGAGGCCCCTTGCCGAGCTGCTGCACATGAGAAGGGCAGGGAAGACTAGTGCATAAGATGTTACCTGCGAAACCTCCCCACATTTCCAATATTGTAATTGTTCTTGTTTTCCTCTTCAGTTTGCATTTCAAGGAGCTGGCTCTTACCTCCTCGTGATTCTTCTTGAGGTCAATCATCTCCTCCTTCAGAGACTCAAATTGCATTTCTAGATCGGACCTGCTCAGAGTCAGATTATCCAACAAGGGTCGCAAGCTATTAATGTCAGCCTCCACATTCTGACGGAGACCATATTCCGTCTCGTACCTGTGCCAAGGACAGTGCAGAAAGGTCAGCCCTGATCTTGGGTTCTCAGTCCTTCTCTCACTGACTTTATTTATGAAAAAGTTGACATATTCCAGTATCTCAGTGTCTGCTTTTGTGTCTATACTTTGTAGTACATAGCATCTCTCAACCAGCAGAATTATGAAATCAGCAGCCGCTACTCAAAGTTTAATTATTAACATTAAACTTTAATATTAAAATGTATTCTATGCTCTTTTTCATTGTCTCTTCTTACTGTAGACTTTGTGCAGGTTTCACCTATCTTTTTCATCTGACTGTCAGTGAGAGAAAATCACAATTTTTCTTTCCTGAAAAATAAAGTTGTTTTTAAGCTTTGACTCCACAGCCATAGGGATTATTCCCATTGAAGATCATTATAGAAATAACAAAGAATTTTTGAGTCTTACACGTTATTTCAGTTGTGTTGCCATGGAACCAGGAGGAGCCCTAGTCTCTGTGGACTGATATTTGTTTATGGAATGAATTTATGAAACTAAGTTGAGGAAAGTAGGAGAAAGGAAGTCAGTGCCTGAAAAAGAGGAATATATATTTACTTTATCCTGAAGTCTTCTGCAGTCATCCTTGTGTTATCCAGATCCAAAAGTACCCTGTTGGTTTCTACAGCCGCAGTCACAAGCTAGAAGAGAAGATGATATGCTGAGGAAAATTTTCCCTGTGAATCTCTCAGGTTTGCACAAGAGACAGAAATATGAATGAGATCTTCTTGTTATAATTCCCAGGTGTCTGACGAGAGCAGCATTTCCTACATACAGCAGCCTGGGAAGGTCATCTACAGTGCAAAACAAAGAGGTATCTGTGTGAAATCAGAACTGCAAAAACTGATTTGTGAGTACAAGGGTCCTGTCAAGAGGCTTGATGTCACCACCATAGCTCTACCTCAACTTCCATGCCCGCGGGCCGAGGGCCACACTGACACGTCAGGCACTGCACATCCCAGAAGGTAATTGTTACCATCTGTCCTATGCTCTGAAATCCACTACAGGCATTCTGAGAGTCTGCGCTTGCTGCCAGTGAATGGGCTGTGGGGTGTGCTATAGGGGTGCGCATTGTTTCTCCACCTGTAGCTGGAGATCGTTGGATGCACACACAGAAGGCAGAATTGCAAGTACAAGAGGCACTTCCAGAGCGGCACTTAGTGAGTTTGAAAGTGTCCATGCCTCAAACATTTTACTCAATCACAAAAAGTCTGTCAATGCTTAACCTTCTCTGACAAAGAACATCCTACCTGATTTTGAAGGTCTTCAATTTTTCCATAATAGTGGCTGTAGTCCTTTGTACCAGTAGGACCTTGCTTCTGGTACCACTCCCTGATTAATTGTTCAAGCTGAACATTTTCCATTTCCAAATTTCTGACCGTATGCAGGTAAGAAGCCAGGCGTTCATTAAGGCTCTGCATGGTCAGCTTTTCATCGTTGGAGAGAATTCCCACAATCCCTCCACAAAAGCCACCACTGCCAAAGCTGCCACCACTGACACCAGCACCACCTCCACCAAAGCTTCCTCCATAACCACCACCAAACCCGCTCCCACTGGATCCAAAGCCGACTCCCATGCTGCCACAGCCCCTTCCCCCTCCATAACCACCACCGCTCATTCCCCCTCCGTAATAACCTCCACTCATTCCTCCTCCATAACTACTGCGCCTGATCTTTCCGTAACTACCACTGCCAGCTCCCCCACCGTAGCTGCTCCTGGAACTTCCTCCGCCACAACTGCTGCCAGAAATCCGGCCGCCACCACTTGTCCTAGAAGTGACTGTTCTTGAGGAGGCCGAGGAATACTTGCTGCCCCCTCCACCACCACCGCTGCCAGCACTGCCACCGCTGCTCCCTCGCAGGCAGCTTTTAGAGGTCTGCTTGGAGCCGCAGCTCATAGTGGCAGCAGCAGCGAATGATTCAGGTTAGAACTCAAAGCTGGTCTTACAGTTGTTCTGGAATCATAGCTCCAAATTCCACCCTGCCTGGTCTGCATTTATACCTGAGATCGTGGGTGTCACTGTCAAAGGGAGTACCTTCTTTCCATGTGTGTTTGCAAGCCGTAGTTTTTACGCCAAGGGTAATTTGCCAAAGGGAGATGTTTGACGGTGTCAGGAAGCTTAACCCGTACTCAAAGTGTTCATGACCGTTTGTTTATTAATACAAAACATGTAATTTCTATTGGGTGGCTCTGAATTAGGTAGATCTTTTCTGTGATCTAGTCCACAGACTTGCAGTCACCTGAATCAAACTCATCCCACTCACCTCGTCCTGTTCACATCTCTTTCAGCACAACAATAAACTGTCATAATATGGGACAGTAATGAATGTTACTATTTTTCTTTTAATGTAGTCATTCCTCATGCTCTTTCCCCTTTCAGATATCTGTCAAGGAATACCAGCTAATTTTTTTTATACTTAAATGATATCTTAATAGGTTCTGGTTTATGGTTATCTTATGCTGTATGCTCCTTGGTTTTACTCCTTTATTGCTTTATGCCTTTTGAAAACATACCGCAGGATGTATTTTGTAAGCACACTGAACCACTCTGACATCTTTGTAATTTCTCATAAAAACTTAGGGAACATTGGCAAATATCATGTGTCATCAATTTATTCCAAATTATGTTTTATAAATAACAACTTAATTACGAAAAATTGGATGACAACAACTGGAAAATATCTCTGTGTAAGACTGTAAGGAAAGGAAGCATGACAGGTTGTTGCAGGGAATAACTCCTCATGTGCTCGGACCAAATGCAGTTACAGGATGGTCGAGAGACCCGGGGAAGTATCCCGGCTCTGGGCTCGCCTCGGTTGACATGTCTGTGAATACGAGTGGTAATGTGCTCACTCCTGAAGGGATTTCAGCATTGCAGTCAGGATGTTTTCCTTCTGCAGTGTAAATAAATAAAAACACGTTTACTCGGAGGAGAAAGGTTAAGTTCCTGGTTTGGGGATTACGTCGATAAACTGTACATCAGAATAGCATTTTCCCTTTGGTTTTGTTTTCCATTCATGGACACAGCATGCCCACAACTAGGAAATATTTGCTATCTTGCATCTTCTTTTAAGACTGTATCTTTTTCAAATACGTAGCAGTGGATAGCTCAGCTGAGCATCAGTCTTCTGAGCTCCAACAGCAACCTCAGCCTTAAAAATGTGGTGTTTCTTTCCTGACTGCCTCCCATGCCTCTCCTCCTTCCCAGGCTCATGGTCTTTAGCAAAACGCCGTCTGTTAGCTGTCATTCTTTGTAGGTTGAACTAGTTGTGTGATAGCCAACTTCCTGTATTGATTTACTGTATTATTCTTTTCTCACTCAGCCTTTATGATGTCAGTTGTTGCTAATTTAGAGGTTTGTTTGTTATGACTTATAGCAAGTGTTTGTGGAAACATCTTTTTATAAATGCCCCTCCCAGCACACCCTCGCCCACACAGTAGGACACACCTGAAGTTTCATCTTCAGCTAGACTTCATCTCTGAAATGTCCGAGGAAGCAAGGCCTTCTCTGGCTTGTAGAAATTTCAGTGGTTCAGTACAAAAATTAGTGGCGTCTAAGTCTTCCAGTGAGAAATCCTTTTCTCTTGAAGTGCACAAAATTCCCTCTATACTAACAGCTACTTTGGCTCATGAAACTATTGGGTTACATGCTGTTTAACTGTTAGCTTCCAGTTGCTGGCACCCATGTTATAAGCACATGGATACGTTTCTATGTTGTTCCGTAGAATTCTGCAGAAGAGTAAGGGGGTTGTTTTTGTCTGGAAAGATGTTTGTTACATGTTTGTATGAGTCCTTCCTTTCAGGTTGACTGAACTTCTTGGCTTCCATTCACAAAAAGAACATGTGCGGGTAGTTTCAGTATCAGTGAGGATGCTTGTGTGCAACATGCTTCACAGCTTCATGCTTAATTCGTGGAAGGAAGATTTAATGCCATTTTTTCCCTAGAATTCATGCAGGCAACATCCCTCAAGAGTGAAGGTTAGCTTCTCAAAAATCAAGAAGCCTGATGGATTCAGTGTATCTGGAAATGACTGGCCAGGATCAGGGATAGAATTTATGGAACAAATAGCTCCTGAAATGAATGTTTTATTTCAAAGTTTGCTGCAAGATGGAAGCTGTTTTATGAAGTGTTAGTTTTCTCTGCAGTTATGTCTCATAGGATTGTCCAAGCATCTGCAAGTATACTGAGCTAACTAGATGATCTTAGATAACGTTTCCAGCAAAATCTAGAGATAAGCACTGCAGAAGAGAGATTTCAATAAACTCTGCAGGAACTGCAAGGAGCCCCAGTAGTAGCTGTGAAATGGAACAGTGAAACATTATGAAATCTCGGGCTGGTGCTGCGTATTGCAGCATCAAGCTGCTGCTCCACAGACACATCAAGGCACATCCACCCTGAGTTGATGTGCCCGTTGCTGTCACACCCTGCGGTGCGACGAGTCCAGCACAAGGAGCCGGGAAGGCTTCCTCAGGCGTTGCTGAAAACTGCCTGGCATCACTCCATGATGCGATGCTCATAACCAGCCGAGCACCTGAGTTCACTTTCCTCTACTTGCCCGCCTCAGTGGGCTTACCAATGCTGGAAACAGGCACTGACATGTCTTCTGACCATGCTGAGGACAGTTCCCAGTCATGGGCAGATGAATAAAGCTGAGAAAACTTCAGTTCCTGCAACAAGCAGGGGCTGAGAGGCAGCTGTGGCTGTGTCTAGGGAGAGGCTGAAGAGCGTGACAAGGCAAGAGTCTTCATTTATCACCAGGGAATGTCTCTTACAGACTTTGAGTTGTGCATCCTCAGCCCTGGCTGCTTGCAGGTATTCAGGGGGTGTCTCAGGTGTGTTGGTTATGAGTATTAAATAAAAAATTAATCTTTGGGATTCTTTTCTGCTTGAGAGACCTCTGAAAGGCCGCTCCAGAGAAGCGGTGATCATCTGTGCCTCTCACACTGGTATAAAAAAAAGTGTGAATTGAACTGCAAGGTGAGATTTAAAACACAGGACTTATTTTGAAACAGTTTTTGGGGTTTTTTTGCCCTGGACATGACTAGTGGAGAGACCATGCAATTACAATGAACTCTCAAAGCTGAGAGTTTAATGGCTTCAGGAAAACCTGCCCTTGCGCATTGACTGACATGCTTCAGGTCAGAGCCAAGACAGGAGGGGGAGGAGGGGGAAGATGCCTTGGGGACGGATGGCACCATAGTTGTTTGCAATGAGGCCTCTTCCCTTTTCCTGTGCTGAAACTGTGACAAGCTCCTGCCCAGAAGAGGACGGTGGAATATTTAAGCCTGAAAGGCTCACCCGGTGTGGGCATGCATTCACCCAGTTGCACTTAAATGGCAGAATTGTCATGTGCTCTGCGGTAACACAGACGTGCGTTGGCTGAAAGCAGAGGCTAGGAGAGAATGAAGTCTTCTTCCTTTGGGGTGTGTGCGGCAGCTGCAGGGGGTGAGGCTGAGATGGCCTCGGTGGCAGGCTGGCGTGATGGCACGGTGACGGGTGTGTGGGCTGAGCACGCGCAAGCTCCTGTCGGCTCCCGTGGCACCACCTTCCTGAGCTCTGCCTTCACAGCCTCCTTCGGACCGATGTGTTTGGGAGAAGCTGCTGAGGCTGCTGAGCGTGTTTGTGGGGGTACGACTGGCCTGTTGCCCACCCTTTTCTGTGGTGGTGAACCCTCATTCGTCCTTCCTACCTCTGGTCAGTTCTTGTCAGGAAAATTCAATTTGCTTATGTTGCTACACAGAGAAAAACTGTGGAAGATTTATCTGGGGAATATGACTCATTCTCGTAATTATACATTATAAACTAATTTCCATTATATAATCATCAAGCAATTTTATTTACACCAGATAATCCCATAGAAAAATATTTCTCCACGCTAAAGAAGTATGACTGTGTTGGAGGCAGAACACTGTTCTTGGTCTGAGGATGTACGCTGCTCTTCCTTCCATTGAGGTTCAGCTGCCTAACACTTAGCATGAAATTGTTCTCCTTTCCACTTAAGTTTAAATGACGAGGAGTTTTTTCTTAGCCCAATAAAAAGCTAGATGTTTGAAAACTGAAAAATCTAAGAAAATTTGATTCGGATTAGTTGAAACATATTAGGGCTTGATGACATTTACTATTTTAATAGTGCATTAACTGAGAGTTCTAAACAAAAAGTAATTCCCACCTAATGCTTCCCCATTGTTTACTCGATAGTGAGGGCACGATGTGCTTTGGAATCTTTTTTCCCACTAACTCAGCTGTTGGTGCCTGGCAGCAGTTCCATCCAGAAATATTTGGGGTTGAAAATGTTGGCAATACCAACTATTTCAGTGAAAAGTTTCATTTTCTCTAAATGAGTTTTTGTAGTTAGAAATAGTTGTGTCAAAAAGCTGTGCCCCATTCTTTTCCTAGCAGTGGGACACTCAATCAGTGGACTTTGGTTTGTTCCCACAGCAGTTTGTGCAATTGTCATGAACCCCTGGTGCCCAGTGGGAGCATCTTCAAGTATTTTTAGTATCACTTAGTGATACTAAAGGATGTATTGCTCATTCTGTTTCTTTCTTCCTCTGTATATTTACGGCCATCTATACATCTAATAAAATAAAGCAGTGCGTTATTAGAGCTCGGTGAAATTCTATGAAAACCATCTGCATATGATCATTCCCTGCATGCCTAAACATACATAGGCTTTTTTTAAGTGAAGGTTTTTTAAATACCTGTTTTGAAGTGAGAGAGTAAGTAAGTCCCCACCTCTCCTGCACTCTTCTGCAAGGCAGGGTGTAAGTCTTGGCATCTGCCCACTCCACGAGATGTGTGGTCATGGGGAATACCCCTGGAACCTATCCTTGTCGCATCTGATGGTCCTGACACAGCCCATTCACCCGCCTGTCAGTTAAAGCTGGACCGCAGCACTGGGAGGTGATCTGCTGCCCTCTGTGTAAGGGTGGTCAGTAGCATCCAACCCAGCAAACATCTCTCCTGTAGGAAGAAAAATAATTCTGGCATACATTATACTTGATCTGTTACTCATTCGTTATTGCAGGGACTGATGAAACATGAAAGGACACCTTCAGAAGATCCACCACCCAATGGAACGATGGTGATTATGATAGGAACAGTAATTAGGTGAGTCAGAGCTGTAAGAGACTTTTAGAGTACAAACCCTTTGGTTGGGAACTTCTTCATTTTGGGTCTAAACAGCCCCTTTCACAGCTGACTCCTTGGGGTCTCACCTAACGCTACTTCATTGGCAAAACCTTCGTCAGCCAAGGGTTGTTGTAACACAATCACAACGCCTACAGAGAGCCTGGGTTTCACTGTGCTCCTGCCCAATGGCATGATGCAAAATATTCCAGCGCCTTTCGAAAAATATAAACAGGTATTAGCAAATTGGTGCAGCGAGTTTCAGCCTGGCGTCCATTCCGTGCCCTTACACACAGGAGAACACAGCCGGGGCCTGCAAAGAGGCGGGGAGGAAGCCTGCACTGTCTCCTGCAATAGTCACACACACAGAATCGGGTCATGTCAACCTCACTGCAAATGTGACCACCGAGCACAGGCGAGCGAGCTGCAGCACGATGTCAGGGCTGATAGCTTGTTCCGAGTTTTCAGCTAGCAGGATCTCCCCGGCACATACCGCAGACACTACTTCATCTGTTCAGGCAAGTGTTTCTGTGAGCAGAAAACTAGCCGAGCAATCAGAGCTGGGTTTCTGCAGCCTCGGTGAGAGCCGAGTGCCCTCTAGAGAGCAGGCTGCAGGCCGTGGCCAGGGCCTGTGATGTCCTCCTGCATCTCCAAAGATCCCATGTAGTGAAACCTGAAATGTGTCTGAATCGCTCAGCGCCGCGGCACAGGGATCGGCAGCAGCGGGGGGGAATGCTTCCCCGCGCCGCTGCCGTGCAGTGATTGCAAATACGCGTTACGAGGACTGAAATTACTGTACATCATTACAGTTTATATGTGTATCATTACAGTTTATATAATATTATTTTATTTACATATTATTGTACTTTGGCTTTATAGTCTAATGGTAACTTACATTTAGCCACAGGTAGTACTAGCCAAACTTATCTGCACCTCCTGGCCTCAGTAAGATGTAGGTCTCACATGAAGCAGTGTCTGCTCTCAGTCCCACGTGCTGCGATGATGCCCTTTTACCCTCCCTGGGTGGGCTGGAGCGAGGACAGGGGAGGACTGCACCAGACCAGGCGCTTGGGAGCAGGTCGGCGTTGCGTTTGGCTCTGCCAGTTGAGAACAGCTGACACCTTATGGAGAGACCTGGAAAGTACCAGGATGCCTGGGCTGCTGGTATTTACCAGGTGCTTCCTCCGTTTCCTTATTCTTTGGAACAAGCAGCATGTGCATGAAATGATAATTTATTATTCCAGCTCCTCTTAAGTTTTTATCTGAAATCAAATACAGTGCTTAAGTCTTGGGCAGACTACCCGTTTTGCCCTTTGTTCTCAGGCAAACACACGTTCAGTTTCTCTTTTTCCTCTGAAAAAAAACCCAAGCCAAAACAGTGTAAATGTTTTCACAAGTGTTTCAGGTTGATATTTCCGTACGTGGAGGCAAGAGGGAAATGCCAGTGCTGATGGCAGTTGAAAAGTGAAAACTCAGGTGCCAAATTCACAGGATTTTAGTTTCAGTGGGGAACCGTCTCTCACTTCAGGCAGGATTTGCTTCATGCTGTTTTGGCCAATATCCTCAGTCGGAGGAGCGAGCGGCAGCTGGCACGTCTGCAGAACGCGGGTGGTTTGTACGACGGGGGGCAGCTGCCAGGGAGAAACCTCTCTCTGGGAAGAGCAACGTGGCAAACCCAGCACAAAGCCAGAGAAGGGGTGCGTGCTGCTGGCGTTGACCCCTTCGTCCCTGGTGCACATCAGCCAGCACCTGCTGGCAGCCGTTGCTGCCCGGTTCTTCCCAGGCTCTGGTCGAAGCCGCGAGAGGGGTCCCTGGGGTGCGGCGGCAGCAGCTCCGGCGAGGCCAGGGAGCCAGCGCCGCCTTCCCAGCTCTGCCCGCTCCGCATCCCCACTGCTTCTCACAGCCCTGCCCACCGGGCATCAGCCTTGTTGCCTCTCTGCTTCAAAGCCAAAATACCATCCTCCCTTTGCCCCCGTCCCCGTCTCCCTGCTTACTGCACTGCATAAACCAACCAGGAGCAGAGGCAGAAACGCTACTCTTCCAGTTGTGTGGTATATTCAGGAGTGGAATTTGGGGAAATGCACTTGCTTTTATGCTTCAAATATTTTTTAATTTCTCAGCAAAGGACTCCAAAAATATTTTGCATGTGTTTAGGTGCGAGAAATGTTTGTGCCATGTTACACAGGCTAGAAAAAGGGCTTTCGGGCCATCTGCTTTTTCCGTCCTGCGGGTGTCTCTGCACAGCTATGGATGTCCAACCACCCCTTGGCTGTCACAAGAGAAGGGGAGATTCATGATGAAATTTGAATGCTGTCATCTCAGCACCTGCTCTCGGCTCTGCTTACAGTCACCCAAGAGCGGAGGCACTTGCGTTGCACTGTCCCTGTCCCCAGGCAGATCTGACACAGAAGAAATGGGATTTGCTCTGCAGAGGGCAGACTCACTCAGACAGGCTTACATTACAGAAGCCCAGGTGAGGTCAGAAGACACCCCCTCTCCCCTGATGGCTGTGATGCAGATCTGTTAAGATGTGTATGACTGACATCATACTCCCCAGCAGCCAACACGTCTCACAATTTAATGCCTGACACATCCGGACAGCAGTTGGAGTTGTGCACCAGGAACAGCTGCTAAGCCGATAACTGTATGGATATACACCATCCTGAGCTTGCTTTTTCATGGAAATTTCTGGCACTCATCTCTCTGTTCTCCTTTCATTGACGAGCTCCAGCTCCGCTTACTTCCTCCTTTGTTGCTCCGCAATGAATTTAAGCACAATGCTCTGTGGGAAACACACAGGCATCCTCCTCAGCTGTGCAGATGATGGAGGATGTCCTGCAAGAATGGGCAAGGTACACTACAGGCTTTGACAGGGAGGAGGTGGACAAGACCTGCAAGGTCAGCGAGGCCGTTCTCTGGCTCCCGCCGGCCAAGCAGCTTTGTTCCCAGTGGAGTATGATCCTGAGCAGGTTAGGTGACCCCTGTGCATGGATCAGCAGCTGATTTTCTAAAGGAACTCAGTTTCCAGACACAGGTTTCTTGATTGCATCAGGCAGAAGCAAAGTTTTATTAGAGAATTTTTTTCACCAGCAAGTACATTAGTGATCCTGACTAACTCAGGTAACTTCTAGAGATTACAGCATTACAGAACAGAAGTAGCAGAACAGAGAAGGTGGCCCCCAGTGGGCCCCTTTAGATACACGGCAAAGCATTGCTGAATTTCTTTTACTTTCTCTGCATAGAGGTGTGCAGTGAACATCGAGTGTTCTTGTTTTGTCTGTGGGTTCCTTTGTATATCATCTTCTAGTCCATCCCTCCTTAATCACAAATTCTCCTGCAGGTCACTGGAGAAAAAATACAGCAGCATTATTTGATTGGAAGAGACATAAAATCATTCAAATAAAAATTTGGTCTATGTAGTGCCCTTATTTCAAGAATACACTCTTAAACAAGAGCAGTTGGCAGACAACCCAGGAAACCCCAGAAATGCCCTATATAATTGTGTTTTAGTGGGAATTTGCACTTGTAACGTTACAGATTTGCTCTTCTTTTCACTCCTCCCAGACTCTTTTCCTAGGCTCTGTTTGGCTGTCACCTTCTTTACTTCTACTTCCAGATCTTTTCTTTATGCCTCATTTCCTCAGCTTTCTCCTTTTAGTCCTACTGCTCCCTCTTGTCTCTCGTTTGCTCTCTGCTACTCAATGTTGAGTCAGAGCTCTCTTTACACCTATTTCTTAGTGACACAGCCAGTTTTGCCCTGCAGATGGATCCATTGTACAGATCATACCTTAAAGCATAGTAATTCTCTGAGAAGATACCAATAACACGTCCTAGGAGAGTATGTTGTCTTCTGACCTTATTACAAAGGAACAAACTGAAAAAAACAGTTTTCTTTTTGTGGAAACGCGGCTTTTACCTTGTATATCTCCAGTCTTGCAGGGTGGGACTTGGGGCTGGCAATGGGAAGATGAAGTTGTAGTATAGGTGTGGCTTGTCCTAATGACTCCTCCTCCTACACCAGTTCCGACTCCGATTCCTCCTCCATGACTAGAGGGATAAATTTGGTGAAGGAAATAGGGGATTTTAGAACTTTACATGACACTGCTGACTGACTACGTGACACAAAGTCTCAAACTATGTCTTTTCTAGGGGTTAGGGCATTTCACATTGCGTTCTTTTTTCATGTTCAGAGTTGCTTTGCATTTGTGCCCTCCTTTGGCACAAAAATGCAATGCAGAGCTTTGCAATTAATTCTTTTTTTGACAGTTCTCGCCCATTTTACTATAGAAATGAGGTTGTTATGAATGCTGACATAATACTAGTAGTAGTTGCAGTGTTGTAAATAGCAGTTAACAGGTTTGGTTTCTCTGCTTTGCAAATACCAAGGAGTGACATACAGTTCAGATTTGAATGTTCATCACAGTAAAGCTGCTCATGAGACAAATTTTTCATCTCAGTGAAAGCGTTAAGATGGACTGAAGATTATCTCGTATTCCCAATACCTAATACAGATCCTTGCTATTTTCATTTATTCATTTAGAGATTTACATACATAAGATCCTGCTGTCCTCCTTCCAACAAGCACCGGTAGGTCTGAATCTCCTGCTCCAAACGGCACTTGACGTCCAATAAGGTCTTGTATTCTTGGTTCTGGCACTCTATTTCTGCTCTTATTTCAGCCAATTGCTGCTCCACGCATGTGATCTGGTTCTGTAGCTCACCAAGGAGGGTGTTGTACTGGCACTCAGTCTCAGCCAGAGAGGATTCCAAATTATTTCTCTGATGAACAAGACAACCAAACACAGAAACAACATTCATTTAAGCATCACCCTGGAGGTTATTATTTCCAATGCAAAAATGAAAGAGCTATTCACCACCGCCATGCTGATCGGTCGGTCTGGCTGTTCATGCTAAGAAATCCAGCAGTAACCACGTCAGAGCTGTAAGTAAGCTCACCACCCACCTGGCTGAGCTGGGCTTGGAGATCGATTTCCAGGGCTTGCAACTGGCGTCTCAATTCAGTAACCTGGTTGTTGCACGTCTCTACCTCCTGACCGCTTGTAATAACCTCCCGATTCACCTCCTCAATCTGAAAATCACCAATCCAGAGTAAAGATCTTCAGAGACTATCTGTGTAAATTGAACTTGCTTTTACAGAAGCAGAATACAGTGAGTAGTTAGCAAAAAGGAAAGTGAGCAGGGCAAGTTCTCTGTGCGCTGGGCGTTAACCGCTGGCTTCAACTGCTTGCTCTTTTTACAAATCTCATTAACCTCTTGGCTGTTAAGTCTCTTTAATCCAAATGTGGACTATCTCAGTTCCAACAACACACCACAAGGCCTTGCGGCAAATGCGGCTGTTCCAGATGGGACATAACAAACTGGTCAGACAGGGCTGTCTCCTGTGGAACACAGGGTAAAATGAGTGCTGATCTCGGGCTGCACTGTAAAGGAAGAACTGCTTATTGTCTCAGTATCTGTGTTCTGAAATGCTCCTGTGCTCTGAAATGTGCATGTCCGTTTGTTTCGCAGCAGGTACGTGGCACTCACCTTGCACTCATACCAATCCTCAACTTCCTTGCGGTTGCGCGCTATCAGCGTTTCATACTGGCACCTCAAATCCTCCAAGATCTGCCTGAGATCTGGTCCAGGGCAGGCATTGACCTCCACACTCACGTCTCCAGTTGACTGTTTTCTCAGGCAGTTCATTTCCTGGCAATACAACCCGGGTCAGACACATACCGGCTTTGACAGACAGCACAGAAGAGCAGCGCTTGGTGGCTAAGAGCAGCCCTCGCTGCCAGGGGTGCTCCCAGCTGTGGCTCTAGAGCCCTGGAAGATGGTGTAAGTGTTTTCCCCAGTCAGTCTGTTGGGTAATTTCTTTGCTCATCCACTGGAGTCAGCAGCAACTTTCACTCCCCTCTGGCACTCCCAGCGCCAGCGCAGCCCCAAGAGCAGCAGCCGCCTCCGCCAGAGCTCCCGCGTCACCCATGAGGCAGACGGGTTTGAACCCCAGGAGCGTTTGATGGGAGAGCTGTGGCCTGGAAGTGGTTGATCTTTACTTTTAAATTTAGAGCACGTTTGCGTGGGATAAGTTTTATGTCAGGGCCATGGTGCTCCTAGGGAAAGGGCAGGACCGTACCTCCTCGTGGTTCTTCTTCAGGCAGCAGAGCTCCTCCCGCAGCGACTCCAGCTGTGCCTCCAGGTCAGACCTGCAGAGAGTCAGCTGATCCAGGACTTGGCGTAAGCCATTGATGTCAGCCTCCACACTCTGGCGCAGGGCCAGCTCCGTCTCGTACCTGTTTGTGCAAGAAAGCAGAAATTCAGAACGGTAACGTCTCACATGTGCTCAGTTTACACAAAGATCTCCTTTCCCACCTACCTGCTCTAAGCTGTATTTTGTTGCCTGAGCTGGATGCAGTGGGCATTTGGATTTCTGCACTGCAGTTGATGTCTGTTATGTGAAGGCTTTTCTTCCTCATCTATTTTTTCCTGCTCCTGATCACTGTATGTTTGATAGCACTTATTCAGCTGCATTTCTGGTTTGCTGATCCCAGTCTGCACTGGGCTGTGATGGAAATGCACCAGCTATACCACCAAGGACCACTCCCTCCGACGTTGGTCCCCAGCCCTCGCCAACAAACACTGTTGCCCAATGTCTTACCCGAGAGTACTAATTAAGGGAGGGCTGCTGACCAAGAGCAAAACGCATTTCATCACTCCATCCTGTCCTAATGTGGTGGTGTGGTCAGACTCATCTGCAGCCTCTGTAATTAGTGCCCTGAGCTTCCACAAGTATGATGTAAAGGAGCAGGGAGGAGGGCAAGGGGTTTCGTCTACACCAAGGGGCACTCACTTCACACGGAAGTCATCAGCAGCCATCCTGCTGTTATCAATGTCCAGAATGATCTTGTTGTTATCGATGGTTGCGCAGACAATCTGGAAAAGAGCAAACCATGACAGATGTCTCGCTCCCCTCTGCTGTTATAGTCTATAAGTGTATCTAGATTGCAGTTAGGTAGTAAGTTCTCACAATTTCCTTTTTCTGTTACCTTCTTGCTTAAGTAACCTTGTTCCTTGAGCAGAGCAGTTGCAGGAGGTAGCTTTGCCTCCTTAACTCACAGTCAAGTGAGTTTACTTTCGTTACACAGTCAGTAGAGAAAAGAGGTTGACTCTGCAGAGGTTGGAAGTTAAAGAGCTGTGAGATGGGACTTCCCAGTTTCAAGGTGTGAAGCAAGTTCTAAAGATGCCTTCCAAAGAAGTGAACCTAAAGAACCTTCCTTGAGACGTCAAGGCTCCGCTGACATTCAGGCTGGTGTGTTCTTGGCTTCCAGCTTAAGGATCTTCAGGGAAGATAGTTGGAAGGTACCTCTGAGCCTTAAGATCAGCCATAACTTTTGTTGTGCACATATCAGGCTCTTTGTGCCACTGCAGCAATCAATTTTAAATGCTCAATTTTTCTCACCTAGAATTTATAATGCTTCATTTGATACAGCATTTGACATGTATGTTTTACTCTTGTTCTATAGTTCTCTTTGCTTTTCTCTTCCTACTGGGCTGACACCACATTTCCTCAGAGCACGCTTGGTAATATCGTATTTATAATTGTATAGCCAAAACACAACGTAACAAAGCATCCTTTTCCTTCTTAAGAGTATTATCCCACCTGTACAACATCGCAGCATGCATCTTTAAAGCGCACCCGCACTCAACAATGTCATGGGGGAACTTGCCAGAATTTATGTTTGCAAGGGCATTTAACAGCACCAAAGCTACCTCTAACAACTGTAGTAGGCTCTAAGCACGAATTCAGAAATAAGCCTTAAATAGAGGAGGAACAACTGAAAAGGAGGATTACCTGATTTTGAAGATCTTCGATTTCCTTGTAATAGCAGCTGTAGTCCCGGGGCTCACAGGAGAGGCCCTGTGTAGCATACCACTCTCTGATTCTGCATTCCAGCTCAGCATTTTCCTTCTCCAAGCACTTCACCTTGTCCAGATAGGAAGCCAGGCGGTCATTGAGATTTTGCATGGTGACCTTCTCATCACAGGATGAAAGCAAACAGTCGCCACCAAGACCACCAACAACCACACCGCCTCCAAGGCCAAAACCAAGGCCATTGCCATAGCAGTTGCCACCTCCATAGCTCCCACCAGCCAAGCTACCAACACTCAGTCCCCCTCCGTAATTCACTCCACCGCAGTAACTCCTTCCAGAAAAACCTCTGCCACTGCCTATCCCATAGGAAGAAATCCGTGCTCCACCACCACCACCAATGATACAGCTGCCACCACTGCTCCTGCCTTTGCTAGACACCGTAATAGTCTCCTTAATGTTGCAACTCATGGCGACAGCAGTTGGAAATGCAAGCAGAAGCCCAAAGCAAGATGCACAGCTTGATATTAAATCAGACTGCGAGTTGTCCGTTGCTGCGAAACTCTATTTATACCTTCCACAGTGGGTGTCACCACTGTTTCTTCTTCCCATAAGGCTGGCTACTCTAGCCATTGGTGCCAAGAATAATTTCTCAAAGGGAAGTTTCCTTTCAAGAATCCTGGTAGACAAGGAAGATACTTTACATGTCTCTTGCTAATTTCAAAAATACATTAGCAATAATGTTTTATGAATCATCAGCTTTTTGTTTATGATGCAAACTTTACAACATTAAGCCAGGAAAAACACTGTCCTAAATTACATACCAGGAAGAAATCATTAAAGGTTATTGCATCAAAGAGCTCTTTATCTCTCATTAATTTATTTTCATTTTATTTTGAGTTGAATAAGCAGTTTTCATGCAAGGTGCTGATGTTGGAATATGTAAGATGAAAAAGAAAGAATAAATATGAAGTTTGACTCTCGAATGATGTATGAGGAATGATGTAAGAACTTTGTGGAAAGATCAGAGACACAGAGATTAACCTTTAAGTGTCTCCATTGGCAAAATGACAACTCCAGAACACTCTGCTACGAGACAAGTGAGACCGTGGAGTGATCTCTTAATGGACATGGATGAAAGGTTCTTCACATATGATTGTGGCTCTCCAGTAATTCACAAAGGATTTGTTTCTTTATGCAGAGAGCGTAAAGTAAGGTAAAAGTACTTTAAATATTTCCTGTTGTTCAGTGAAAGGTATTTCTGCAGTTTTCGTCATTATGGATAGTGATTGTTGCTGGGGAAGGGTGGGTGTTTTGAAACAGTGAGTGGGAATGGAAACAACCTATGGGCAATTTCTCTCTCAATATGTGCTGAATTCTAATAAGAGGTTTGGGACTACTGTCCTGCGAAATATAAAGACAGAATTGCTGATACAGCTGGCATAGCAATCGTTGCCCAATACAGTTCTACACTGACTTGAAGAAGATGGATAAGTACAAGCTAGAGGTTCTTCTCTATCACTAATGTCTCCAATTCTTAGCCAGGCAGAGAAATTAAAAGGTAAGAAACCTTTCACTCTTCTGACATCAAAATTCAGGCTAAGCTCATTTTCATGAGATGTTTTGCTAAGACCCAAGAGCAATGACCTTCTCTCTAGGGAGAACCTGTTTCTACTGGCCGTTGAGAAGGACAGGTGTTCCGCAGCTTTCTGAAATTAACCATTCACTGTAAGAAATTCTCCAAGCCAGGGAACAAGTGAGCTCAAACTCTTGCTCAAATCCTCAGTCTCTGTCAGGATTCTGGATTGGAATAGCTATTATTATGGCAAGCAAATAATCCCACTTAGTGAAGGGCTGAAGTATCCCTGTGTCCATGGATTTGCCCATCATTTTATTGCTCTTTTTCTTCTTTCTTCTGTTGAAAAGAAGCCTCCCCTTATCTCTGCACCCTTGGATGTTACCTATCCAGTACAATGAAAGCCAGCAGCATTCCTGTGTTATCTCCAGCAGGCTGGAGACACAGGTGTGGAGAGACTTGCTCTAAGTGGTTTACTCAAAGACAAAGAGCACGCCTCTGGCAGAGTCTGCAGTTGAACCTAGGTCTCCTGTATCAGACTGCAGTGCCTGAATGTCAGCCTGCCTGCCTTCCAAGTTGTGCTCCACTCAGTCCCTAAACACAAAGGACCACAACTAAGAATAGGTAAAAACTCCAATAAAGTTAGGAAGGAATACCCAGATTTCATTGCTAAGACTGGAGAACATAATTGGAGCCAGGGTGTGGTGGTAAGAATGAACCGAAACTGATGTAATATTGCATCGCTTGAAGCTTTGCCTGTCCTGCGTATTCTTCAGGAGTTTCCCAACAGCTGTCTGCAGCAAGCATTTTTCTGAGTGAGCACACATTCCTTCCCCTGCTCCACAGTTATCATTTTAGCACATCAGAATAACGCAGGCAGAAACATGGAATGACTTACTCCTTTACGGGAGTGGAGGATGTCTACATGCCTACTGCAGTAATTATTGCGGAGAGCAGAGGATGGCTCCTGCTCTTCTGAGATACATTGGTCCCCTGTGGGCCTGTAGCTTTATCCATTAGACCCACCTCTTTCTGCTGCGGGCCTTCAGCAGGCATCTTTGCCCAGGATGCTTGCATGGCACATGCTTGCTCTCTTTCTTGCTATTTTTCCTTTTTGTCTCCAGGAAATGGGTGCACTAGTTAAGCTAGGATAAAATTAAATAATTGTTCTGAAGACCTTAAAAAATAAATTAAGCTCTCCCTACTATTTTCATTCAGTTATTTGAACTCATAAGCTTCCTGGGTCTGTCTCATTAGCACAAAGAAATATGGAAATCTCATGGAAATGCAGTTTCCAGCCCAAGGTTTGCTGCTCCATAATTTGCAGCTCTTTAATATGTGGGTTGTTTCCAGGGTGTTTTCTGCTGGGGAACTGTTTATCACAAGCTACCTTCTCATGCTTTCCAGACGCATCCCAACTTGTAGGTCCACAAACAACATCACAGTGTCTTAGGAGCTGAGTCTGTACACCCCCAGGGGCTTCCCACAGGCATATTCATAAAGTCTGGATCATTAGAGTCCTCCCGGCCATGTCATTAGGTCTCTTTCACCTCTCAGGAATTTAGGACAGCTCCTTTGTGAAAGTGCATGCCTTGCGCCTGCCGGACCTGGTGGGAAGGGTGGGAAGGCTTTTGATACGAATACAGGGAATCAGATGGAGCAGCTAGATGTCAGTAGCAGTTCGCAAGAGGAGACTAGCCCAGACCTGGTGGGAATCAACTGGGGCTCCTAGAAGAAAGTGGTAAGCTTTTATATATTGTAGGTAGCCTAGAGTTTCCAGAAGACTGAAAACTGGAAGAGCGTCAGTAGAGTATCTCTATATTTTTAGAAATGAGAGTGAGAGGACTCGTAGATTGGGAAGGATTGAGGCCAGAAGGGACAGCAGTGGGTTATCTTACTGTCTGTCTTTGCGCTGAACAAGTCAGGAGAAGGCAATGGGAAAGGAAAAGGGAAAGATTTGCTTCTACTCAGCCAGAGTTCTGAGAACAGTGGGAGGAGGAGAACACGGAGGAGTCCAACCAATGGAAATTTGCCATTATAACCATGATAAGTATCTCTTGTGATCTCTTGTGAAGCACTGGCCTTACACATCTACTGAGATTTCTGCATCAAGTCTAGGACTTTCTGTAGGGCTGGAACTGATCTTTAAAGAAGACTTGAATTAGAGTTCAAAAACTTCTATATATGGCCACTCTTCTAAGTCATTATTGCAGTTGTTGCAGTGCTGCATTTTCTTATTCTGCTCTAGCCCCTGGATACTATTTGGTTTAGTATCTGGTAGATGAAATAAAAGAAATACCACCGAGACATTGGCTTTTCCATGGTCTTTTGCAGCAGGAGAAGGGCACCTTTCATCTGCTCCCCAATACATTAATGATTGAGCTTCTTCAGACACTTGCTACCTACGGGTCTTGGAGATGCTGCTTTCCTGGGAGGTTTCAGGTCGTGTTAAGTCTGTTTCTGTAGCAACAGAGAAACTGGTGTCTATATAAAAGAACTGACTCTAGAAAAGTGTGCCACACTATACTGTATAGATGGTCCTGAAATGTTTTTGTCTTTATATTCTTTCTTCTCCTCCCCTGAGGCTGGCTGTTCCATAGCCTCCAGCTTTTGATGGCAAAGGAATAACCAGGAGTTTTGCTTTTCCAAGTTACCTCATAAGTGAATATGACTCTTTCTGTAACAGCCACATCACAGCGTACCAGAAGTAACAGCAACCATATCCAGTGCTGCCCTTTAGCTGTGAACCTGCAGGGTGGAGTGGACATGTCAAACTGACCTGCTTGGTTTTCTGGGCCAACAGACAATTTAATCCTCCAAATACCCTCCAGCTTGTAATGGCTTTTATCTGAAAATTCTTCAAACCCAGAACGACTCTGCAAGCTCACCACGGCCGGTTCCCATGGCTGTACCCACCAGAAGTGCTCCAGGGCGCTGAGTTACCAAACTGCTGCCCTCGCCTCTCTAAGCAGGGCAGCGTCAGGACGCGTGCACGCTACCATGCCAGTCCACACTGACTCGGCATCAGCTACACGGCTGCTGCTCAAGGCCCAAAGGAGGAGTGATCTTTGCCTTGCTTGGGAGGTTTAATACATAATGGCTCTGTGTATCCGAAGGCCCTTTTTCTCCCCTGTATTGTCTGTTGAGCTGCACTTTTTCAGCTCCCATCCTGCCCTCTCCAGTTCTGCAAAGAGGGTATGTTTAAAGTAAGTATGATCTTTCAACAAGTTCCTGACGTTCAGGTTGAAACTCTTTGAAATAGAAGGATGACCAGTGAATGACTCAGTCCCTAGTAGATAGGAAAGTAGCCTTTTGCCTCCAGTCCTTTTCCCAGTGGGAAGATTCCTATAAAATGAAAGGGATAGGTCGGAATATAAGGCATGTCAGCAGAAATTGAATCAGTTGTGGAGACCAAGATTTCCTCTTCAACCTAATCACAGTCTCCAGGCGGGATGATGAAGTATGAGAGGGCACAGCCCAGATGTGTCAGCATTAGACAGTGGCCAAGGCAACCTGTCTCCAGATGCTCCATCACTGACTTTCAAAATTTTTCTAAAATTGTGTTTTAGCACAATGCTCTGTGGGAAACACACAGCATCCTCCTCAGCTGTGTAGATGATGGAGGATGTCCTGCAAGAATGGGCAAGGTACACTACAGGCTTTGACAGGGAGGAGGTGGACAAGACCTGCAAGGTCAGCGAGGCCGTTCTCTGGCTCCCGCCGGCCAAGCAGCTTTGTTCCCAGTGGAGTATGATCCTGAGCAGGTTAGGTGACCCCTGTGCATGGATCAGCAGCTGATTTTCTAAAGGAACTCAGTTTCCAGACACAGGTTTCTTGATTGCATCAGGCAGAAGCAAAGTTTTATTAGAGAAATTTTTTCACCAGCAGCTACATTAGTGATCATACTACTGGTTAACTCCAGCAATAGTCATGGTGGTTGGGCACACGCAGCAATACAGACTGGAAAAAGCAAATAGCAAAATAAAGCAGAATGTGGCCCAACGGTCTGCTTATCCCTCTGACACATGGCTTAGCGTTGCTGAGTAATACAAAAGGGCACGCTCCTTGCTCTTTGCAGAGGCATACAGTAAATATTCTGTCTCTTCATCCATGGCTCTGCTTTAGGGTTCTCTTGTTGGATATTCTCATTTCTCTCCTTAATCACAAATCCTTCTGCAAGGCACTAGAGAGATCAAAGGAAACATTACTTTGTTTATAGCAAAAATAGTTTATTTCCCACACTGTCATTCTACACACATGAACATTTCACAAGCCAATTCAATTAGAATCTCAGATAAATTCCGTTCCTTCCTGGAAAGGTCCGATTGCTGCCTGCCAGTCAGGCAGGTGGGATTTGTAGCTAGCTGGAGCATGGTCTGTCCTTTTACATAAAAATGCCAAACGGTGGAAGCTGCAGACATTGCACCAGCAGCAATCTGGATGAGGGAATGGTGTCGGGGTCCTTGCCAGAACAGTGCCCCTGCTCACACTCATTCTCCTGGACCAACTGTCACCATATTTCTTTCTTTCTTTTTTCAGTTTGGCTGGAAGTTTCCCCCTGAAATAGTACTGGTACTGTTCTGCCAGTGTTCCTGTGATTCCTGCTTTTTTTCCCCGATTTCTTGGCATTCTGCTTTCTCCTACCCTTTCCTTTGTCCCAGATTTCATGGCAGTCCTTTCTCCATGTTCTCTGTGGCTTGCCTGCCTGCTGACTCTGTCCTTCTCCTTCCTATCGCTCTCCCCTCTCCTCCCTTTTTGCAGTTCTTATGCCTCCTAGCAGCGTCACAGCTCCTGAAAAGCTCTCGTCGTAGCCGGTCCTCTGTGGCCTCCCATCATGTTTTTCCCAGTAGCCTGACAGTAAAACTTTCAAATAGCACCTGTAAGCTAAGTGGGAAAGGTCGTTCTTGCTGCCTGTCCTTGTTGCATTAGAATAGAGAAGACTGTGGAAATCTTGAGGAGTGTTGTAGTTCTTACCTTGTATCTCCGCAGCTGCACAGGATGGCATCTGGGAAGATGACGTGTACGTGTGGCTTGTTCTAATGATACCTCCTCCTCCTATTCCACTTGTTCTTGCAACTCCTCCTCCTAGACCCGAAGACTGACCAATTCCTCCTTGCTGACTATGGGAACAGGAAAATAATATTTTAGTGAAGGAAATGACGGATAAACTAGAACTACAGTTTATTCATTGTCCCTGCTGCTCTCAATCTGTTTTCCTCTTTGGCACAAAATTGGCAGAATATTGCAGTGACCTTTCTTCTTGTGGCAATGGCTGGCACAGGGTAGGGAAGCAGCTTATCACCGTTGATTGCCAGGCAGCCAGAACAGGCCAGTGAGGGTGAAGGAGCTGCGCGGTGCCTCCACCTATTGCTCACTTTGCTTTTATGTCAAATTTCCCAGGACACAGGTATTTTATTGAATCACTTGGTGCGTCTCAAGCCTACTTACATAAGGTCCTGCTGTCCGCCCTCCAGCAGGCAGCGGTATGTATGGATCTCCTGCTCCAGACGGCATTTGACGTCCAGCAGGATCTTGTACTCTTGGTTCTGGCACTCCATTTCCGCACGCAAATCAGCCAGTTGCTGCTCCACACATGTGATCTGGGTCTGGAGCTCAGCGAGGTGGTTGTTGTAGCGACACTCCGTCTCAGCCAGTGAGGATTCCAGGTTGTCCCTCTGAGGAGTGACATGTGGCACAACGCAAGTACAGGCATGAGGAACACTGCATGTGGCTACAAATTCTTACATCAAAGCATAGCTGTGAGACAGCTGAGCTTTATACCAGATCACCCACCTGGCTGAGCTGGGCTTGGAGATCGATTTCCAGGGCTTGCAACTGGCGTCTCAATTCAGTAACCTGGTTGTTGCACGTCTCTACCTCCTGACCGCTTGTAATAACCTCCCGATTCACCTCCTCAATCTGAAAATCACCAATCCAGAGTAAAGAGCTTCAGAGAATGCGTAATGTTAAGTCAGATTAAGTATCAATGAAAGAACAGAGAAGCTAGGAGAAAACATGAAATGAGAAAAGTGTGGGTGAACTCTCTCATTCCTCTTGCTCTGCCAGTGGTACCGCTGTCCTGTTCTTCTCACTCCTTACTGCTTTGCAAAGAGTTCCCACCCCGAGTCTCGCTGACCTGCAGCAATTCCTGTCACCACGTTAACAGGACACAGAGCGGCAGTATCCCCGCAGTCGATTTAAACCAACGCTGAACGCTGTTACAGTATGCTCTGTGGTTTTAACATGTGATAAATCGCTGTGGAACCATTGCCTGGGTGTCAGCCTGGGAAAGTCAGAGCTGAGTAAATTTACTCACCTTGCACTCATACCAATCCTCCACTTCTTTGCGATTGCGTTCAATCAGTGTTTCATACTGGCACCTCATCTCCTCCAGGATCTTCCTCAGGTCTGGGCCAGGACAGGCGTTGACCTCCACGCTCACATCTCCAGTCGATTGTTTCCTCAGACAGTTCATTTCCTGGAAACAGCGCCCAGATCGTGTCATTTTTTAAAAAGATGGAAAAATCTGCGGGAGCTAGGAAGAAGGAGCTAGGGAAGAGCAGAGCCGCTGGCACAGAGCCTCTCTGGACAGTCACAGCTCCTGGCTCGCGCATATCGTCACCATCAGCCACTTGCCCCCCCGCAGGCAGCACCCCAGGGTGGGCACCACGCAGAGGGAGGGTGATGGGTCCCACATCAGTGAACGCTTTTGACAGGAGAGGGGCAGGACCGTACCTCCTCGTGGTTCTTCTTCAGGCAGCAGAGCTCCTCCCGCAGCGACTCCAGCTGTGCCTCCAGGTCAGACCTGCAGAGAGTCAGCTGATCCAGGACTTGGCGTAAGCCATTGATGTCAGCCTCCACGCTCTGGCGCAGGGCCAGCTCCGTCTCGTACCTGGGAGTGAGAAAGAAAGCCAGGAAGAGTTGTCAGTGTCTGCCACCACCATTTGCTCTTCTTTTTTTTTCCATTTGACCATCCATCCCTCTTACAGTATTTTCCTAACTAGCCTAACAGGATGCTAAGAAAAGCAGTCTGAGGCTTGCTCCGACAAATCTGCTCTCAGCCTGCCTTCTCCGGAGCCTTTTCGCTGGGGCAGAGGTGTCACTCACCGCGTTTCTGCGCTCCAGCAGGAAAAAGCCAAAAACTTCCCCTTTGACAGACACCACGAGCCAGAATGGCAGCCGGGGTGAACCCATGCTGCTCCCTGCCTGCAGATCCCTTCTGCTTTCTGAAGAACTCTAATCTCCACTCAAAAACATCTTGTTGTCCCAAACTTTCCATCGTGGAACTGCCACTAATCAGGGCAGCTCTGGAGGCAGTGGAGGAAAGAGCTTTTCTGCACAGCTCCCGGCCTGTCCTGACTAGAGGATCGCAGGAGACCTGCCCGAGAGCTCCTTCTCACGGCTCCGCGAGCGGGAGCGCGGCGGCAGGGAGGGGGACGGCCGAGGGGCACTCACTTCACTCGGAAGTCGTCGGCTGTCATCCTGCTGTTGTCGATGTTCAGAATGATCTTGTTGTTGTCTATGGTTGCGCAGACAATCTGGAAAAAGAATATTCACCCCTGAGTGCTGGTAGACCTAACCTCTCCCTCTCTTTTTAAAAATATTGGGTAGCAGGCGCGGGGGAGTTGAGGAGTGCAGCAGGCACAGGGGTGAGTGGTCAGTGAAGTATGGTGAAGGCATGAAAATGATAAAATACGTGGTTCAGATGCAGACAGCCAGGGAGGTATAATTAGTGTTGTCCAGCTCCTGCCACATTCCACCTAACCTTTTAAATCTAAATCTTACTTGCACGAATAAGAGATTTAAAAGCTTTGTTTCAGGATTTAATTATGTCTGCCTCATTCTGTCTGTTTCCTGCAGTCTTTTCGCTTTATTCTTTGTGCGTTGATGTCCTAGAATTTTTGCCAAACATGCTTTGCAAATGTTTTGAATTTTAAATTGCATACTCAAAATGTGTTATGGCAATGCTCTCTCTGTTCTTATTTTTAATTAGATGTTTGATATTTCCCAATTCTGTATGAAGGAGTAAACTTGTAAAAAAGGAAATAACGTTTAACTGGAATTCGGCAAGACTGATGACAGGATAATATAAATTCAGGCAAATTAATGCGATACATTATTTATTTCTCTTTTAGTTGCTTTCTTGGCATACATCTATTTAAACACCCTGGCACAAACCTAATTCCGAAAGACTACTGAGCCAATCCAGATGTATTCCATGAAGATAACATTTTCCCCTTCAAATATATCTGATGAATAAAAGCAATGGAAGCAGTCCAAACACTCAGGGTTTTTACCTTCGAGCTCTAGGGCTTTCTACAGGCAGTTGTCTTAATGGCTGTTTACAAAAAACATTTTACAACAATGAAAGGTTACTCTTCATAACTGCATTACATTGTGAACCGACACCGTGGGAGAAGCTTACAAGGGAAAAAGCAGCTGAGAAATGGTGTTACCTGATTTTGAAGATCTTCTATTTCTTTGTAATAGCAGCTGTAGTCCCGTGGCTCACAAAAAGGGCCCTGCTTGGCATACCACTCCCTGATTCTGCACTCCAGATCAGCGTTTTCTTGTTCCAGGCACCTCACCTTGTCCAGGTAAGAAGCCAGGCGGTCGTTAAGGTTCTGCATGGTGACCTTTTCGTCACCAGAAAGAAGAATGCCATCACCAGCAAAACCACCTCCAACTACCCCTCCACCAAGACCAATACCAAGGCCACCTCCAATGCCACCGCCAAAGCGAGCACTGCCACCGCTGAATCCAATGCCTGAACATCCTCCAAGGACAGCAGCTCCTAAGCCACCGCCATAGTTTCCACCAACCAAACTGCCAGTGCTCAGTCCTCCTCCGTAATTCACACCACCACAGTAGCTTCTACCAGAAAACCCTCGGCTACCACCTATCCCGCAAGTCGTGTATCTTCCAGAAGAGACTGAGGAGATCCGTGCTCCTCCACCACCACCACCGCCACCAATAACACAGCTGCCACCGCTGGTCCTGCCCCTGAGAGAGCCAGTTGTCTGCTTAATACTACAACTCATTTTGAGGACAGCTGCAGATCCAACCCAAAGCCCAAAGCAAGATGCACAGCTTGATATTGAATCAGACTGTAGGTTGTTTGTTGCCGCAGATCTCTATTTATACCTTCCAAAGGGGGTGTCACCTATAGGGTGTTTCTTCTTCCCACGGGGCTGGCTAGTCGTGCTGTTTATGCCAAGAATAAATAGCCCATAGGCAGTTTCCCTCTAGAAATCCCAGTTCACAAGGAAGATACTTTACATGTCAGCAGCTTATTCCAAAAAGTAAAATAATGTTTTATGAGTCATCAGCTTTTTGTATGATGCAAACTTTACAACAAGTCAAGAAAAAAAGTTGCCCTAGATTATGTACAAAGAAGAAACATTGGTATTTATAACATCAAAGTGCCTTTTATCTTCTATTAATTTGTATTTATTTTATTCTTAGTCCAATAAACATTTTTATATCACATGCTATGGTAGAGTACGTGGAACAAAAATGGGAAATTAATATAAATTCTCAGTTCTGAACAGTGTGAATAATAGTGACTGTAGCAGTGAAAAGACATGGGGTATCGTGGTGTAGATGTCTGTCACCTGGCACAGTGACAGACAGTAGGTCTAACACATGCTTTACTGGGAGATTTCTTAAATCACTGAGTGGGTTTAGTTCCCCATTTGTGGCTTATATTTCTCCGGTCATGCAAACACAAGAAGTCAACTTGCTCACAGTCTGCGAAGATCAGGCCTGCTAAATGTTGGAAGTCCTCTGTGTCTAGATGTTACACAGATTTGATGTAAGCTGAAGTGTATGAAGTACCTCTCTGAAGTTCTTTTCTGATTACTTTAATTGCTGGCCATGTTGCCTCAATTTGTGGTGATCGTAGATAAAGAAAGAGATGACAGGAAAGGGAGTATCCATGGGCGACAGATCCAGTTCCCTGGGTGGACTGAGATGTGATCCCGCAGGTGTTTGCCATTACTAAGATTGTGCTGAGCACAAAATAAGAAGGAGAAAAGCTTTCCGCATTTCTTAACTGAGTTTGCCAGCGTCGTATCAGATCGCTAGCCATGGGAGCGCGATCTCCAAAACCAGGCAAGCAATAGCCAGAGGAGCCTTCGGAGAACTGGCTCTGCCAGTGCCAGTATCTTTCTCCAGCAGACTGCTGTAATGAGAGGATATTCTGCTCTCCAGGGG
Organism: Phaethon aethereus; assembly: GCF_964289735.1. Lineage (NCBI taxonomy): Eukaryota > Metazoa > Chordata > Aves > Phaethontiformes > Phaethontidae > Phaethon > Phaethon aethereus. Next base: position 6,538,476 of record NC_138601.1, read on the forward strand.
ACGGAGGCCTCTGTTCCCTACAGCGTGGAATTTCCAAGCAACTCTTACTCACAAGTAACCTTTGACTCAAGTATGTCCATACTTACAGGAGCAGTCGTGATAAATCCTCTTTGGCAGTGAGTGTGACACCCGACAGGGAGCCTGGAGAGCAGCCGTCGCCTCCGGGCAGATGGGCAGAGAAAACCTACGCTCGTACGCTCAGCCACCTCTCATTTACTGGTGGGAAGGCGTACTGTGAATGCAGTTGGGTGGCTTCTGTCACCGTGGTCGGAGAGTGTCCCCAGGCATATATAGATGTGCTCACCTTCTCACCAGCATAAGTGAGGACTCTGCGCTCTCCAGTGAGATAATTTATTTCTTAGATCAGAAATGATAAAAAGACGCCTACCCAAGGCTGGCAGCATCCTAGGATATTCATTATTCATATGGTGCAGTGAAATAACTTGCTCAAGGACAGAGACAGGGTCTCTCGGAGCGCAGATTGCTAGCTAAGACTGCAGTGCCTGAAATACAAGTCCATCCTCCCCATAGAAGCACATCTCCCGTGCTCCCCACGCAGCCTGGACTCACAGTACTGAAAATCACGAGCAAAGAGGAGGATAGGGAGTAAATCTTCCTTTCATCCGTCATTTTGAGGAATATAATTGAAGACTGGGTGTGGCTGTAAGAGCCAACAGAAATTAATATAATGTTTGGATCGCTTGGAGCTTTGCTTCTGCTGTGTAGGTTTTCAGAAGTTACCTAATAGCAATCTACAGAGCGCAGTGCTCTGGGCTGAGGTTGCCTTTCTTTCCCCTTCAGAACCTTCGGTTTAGGAGGGGACATTGCAGATACCGAGCGCTTCTCTATGGGTGGGCACCCACTTCTTTCAGCAGTTACCTAAGAGGAAGAAGGAATAGGTCTTGCTCCAGAAAACAAACTGGTTTGCATCATTGATCAACCTCTTACATATGTCCTGGCTGCAAGGTCCACAGGCTACCAAATCACATTTTAGCAGTAAAGATTCAGCTGTTCATAATGTCCAACATACTCATATTTGGGATATTTACATATTATATTTACATATATATTTACATAATACAAAGAATTACATTCTTTGGCGTTTTACTGGGCTCCTGCCAGTTTCACTGGGATGTGGAACGTGGGTCTGATACAGCAAACACATCCAAAAGCCAGTCCCTGACTAACCAGCCCATATTTTAAAACCAGTTAGATCGTTTTTCTCACTCATGTGCTGGATAGCTGCAGCTGTGTTTGCTGTCAAGGCTCAGAGGCTTGGTACTGAGACCTCGCCACACCAGGCAGAGGCGTGTGTGTTTGCTGCCTGAATGGCTCCCTTCTTTCTCTAGCTGTGAGCCACCGTCTTGTCCTGAAACATCCATCAGTAGCGGCTTTTCTCCCCACTAAACCTCCACTTTTGTTATTATTCATGTTCCTGGAGCCTAGGGGCATAGCCTTGGGGCAGAACACTGCGTGGGAAAGGGCTGTGCAAGTCTAAGACATACAAAGGTCCCAAAAGGATTTACAACCTAAATATAAGACAGGAGGAAACAAATGGTTTCATACAGATGGAAGCAGAGGAGGCAACGACAGGCTGCTAGCCAGCGTGGTTAGCCCTGCTCTCGGCACAGAGCCAGTGCAAAGGCCGGCAAGTCTCGTGGGCATTACGGAAAAGAAGAGATCTGAAAGTGGACGAAGAGGTAGTAAGTGTAAATACTGACACGCGCTGATGGGCAGCTCAGGAGGAGGCAGGACGGTGTTACGTTTTCAAGAGATGCTGTGGGCAGTGGGGTTTGCCCCGGGGGAACTGCGACGTCCCTGTGCAGCCTTTTTGCAGAACGTCAGCCCGTCTCTTCCGCGCTCCGCTCGCTTTCCTTATCGAAGTTGATAATGTTTTCTTGTGTCAACTACAAGAGGGGTGTGTCTAATTCGACAGACCTTTGCTTTCATAAGCATTGCTTCAGTGATGTTTGTGCAACCCTACTAGAATATGATTTTATCTTGTCACTTGTAATTACCGTTAATAATTTGCATAATAGCCATTAGGCATCACTTATTAAACACTTCTTTGATGTGATACTGCTGGCTCCAGACCTCATGATCCCATCTTTCAAATGCAGACCATGACTTTTTTCTGGCTAATGACTCATTGGTTTATACCACCACATTTAGCAAAATTCCTGTAAGGCAAGTGAAATAATTATCACAATGTGTTTGGTAACAGCATGATCCTAGGTCTTAAATGTGCCTCAGAGACCAAGGTGATTACTCTTTCAGTTTCTTTCTTGCTGACTGTTCACATCTCCAAACTACCTCTGAGCATTTGCTAGTGATGAAGTAGAAGTTCAGCAGAACATGGAGGTGGACAGAACCAGATTTCTTCCTACTGAACCTCACAATCTTCCCTGGTTCATTTTGTGAAGGGCTTTAATTCCCTTCCAGCGCCTACCAGATGACGGCGCAGCCAGACTTCCCAGCATTTGCATCTCTGGGAGCACTACTGATTATCATGGCAAAGAAGAGTACGAGAGAATTTGTATTAGGACAGACGGGAATACTGACGGGTGAACAAAACTACAGCAGCTTCACTCCTGCATGGACAGCTGAGTGCAGTGCCCGTCGGGAGGAAAAATAAGGCTTTAACCTGGGGTCCCTGCTGGCAGAGCCGCGTGGGTCCAGCCAGAACCTGACAAGCAGAACTGGAGTATTCGGGTGCTTCCTGCACCCAGATACCATCCAGCGATACAACAGAGACAGATGGCCAGAGGTGGAGGCCAGCCAGAGCCTTCCCAGAGGGCCGTCTTTTTATCTTTATTTCATCCTTGTACTAAAAAGTCTCTTAATTTCAATAAACTTTCAATATGTGGTTCATAGTGGCGGTTTAAAGGATATTATTCAGTGTACTGAGCTGAGAAATCTCCTGCTTGATTATAGTAGCAGTTTACTCATCTATGTAATTCTTTATAGAAGTTCCACAAGCAAGTAGACAAAAACACAGACCCCACAGATAGTTACTATGGGCGTGAGTGCGACTGTACCTGTCTGCGTATTTTATGAAATAGACTTTTACAGAGAAATTATAGTTTATACATCACACCAGAATATGGCCTACTATTAAAAAAGCATAGTGCCTGTAATCAGGTATAATCGCTTGTGCAGTGCAGTCCTTAACTCGTGGCTGATTTCCAGCATTGGCAATTTGCAAAACTAGTTGTTTTCTGTCTGTTTCTTCACTGATGTCTTAAACCTCTGGCTTGTTCACTCCTCAGGGTTTTTTTCTGATGGTGTTGTAATTCACACGTGTCTGCTCTCTCCGTGAGACAGAGACCGTATCTGCTAGAGCAATCACAGCACATTTCATCTGCAGCCACTGGTCGTGATGCTGATAGCTTCTGCTTACCAGCTCGAGGGCTGGTGCAACTCCCCCCCCCCCCTGCGGCACCCACCCTTGCTCTTTTTATCCTTAGATTCCTTTCCCAATCTTATACCTTCAGCCTAAGTCTCCCTCTGTCTTTGAGATACTCCATTCATTCTTGCTTTACAAGATCCGCACATTAGAAAATAAAAAATACCTATGAGCGGCTGTGTACGCGGAACACGGTAGCCGTTTGCCTTCAGGAGGCTGCAGCCCGTCTCCCAGGTCATTTCTGCTCCTGTCATCCCATGCACTGCGTCGTCTGCGTTTCATTTGTCCTCTCTTCCCTGTCTCTTGCTACGCTGTTTCCACAGTCACCATTCCCCATCACTGCCCGGGTTCTAAACTCATTAGGCGTGGAAGGCATCTTTTTATTTCTGCATTGCATTTAATGCGGTGACCTCAGAGGTGCGGTGTAAACACGGCGGCAGGTTAAATAATACTGAAATGCGCAACATAATTAGTGTTGCAGGAATGGGAGATACAGAACTCAGTAGAGAAAGTATTTAACACAGAGCCTTGTCCAGAAGCTCGTTAGAGCAATTACCCCCACGGGGCTAACAAGTGCCTGTTACTTGGACGGGGAGAGGCCATCCCTCAAAGGTCCCCCGGCTGGTGCCGTCGTAAAGACACAACATGCGACTTGGAGCTGAAAGCCTAGAGCGCGAGGGGCAACACGTGAGCAGACAAGGCTTTCTGCAGAGCAAGAAACGAAAGTCCCATCTTTGCTGTCGTTTCTGCCCAGAGTAGCAGAAATGTGTGGTCAAGCTTTGGCTTGTCCCATGTTGTCATCCCAGAAACCTCTGAGCTGTTTCTTTTGTTAGAAATGGACGCTAATTCACTCGTCAGATTCCTGAAGTAGTCTTGCGAGAAGCCTTCACATTAGACCTCTGCACAGGGAGGAGGTCCCCATCCAATATCTCATTACAGAAAATGGCGAACAGCCACGTAACGAGGGGCAAAGATTGTAAGCGCCGCTCGCGGCCTGACGCGTGTGTTGGGTACTGCCACCAGTGAACAGGGACAGGCTGGATCTTGAGTCTTTGCTTGCACAAGCAGCAAAATGCAGTTGTGTTCCTGAATGTGTTTGTAATTCCTTTTTCTGTGGTAATAAAATACCAGCATCTTTTTTTTTCTGGCTGTTTATTATATCTTACTTTTAAAAAAATCCTCTCCCACGTATGAATTTGTTTCACCCTTTTATCTACCCACATGTTGCCAGCTGGTTCTTCCTGTTTGTCTTTTTTTTAAATCCATTTAGGGGTTCTTTCTTTAGCATTTTCTCTGGGAATTGTTTTCCTCCACCAGAAGGGTGTGTCAAGTCCAGCAGAGCCTTGCTTTCAAAATTACTACTTCAGTATTATTTGGGAAAACTTGTTGTTCCTGATTTTATGCTGTTACTGCACATTCATAACAACTCAAAGGTATTGTGTATGACATTACGTTACATTACATTACATTATGTTATGTTGTGTTATATTAGCACACACCTACTTTAATGAAAACTCGATTTTTGCTCAGAAGTGTCTTTCAATAGAAGATCGTCAGTCAGACTGCCTTGAAACTCTTCCTCTGCGCTCTCCAGCCTCCCTGGATGTTTTTTTCCTCATCACCTACTTCATGTCTTAGCTTAGCTTCCTCCTGTGGTTGCAAGTGTTCCTTTCCACAGCATCAGCTGGTCCCTTTCCTCCATCCTCGTGCAGCTGCCCCTCCATCACCGTTCTGCAGCCATGGAATTCAGCAGGAGCACTGGCACAGATAGGAACATTGCATATTTTTCTTTTTCCCCTGTAATGATTGCTTTGTGGAAAAAGATCAGAGGTAGATTTCTCACCAAGGTGTATGAGAAATTGAAATATCTGTGTAACAATTTTGTAAATACTTGTATATTCATTTACTTGTAGAAATTATTGCTCAAGTTCAAGGCTGTGTCAGTAGTAGCAACGTTTTATTAGAGACAAGCTTTGGTAGTCGTCAAACAACTGATTTCAAAACAGATTAGCCCAAGGGAAGACCAGTGAGTGGATCAAAGCAGCAGCAGACGGTGAAGACAGCAGGCAGCGTGGGTGGCAGGAAGGCAGCCATTCTGCAAAGCCCCTTCCAACTGGAGCCCTAAGCAGAACTGAGAACTGTCAGGTTATTTTTGCCTTCTTTTTCCAAATGGTTTGTTCTTCAAGAGACCTCCCCAGGGGAGTGCGGCGGGGCTGGCGGGGAAGCGTTCTCATCTGCAGCGACCTGCTGAGAAAGAGCAGGAAGCTTTACTTTGTCAGGGGTTTCCTCCACACCCCTTTGGCTTTCTCTCACACCCCCCTTGCTCTCGTGCTGACCTTTCTTTTCCCTCTTCTCCCTAGTTTGCGTAATTTTATATATTTGGTGAAAAACTCACAACTGACTTTGATTGCCCCTGCCAGCTCCTCATTTTTGTGTTGTGCTGAAGGTCCTATTCAAACACACTTACGACTGGTAACCCCTCAGTTTCAAAAATATTTCCTATGCACAGGTTTATAAATGTACCAAAGATGCATCCCTCCCCACTGCCTTCTACCATAGCCCGACTAATCCCCGTGCTCTACCACCAGTCACAACCGCAATCCTGCACGTCTGACTCCCTCTGGGGAAAAGAAACCGTCTCCAGCCCCTCCTCACCACCTGGAAAAGCCTGGAGATCTCCCATCCTCCTCTCCCCAGGTATGTAGCAGGACTAAAGCAGCGACTCATGGCCGCACTCGCAGGCTTCGAGAGGACACCTCACCTTACGCGTCCTCACTCAGAGCACACAGGCTTAGGGCAGGCATGGCTGACACAGGTTGGCTTTAAGCCCACCGCTTCTTCCAGCTGGTGTCGCAGGGACTCCTCTCCCCACCGGCCCTCTGTGGAGACGAGACAGCTCTGGTAGCCAAAGCCCCCGACTTTCCCACCCTGGAGATCTGCCCCATGACCCAGAGCTACCCGTAGCATTGGCTTTAGCTGTGTCTCTTCAGTCACTGTTGGCCATTTCCCCTGTGAACCACGAGGGTCATTAAGAGCAACAATTAGCACATCCTCCATCCTGCCTGTCTGTTGACAGCGATTGCTTTTCCATCTTGACACACTCGGGATTACCCGAGGCTCCGGGACAGGCTCTGACAGTGCTGTTTCATCCATTGCAACTGGCGTTTTGGAACAAGAACTGATTTTTCATGTAACTCATTTAGGACTGGAGAGTCCAGGAGAGCCCACCTCGGGGCACCACCATTAAAATATCTCTTTTTCCAAACTAATGGAGCAGGTGGGTGCTCAGGCCAGTTATGTGCGTATGCAGGCATTTAGGAGATTAACAGCATGCCTCACTGTTTCAAAATCTCAGGCAATGGGAGGCAGGGAAGAGCCAACTGCTTTGCATACAAATTAAATTTCCTAAAACTTTAATTAAAATTGTTGTGTGAAACTGAAAATGTTTAGATAATTTATTGTTTCAGTTAATTTAACTGCCAGTCCCTAATCCTGTCTAGCTGTGGCAAAGCCAATAAAACTCAGTTAAATGACAGCGTTCACAAAAGACCTTGCCCAGCGCATAGCCAAAACCGCCCTGTAACGAGCTGGATGCTGCACCTTGCCCAGCTGGCTGGGGCAGCTCGGGGGGGCTCCCCCGGCTGCCTTCCCCGGCCCAGGAGCGGGAACGCTCTCTGGCTTGTGCTCCGGACGCTCGTCAGAGCCAAATCCTCAAATGCCTCGTGGGTTGCTAATAGGCTCTGTCTGGTAACAGGTCAATACTGGTTCCTCACCACAGTGTTGCTTTTACCGTTTCTATCATGAATTTTCGTACCCCTGTAAGTCAAAGCGTAGAGATTTTACTGTGCCCGGGTTTGTCTGTAGTCTACGTACATGATGTCGTGCTGCCCGCCCTCCAGCAGGCAGTGGTAGGTCTGAATCTCCTGCTCCAAGCGGCATTTGACGTCCAGGAGGCTCTTGTATTCCTGGTTCTGGCACTCCATTTCTGCTCGTATTTCAGCCAGCCGCTGCTCCACGCAGGAGATCTGGCTCTGTAGCTCAGCCAGGTATTTGTTGTAGCGACATTCGGTTTCCGCTAAAGAGGATTCTAGGTTTTCTTTCTGAGAAGGGAAAGAGCACAAAGGTACCTGGGTATGCTGCCAGCTCAGCCCACCCGGTTCCAGGTACAGCTCCGGTTGCGCAGCTTTCCAAAGAGAGCGGGGGACTCTCAGGTGTGGATCGGAGTGGCATTGCCTACCATAGTGAGCTGGGCTTGTACATTGATTTCCAAGGCCTGCAGCTGACGTCTCAGCTCAGTGACCTGTTTGTTGCTTGACTCGATCTCCTGGCTGCTTGTGATGACCTCCAGATTCACCTCCTCCACCTGCAGAGTTAGAAAAGAGCAGCCCTTTCCTCACCTCGCCACAGCATCTCACTGTGGCACGGGCTTCACCGCACTGCTTGTGCACACCCTGCAGTGCACCTGAGTATTCCCGAATCTAAAGACCCTCGTTTATTCCGTTGTGACCCTGTAACACCATGCGGTGGCTCCTCAGCCATGAACAGAAGAGCACTCAAAGTGGGCAGTACCATTAGATGCTGAGCACATCCATGACAGAATTGCTGATATTAAGACATTTCCCGTACGTGTTCTTAATCTCCCATTTTTCCCTTTTCCCCCGACAGGCAGAGTAGCGTACAGCTCTGCATGTACGCAGTACCTTGCAGGCATACCACTGCTCAGTCTCTTTGCGGTTGCGCTCCATCAGTGTTTCATACTGGCACCTCAGATCCTCCAGGATCTTCCTCAGGTCTGGGCCAGGACAGGCGTTGACCTCCACGCTCACATCTCCAGTCGCCTGTTTCCTCAGACAGTTCATTTCCTGCAGAGAACACATGCACCGCATCAGTAATATTCACACTCGGGGGGACTTTCCTTCTTCTTTCTTCTTTTCTTTCTAAGAGGAAGGAGAAATCTGACCTCCGAGTGATTTGTCTTCAGACAACACATCTCTTCAGTCAAAGCCTCACACTGCAGCTGCAGGTCGGTCTTGCAGCTGGCCAGCTGATCCAGGACGGGGCGTAAGTTGCAAATGTCTGCATCCACATTTTGCCGGAGACCACATTCGGTCTCATACCTTAAGCCACAAGCAACAAAGAAAGGTCAGCATGTCAGCAAACCCTGGCAAGCCCTTGAGTTGAGTTTGTGGGGAAAAAATTTAGGACCAAGTTCTTCTTTCACATCAGGCATGCAATGCTACGAACACTGCCGATGGTACCCACGCCTTTCACAGAGGTCTGCGTTTTAATGCGGCAGCATGACAAGCAGAGCGTTAGGGTTTCCCCGTCACCATCGCTCGCCGACCCTTCCACAGGCAGTGCGAACCCCTCGGTCCAGCACGGGACCGTACTCACTTCACTCTGAAGTCATCAGCCGTCATCCTGTTGTTATCAATGTTCAGAAGGATTTTGTTAGTCTCCATGGCTGCACAGAGGATCTGGAAAAGAAAATTCAGGAGAGAGATGTGGGCTTGTGGCGTTCTCTGGCTACAGAAGGCCCTGGAGGAAACACCTACCTGGGGTAATGCAACCCGCTTATTTTACAACAATTCCATATATTGGGATATTAATCAGTTAGTTGGCATTACTCTGGGGAAACCCGCGTGCCAGCTTGGGGGAGCAGGCTGTGCTGAAACTCCAGGTCTCTGTAAGCGCAGAAACCTCCTCCCTGAAACCATCCGTTTCACCTAAACCATTGCATTGCTTCATGGGCACAGCCAGAGACATAGACATTGGACATTGGACATTGGTCTATCCACATGTGAAAGCAAAGCCCAAAGAAATACCAGGATTTTCTTGAAAAACAATGATTTACCTGGTTTTGAAGGTCTTCGATTTCCTTATGAAAGCAGCTGTAGTCCCGTGGTTCGCAGCTGGGCCCTACCTTGGCGTACCACTCCCTGATCTTGCACTCAAGGTCAGCATTGTCCCCCTCCAGGAGTCGCACCTTGTCCAGGTAGGAGGCCAAGCGGTCATTGAGGTTCTGCATCGTCGCCTTTTCGTTGTTAGCAAATAAGATCCCATCACTGCAACCAGCACTAGCCCTGGTGAAACCACCACCGATGCCTCGAGTGCAGATGCCTCCACCGCTGAATCCAAGGATGGAACAAGCCCTCTGGGTAGCTCCAAAGCTCCCACCGGTGGCACTGCCGGCACTCAGCTGCTTCCCAAGTAATCCCTCGCTTAAACTGCCACCAGAAAAATTGCCAGCTGCACCACCTAAGTCATAGGCAGCGTGTCTTCCCGAGGAGGTGGAGGAGACCTTTCTTCCATTGTCAGCCGCAGAGCTGCCCGCGCTGCTCCTGCCTTGGGAACAGGTAGTAACGACCTGCCTGACGGCACAGCTCATGGTGAGCGCGTGAGGATCCAGCTCGGAGCCCAAGGCAAGCTGCACAGGTCGCTGCGGGATCCGGCTGTGAGCCCTCCGTCCCCGCAGTCCTCTATTTATACCGTTCCTTGTGGATGTTGCCACCGGAGAAGGGCTGTTTATTCTTCCTCCTTGTGACCTGGCTAGTGCTATTTTTTTTTTCAGCCGGAAATATTTCCCCAAAGGCGTTTGTCTCCAGAAATCCCACAACAGAAAGATGCTTTGGTTAACAGAAGCGTGTTTCAAAACTACATCAAAAATGTTACTTCCTGAATCATCAGGTCTGACTTGTGATGACAACTAAACAACAGTGACACAAAAAACGACGATACCCGAGAGTGCCCGGGGAGTGAAACATCATAGCAATTACCCATCCCTGGTGTGGGCGAGTCTACCCGGGAAGTGAAAGCTGTGGGAAAGCCGTCCTCTCTGACAGAGCCTGTCCGACCCCCTCGTGACCAGAAGCGAGGCGGCCCCCTCGCTCAGCCGCCGCGCGGTCCCTGGGGCCAGAGCCAGGAGACCGCCCTGGCCCGGGCTGCCTCGCTGAGGGTGCCCCGCAGGAGGGTCCATCCCCTTCTGCCTGGCCGCCAGCCGCGTGAGAACCTGCTGGGGTCGGGGTCACCAGACCTCGAAACGCTCTTCTCCTGGAGAGCACGGGGAAGTATTGCACCGCAGTGCACCCATCAGCATGCGTTACCTCGGCTTCTCCTGCACGCAGCAAAACATCCCCTTTCAGAGTGGTGTTTGTTTTGCTGCTTCTGAGGGCAGACAAAATATTCAAATACTTATCCAAAATAACAGAGGAAAGGATATTTCCTGAGTAGCAAATGCTGCAGTTAACTATGAATATTCGCTGCCAAGAGAGAACAGCCACACAAAATGTTTCATAAGATTTCTAAACAGTAACATGGAGAATCGCAGAAGCAGCCGGATCCCATATAGGTCTGACCCAGTTGCGACTCGCACCATGGAAATTCTCCAAATATAATCTAGGGGAAATGTGTTAAATTTTGAAAAGACACTAGAAAAGATAATTTTAAAAAAGATACTAGATCTGTATTTTAGTTTTGGAATGCTGAATTGAGGAAGAAGGGAAATAATTAAAATGTTTTGTCATCTGAATCTTTCATTTTATTAATAATATTAATGCAGCCATGCTAATATTGGCTGGCTTTCACCCGTGTGGTGTTCAGCATCGGTTTTGGCATCCAGGTCACCTGGACACATCACATAAAGGATGCGTCAGGTGCAACCCGCTTCAGAAATATTGCTTATGCCATTTGGGTAAGTTCATTAGCCTTGATTTTATCTTGACAGTGCAAATCCAGAACACCTTAAATGTGGCGTGGATTCTGTCTATGTCCATCCTTTGTTACATCCATAATTAGCAAGTGAAGCCTGTGCCAGGGTGCCATGGCACGCCTCATTGCTGGCGAGATCCTGAGCGGAGGCTGTGGCATGGTCAGGATCGGGCACCTCTGCTGTGGAGCCAGCAGCAGCCCTGCAGCTGCTCTCGCTGCTGGAACAGGAGTGAATCAGGAGCGGAACTCGCCAGAATCCGTCTTTTTTCCATAGAAGAACTGTAAAAATAACGCAAAGCTAACATTTAATTTAACGTCATTTAATTCAACGTCATTTAATTCAGAAATGTATGGCACTCCATTTTTCAAGAAGAAAAGTTAAAACGTTAATGAGTGGAAGTTTTTATTCAATTGTCGAAAACTAAGCAGAGACGTCCACGTTTCTTCCTTCCTTTTTGAACTTCAGACCTTCCCATAGGTCTGTGTAGCCACCGGTGATCAGAATTTCTACACCCTTTGTAAAGGAGAACAATAGTTTCACTCTTGATTTTACTGCATTTGTGTGTTCTTCATGGTAGCTTTTTTCCTTTCCAAAATTCAAAGTTTTTATGAAAACCAGCTCTTGCTTTTACACCAGAGCATACCTCCAGATCCGCCAGCAGTTACAGTCCTCATTTTATTAAAAGAGATTTCCATTTGTTGTATGAGGAGATCTGTTAATGATGGTATCTACATGCATAATGGAAGGCTCTTTCCAGAATTAACTTTTACTGACTTCCAGACTGGAGTCTACAGAGGGAAATTTGCTCACCACAGCCCTGTAGCCAGCCACGGGCAACGCCTCTGCTGAGCCGTCCTCGGCCGACCCGGGAGCCCCTCGCAGGCAGCCCTGTGCCCCCCGGGAGTGAGAGGAGGAGAGAAACGACGGCGTGCCAGTGTTTCCCGGCAGGCATTTCAGAAACAGCAGTGCAGGCCTGACGAGGAAAAATTATTATTTCAAGTAACAAATGAGCAGAAAAGCCTCCCCTAGGCAAAGGTGCTGTTCCCATCTGATGAGCTTTGTAAAAAATAGAAAGAAAGGAATTCTACTTCAGCTTTACGTTTGCGTCGTGTGCTGTGCTTTATAGGGGAGAGTAGGACGGTGGTAGAGGTGGCCACTGTGGCGTTATCCCCAAGGGTTTGTCTACTGCCCAAAATGATCAGGTTCAAAAAAGCGTTGAAAATGGGGAAGAAAGATTGGGTTTCCCCGGAGGGAAGTCCTTTGGTAGTCTCGGGAAATTTTAAGGCTTAAGACTGTTTCTTAAGCTACTGCATATGAAGCACAGAAAGTACAACGTGCCCTCGAGAAGGAGATCCAGCATTTCGCGTTGGTACAAACACGCCCTGAGTCACTAGCTGTTTTCATGTCCAAGAGAACTTCCCTGGAGACTTGGTGACTCAGGCACGACACCGAGCCCCGAGTCCTGCCGGAGCCCGAGCCGCTGTCCGTGCCGCTGCGTCACTGCCCGCCCGAGCCCGGGTCTGGGCTCGCAGCAGCCGCCGGGGAGTGCCAGGGCAGAGACGCTGGGGCCAGGCGCTGGCTGGCGCCCGAAGCCAGCCCGGGCTCGTGCGTGCCCCTCCGGCCCGCACAGGCTGGCCCCTGGCTTGCAGAGCCTTATCGGGAGGCCCTGACATGGCAGCCCTGGCTCCCGGCTGCTCCTTGTTGGCTAAACTGCAGCGTTTCGCCTATGGAAAATCCTTGGGTTTGCTATTTACAAAGTATTTTCTTACCTAGCTATTGCTGTGATTGTCATTCCACTCTTTTTCTGCATGTTGCTGGCGTACCAAAACTGATCCCCATCTTGCTGAGGACACCAGATGCTCCAGGGTTCTGATCCCAGCTTTGCAAATCACTCCAGGCAAATCGTTCAGCTTCTCCGAGTCTCAATTTCATGCTTTGTAGGATGGAAGCAATAATAACAGTAATCCTCCTTCTCAAGGGCATTGTAAAAACAACTGTCTGATGCAGACACGGAGCTTTAAAGATGGGAAACACGATACTCAATTTAAGTATTAATCATTGTGAGGATTCTTGCTATTATATATTAAATTTGGCACTGGCACATCCTACATATTTCTCTCTGTCTCTCAGCTAATGAAATACCTTTCAAGGACGTTCTTGGCTTTCCTTTTTGTTTTGTTATCCATTCAAGTTTCACCATTATTCACTGAGGACTTGCTTCTATAGCTCCTTGCTGAATCCTGACAAGAGACTTCTTGTTGTGCTTGCATCTTGCAGAAAATTTGAAAAATGCTTTCCAAAACCCGTGTTTGTCGATCTCTTGGATGTGATAATTTGTTCGTGTTTCACAGATACAAACAGTGTGTACTGACGAATAATAATAGAAAATGAATTGCCTAATAGTTGCATGGTATTTTCCTTCTTGGGAGCACTGTAACGTAACACAGCGATTACTTATCCTGAGCTTGGACCTGTCTCTTGTTTGTGATAACAGTGTTATGTGTTATGCGGAGCTGTATGCAGAATTTAAGCCTTTTTCATTGACGCAAACATATGTTAGTGAATAAGGAAAACTCCCCATAAGATCCTTCCAGTGGAACTGAATCAACTGATTACAAGCCTGGGCTTTCCATCAGCTCTCCCAGCTCTTCTCAGGTATTCATTTCAGGCCGTTCCTGCTGACAGATGTAAATGGGTATCTCAGCACTGGGTGACAGATAGCAAAGATAACTAAATATGCTGCTTGATACATCTCTCCCGTGTGTCCTTTTGGCTGCAGAAGTGGCCATGCCTTACTGTGCTGCTGGCAGAGCCAGGTACTCTTGGACTGACAACTTCTTTTAGTGTCCTATTTAATCCATAATGTTTGTGGTTTTCAGAAAGCTTTGCTGTATTCATACACTCGGGGCATTCTGCAGATGGCTCTAGAGTTAAAAAGTTGTCATTTACAACTGAAATACAACAACTCTCTTCTGGTGGAAAAAAAATAGCACATTTGCAGTTTAATCAGCATTTCCAGCCTGCACCCTTGCCCATTGCTATAAAGTCTAAGATAGCTTGATGCTACAGTATATTTTGCTTGATCTAGTTATTTTTGAGGTGGCTCTAGCTCACGTGGGTTGGCAGACTTCCTATTTCTGCACAGAAGGTCTGGTATTCCAGCAAGGAGACAAGTTTGATGCAGTCAGTGAACTCCGCGCTCTGGTACGTGTTTCATTTCCTACCTTTTCTGTAATTGCTAAGCAGTAATACAGAATGATAACATCTCTTCACACTCCCTTTTCTGGAAAGACCTGGCCGGCTTCCCACTTCTTCGATCTCCTTCCCTCTCCTTTGCTTGTCGTGTCGTGCCCGGCATGACATCATCAGCTCTTTCCAAGAGCGTTCAGGCGGGGAGCACGCCTTTGTAATTGTCCAATAAGGACCGCAATGCCTTTGTGGAGGCCGCGGGAGCATGAATCATCAAGAATAATCCACGAGGCAAGCGTGCTTGACTTCAGCCACAGGAGCCCCTTGTACATCATCGTAAGCAAAGGGAAGCTGATTTACTGCGAACTGTTACCTTGTCCTTTTGCCTAAGGCCCAAATCTGTATTCTTGACGTGGGTGACGAACGTGAGGCCATGGTCCAAAACTGGACAGAGCTGGCTAAAAAGTGCCGCTGGCTAGAAAGCAGGAGGCTGGATCTAAGTGATTCCATCAGGCTTTTGGGTCTAAAATTACTTCCTTTCCCGTGTAGCCCGCAAGACACGTTCGGTGGCCGTGCGACCCGCGCAGCACCCTTTGGTTCCTCGGCCCCCTCCGGGAAGCGAGCGGGCAGAGGCAGACCTGGTACCTGGCTGCCAGCGCACAAGCGGCATCGCCCGCTCCCGAGCGGCAGCTTGCCCGCAGACGGTGTTGACATACGATAACCAGCTGGTGTGTTTCCGGAAGGATTTTCGCAGTGATCTGGTAGATGCCATAGCGATAAAAAAGTTACTGCCACTCATCCCTCTGCGGATTAAGCAATGGTTACTTTAGAACCTGTTAAGTGCAGCCCTCGGGCAGCATGAAAAGGCCTGTGTAAAGTTTTCGTACAGTGTGCCTAATAGCATGATTTAAAGGCAATCAAATAAGACAGAAGGCCCGTGTAAGATTTGCCAACCGGTCTGGGGTTGTGCTCGTGTCTCAGAATGGTACGCGTGACAGGAGTAGTCTTGCTGAAGTCATTCAAGTTCGACTTACAGGAGAAAGTGATTCTTTATGATACCAAGAGTTAGAGAATTGGGCTTTATTTTGTTGGCTTTAATTATCAGTCGTGTGGCACATTGACCTCAAATATCATCCTTCCATCATTGCCTTCATTTTGTCTCAAACTTACCTGGTTTATGTCTCAGTCAGTCCCATGTGTTTAGGAGCAACAAGTTCTGTAGAAAAAGCTGTCTCAAATTATTTTTGCTCCAGGTGGAACCCATATCCCTCCGTTCCCTTCCTCTCACTGGCTGCTTCTTGTTGTTTCTTAGGAATTTCCCTGGCACAAACATACAACCCTTGAGGCTTTGAGAGATCATGTATCAGTGACAGACAAGTCTGCAGTTGCAGGAACCGGGAAAAAAGCTTTATTAAATGTGTACAGAGTGCACAATGGCACCCGCGTGAAATTAGGGTGAAACAGGGAGGAGGAGCAGATGAGCGAAGCAGTCTGCGTTCTGTGACACGACCCCACCACATATGGTCTCAGACGGTGAGTGCTTGGTTCAGCTCGCCGCTCTCTTGAGCCTGGGGTCGAGGGTCCGCAAAGCTGCTTGCCCTCCTAGCGAGTGGTGAGCGCAACCTGCTCCCGGGAGGAGACCACCTTCCCGTCCTGCACCTCCTCAACAATTGTGCGGACCTGCCGGGAAGATGTCATGACTGCAAAAGGAAAGTGGAGGACAGTTATTTGGGGGGCAGGAAGGTGGGAAATTTCTTAACACATTATCAGATATTGCACGTTCTTCAGGAAGGTGTCAGAAATTCCACAAGGTACTGGAAAATGCTGTTTTAAACAGCCCTACGTTGGCTAGGAGGAGGGAAGAGCCACGCTGACGGGAAAGCTCACGGAGGTGAAAGGCACACTCCTTTAACGCATGGTGTTGCTTGAGTTGTCAGGACTGTGTAAAGCCAGAACGCTGGCTGCTCAGTCACAAGGGCTGTTTAGGGCAAATCATTCTTGTGGTAAAGGAGCGCGAGGTATTTCCCTTCCTGACCGCTTTTCCCTGTGGTTAGCAGTTGTAAGATGCACACGAGCTCTCTTGACTGCCGTCACTCTGATTCAGCCAGCGAGGCGGCACAGCACGCCCGAGGAGTGATTTTGTCCCCGTCAGTCTGGCAGCTGCTCTAAAAGCAGGTCTCAAAGCTGTCTGCTATAAATGCGTGTAGCGAGATAGGTTCTTACCGTCTCTGCCGGCCTGCGAGGACATAGCGGAGGAGTACTGGGAAGAGATGCTACGAGAGAAGGAGAAAAACAAAGAGAAGTTAGGGACAAGCTTTTTGTTGTTCTTACACAGGCTCTGTATTCAGGCAGGAGAAAAACAGAATAAGCTCGTAGCGGTTGCTAAAGCTACTGCTCCGCTCTGCATCTCCTGGAGGCAGAGGCACCACTGCCCCTTCCAGCAGGGAAAGGTGCCTGTTACACCATCTCACTGCAGACAGAAACTGGGGACGGAGCCTCTGGGCACCCCTGGCTGGTGTGAACATAAAGACGAGCCCTGAGAGCTGCAGTCGGACTGAGTCCCCAGGCAGCATGGTTTGTGTCTATTACCCGTCTCCTCCCGATGTGCCCACCCAAGCGAAGCCCCTCTACCTACTGGGCGTCCTCGCCCTCCAGGAGCCGGCGGTACGTGGCAATCTCCTGCTCCAGGCGGCATTTGACGTCCAGGAGGACCCTGTACTCGTGGTTCTGGCGCTCCATGTCGCAGCGCAGCTCGGCCAGCTGCTCCTCCACGCTGGTGATCAGCCCCTGGAGCTGGGCCAGCTGGGTGCCGTAGCGGGCTTCTGTGTCAGCCAAGGTGCCCTCCAACGCCGCTTTCTGCGTGCGGAGGAGAGGGACGCGTTCAGCAGGGGACCGAGGGCGGCAGGGATGGGAGCACCCGTGCGTCCCCTCGCCCATGCTCCTGCGTGCCCCCGGCCCCGCATGGAGCCAGCCCCTCTTACCGTGCTGAGCTGGGACTGCAGGTCGATCTCCAGGCTCTGGATGGTGCGTCGTAGCTCTGTGATCTCCGTCTTGCCGCTCTGAAGCTGCTCCGTGTTGATGGCCACCTCCCGGTTCAGCTCTTCCGTCTGCAGCAAGGCAAAACCGTGCCGTTACAGCACCGGCGAGTGGGCACAGCCTCGGGTCCCGCACGCCCCGCTGCGCCACTGGCGAGCCAGCTCACCTTGCTGAAGAACCACTGCTCGGCATCCCTGCGGTTCTTGTCCGCCAGGCTCTCGTACTGCTCCCTCATCTCAGCCAGGATCTTGGTGAGGTCAATTCCAGGAGCAGCATCCATCTCCACGCTGATCTCTCCACCCACCTGCCCGCGCAGGGCATTCATTTCCTGGCACAAAAGAGACACATGATGCACATCAGAGTGAAACCAGTATATTTCCATCATGTCAAATTTCTTACCTGCACTTAGGGTATGAATCCCACAGACCTCCTCCTGGAGGTCCTGTCTGGAGGGATTGTTTCCCTCTCCCTTACCCAGCCTAGTGTCTCCTGACAGCCCTAATTGCAAACACCTGCACATTTGACCTGACCCCTTTCCACTGTGCACCAGACACATTTTGTAGGTCCCAGTCTGACCCTGGCTGTGTGCTCACCTCCTCGTGGTTCTTCTTGAGGTAGGCCAGCTCCTCCTTCAGGTTCTCGATCTGCATCTCCAGGTCAGCTCTGGCCAGGGTCAGCTCATCCAGGACCCTGCGCAGGCCGTTGATGTCGGCCTCCACGCTCAGGCGCAGAGCCTGCTCCGTCTCAAACCTGGGGACACACACAGTTGCACCACGGAGCGCAGCTGATACACATGTTTTCTTGTTGTTTCCTTCCCCACCTTGGCGTATTCCTGCCAAGCATCTTTTATGAAATGTGCATGCACAGCGCTCCACAGTGCAGGAATGCCAAGATAATGCTATGTCCAGGAAGAGGTGTACACTTCCCAAATGTCACACTTTTAGTGAGCAGTGAGCTGGTGGAGCGACTGCAGTTGCCAAAAGCAAAAGAAAGCCTTAAACAAACTGGCTTTTCCCTCCCTTCTCCTAAGAGCTCTCAAAGGCGTTGGACTTACTTGGTTCTGAAGTCATCAGCTGCCAGCCTGGCGTTGTCAATCTGCAAGACGATGTTGGCATTTTCAACAGTTGCAGCAAGAATCTGGGGGGAGATAAAAGGAAGCGAATGATGAAAAAGTAGTTCCAAAAAATGGCATGCCGCTGCCTGAGTTCCTGTTTAGAAGAAGGACTGGGGCAGCACTGAAGCTCCTGCCTGTCGGGCTGGACCTCCACGTGGACTCTGCAAAGAGAGAGACAGGATACTCGTGCCAATCTCCCATCGGCACCGCTTCGGTCTTGGTGACGCACTGGCGTGCGCACATGCCTCAGCCTGTTGCCCCTGCCGGAGCGGCACCTCCAGGCGCTCACACCACGCTCGGAGTCCTGGCAGCGCTCTGGGCTTTGCCTGGCAGTGCTGAACAGCCTAGCTGAGAAGGCAAAAAGGGTTGAGGAAGGAGTGCCTTGTGCTTGAATCGTTCCGCTTTCGTAATTACACCTGAGGTGCAAAGATTTCTTCTGGGATTTTGAAAATGATTGGCCATTTAATGAGCAGTAATTTCTGTAGCCACAAGCTAATGAAAAACTCTCACTGGGTTCTGATGCTTCAGAGGATACTCAAGCAATAATTCGGGAATATTGATGTGGTACTTTCCGAGCTGCGGTGCAGGAGGGGAGGGAAGGGTCTGCCTCCCTCTGGATCACAAGCAGGAGGTTTCTGTGAGACCCGGCACTTCATTGCTCAAATCTGGAGACAGCTTCTGCCTCCACATGCTTTGTGCTGCAGATCAGAGCACACCTGGCAAGCTGGAATTTGAAGAGAAGCTTTGTGTATCAAGCAAGAGCCTTTCCCCCAAGGTGAAGCCCAAGGGAAGGGTTAAAGAACTGAAAAATTCTAGGTATGCGATTTGCCCCAGGGGCCGGCCCCTGCGCCTGTCAGCGGCTGCTGCCCCATTTCCCTGGCATGTACGCTCACAGACCAGGTACTGTCATTACCCCACCGCCCACACCTCCATCCCCGCCAGCCGAGCCTGAGCTGACGAAGGATGCTGTCACCTTGCGTGGGCCGTGGTGAAGGACCCAGCTCATGATGAGTAGTGTGGGCAGAGGGAGGACAGCGATGGCAGGGTAGGAGAGGAAGGACAGATTCTGGGTGCTTTTGTTCAAGCACCTTTGACTAAAATTAGCCAGGGAGCTGCTAAGAATAAGGAAACAAGCTTGGCCGTGATTTCATCTCCCGCATTTTAGAGCAGGGCACAAACCTGACTTCAGCACCTCTGAAGCCACCTACCACAACCCAGTACGTTCCGGCTCCTGGAGTGTCACTCGTGTCTCTGTTTGCACCGCCCAAAGAACAAGCATCCCACAGGGCAGCGTCTTTCTGTTCTAACTTCTACCTTGAGCCTCCTATCAGGCTAGAAAAGATCGGATCTGCAGGATATTTATGAGAACGACTTAGCATCTCCATTTGCATATCGTTCAGTAGTGAGCAGTGCTAAAGAGATAATGAGTCCCTGCCTGCAGAAGGCTTAACCAGGAGTCTGGCAAAGGGAGTCCCTACTGGGGGCCTAAGAAGCGTGGAGGAAAGGTGGGAAATGGGGCAGCACGCACCCCGCAGCATCAGGTAGCCCAAACCAACATCTGGTAGCCTCTGACTCCTGCTTTGCAGCGCATCGTTCTCCCTGCAACTGAACAAGCGACAGAAAACCCATCTTTGTGCCTCGCGGAGGACATGATCAAGAAACTGCTGTTCATAAATTATGACCATTATTTCCAAGCGTGCTCTTTCAGTTTTGCCATCTCAGACCAATTACCTGTCACTTGTTAATACTCTACCCTTCGGCTTTTAGGAACAGAGTCATCTTTCTAAAAGTGACTTTAATTAAGATGTCTCGGTAGTCACAGCATCCTACCTTGTTCCTGAGCTCCTCGATGGTCCTGTAGTAGGGGCTGTAGTCACGGTCTGGGCCAGGTCCCTGCTTCTTGTACCATTCCCTGATCTTGACCTCCAGGTCAGTGTTGGCCTCTTCCAGGGCTCGCACCTTGTCCAGGTAGGCAGCCAGGCGGTCGTTGAGGTTCTGCATCGTCTCCTTTTCGCCAGCCGGGAGGATGCCATCGCCGCCTCCAAAGCCAGCCCCAAAGCCAGCCCCAAAGCCAGCCCCATAGCTACCCCCAAAGCCGCTGCCGAGGCCCCCTCCTACGCTGCTGCAGTAGCTGCCCCCGTAGCCACTTCCGAGCCCCGAGACGATGCGGGAAGAGACGGAGTAGCTGCCAGAGCCTCCGTGGACGCTGGGGGCTCTGTACCCTCCCCCCCCAACACGCACGGAGGAAAGCCTGCTGGAGCCTCCCCCCAGGCCACCGAAGCCCTTGAGGGAGGTGGAGGAGGAGTATTGCCTGACAGTGGTGCTCATGGCAAAGGCTGGCGGAGGCTGGAGGGCTGGGGAGAGACACCCGGCTCGGCGGCGCAGACAGCGAGTGCTCGCTTCCCCCTGGCTCGGGGCCCTTTATAGCCCGGGCGGGAGGCGTTGCCGGTGCATTTTTTTCTGTTGCATTCCCGATGATTTTCATCACCCCTAAAATCTGAGCCAACTTCCAGAATCGTCATTTTTGCCTTTGTTCTAGTCATGCTTTTTGTCGTATTCCACTAGAAACTTTTTATCTCACAAAGGGCGTCTTTATGCTTCTTCCGTTTCCAAGTAAATAGTCAGGTGTGATTCAAAGTAGGAGGCTCCTTGCTCAGGGCTACATTTTAATACTGCTTCGTACTGTTAGCTCCAAAACAGAGCTGCTCAGACAATGTTTCGACGGAGTAAGTCAGCATCTTTCTTGCTGTGTCTTTTCGTCCCAGCTACCGCAGTTTCCTGTCTCTACTTACATTGTACACACAGCACACCTGCAGGGACAACAGCCGTGTCGCGAAGCCCTGAATGCACATCTACAGTCCCGTGAGTACAATGGTGCTAGAAGGAACTTGGCTACCAATCCTGGAAATGCAAGTCCTCTCTTTTATCCACAGAGGGAGGGATGTTCTGTAATGAAAAAGCAATGAAAAGGGAGTTCATGCTTCAGGGCTCGTTCAGTTCTTCACTTCAGAGACCACCCAAGAGTGGAGGAATATGAAAATGCAGTAAGCAGCGGATATTTTGTCTTGTTCTTTGTGAATGGGAGCGTAGCGAACCATTCAGAAAGGGCAGGGTGTGGCTACTAGCTGGCATAACTTAAAAATTATAAGATGCTCCAGGACAAAATGTGGAATAGCATAAAGTAGATGAAGGATGTAAGGAGAAAAGCTCCTGGACTCTAAGCACTGTGAACAAGAGTGCAAAATTGGCAGTAACATAGCTTAGCAGCTAATGCTAACAATGTTTTCTGTGATGAACGTCTCAGTCAGTTGTGACCAGGGACGACAATGGCAGCGTGAGTTTGGTGTTTACAGCTCCCATGTAAACAGGGCTCCAGGAGAGATATCAGTTGCCTCTGAAGAGCAAAACGGCTCAAAAACCGAGTGCACCAGGCATGGTCCAGCTCCGCTGTCTGTTCTCCGTGCTGGCCTGCGTCACGGGCAGAAACCACAGACCTGAGTGTCACTAGCTAATAATGCAGGGTGTGGAGGAGAAGATATTTCTCATGTGTGTACATGGTGAATTGCTTGACTGTCTTCGCAGACAGGCCCCAACAACCCCTTCCCAACAGCCAAGTTCTTCCTTAGATCATTTGCCAAAGGAGGGGGGAGCGAGTATGGAAATAGGCAACAAAGGTACATTTCTAAGTAGCTTTAAAGGGCATGACTCCCTTCCCCCCTATCTGAAGAAAGCTGGAAACAGTACAGGAGTTGGAATATCAGGAGCCGGCTGCTATGGAGAAGCACAGCTAGCGACGTTCCCATTTGCTGCTGGTGAACGGAGACAAGTCTGTACGATGTGGAGAACTGGAACCTCTGCCGTGTTTGCTCTGGCTGGAGGATGGGTTCAGTCTCTTGGCGGCAGCATCTTCTTGTCGCGTGAGCGCCAGGAGACGGGGCACGGAGCCAGCGCACGCCCACCTTCTGCTCGTCCTCCCCAGCTGCAGATGGCAAAGGCGCAGCAGCGCGGGGGCGGCTGGGACGTGTCGCTCCGAGGAGCGTGCTTTCTCCGAGGAGCGTGCTTTCTCCCTGTCTTCATTTCCTCGCCTTCACCCCGGTGATACCAAAGGGCAGAGCTCACGGGTTGTCCTTGCCGAGTGCAGCGGTGGCACAGAAAAAGGGCAACATCGGTGACAAAACCAGTACGGAGCCCCTGTGCAAGTCCAGACGCTCAGCCTTGACCTGAGCAAAGCCTTTCGGGCCGGCCAGCCGGCCGGAGTAATCAGCTTCCCACAGACTGGCTGTAGGATGAATAACTGTCACATTACCAGGTTACCAGCATATTCTTCCTTTACATGAAGTTGCCTTTTCTTTCATCTTTTGTTTCCTATTTAACCGCTGTGTCATAAAATACATATTGCTCAAAATATCTATGATATTTTGATAATACCACAAAGCAGCAATTAAAATCGTGAAGTGTTAATTAAGACTTAAAACAACATATTAAAAATTCTAAGACATTATTTACATGACCGCCCATTGAACACAACCACAAATGACTGCATATTGTTTGTATCACACTCTCTTTTAAATAAAAGGCTGACTATTAAATTAGATTCTGCCTCCGTTTCACGAGCACATGCACACCGTGAGCCTGGTTTTCATACATTTCAAAGTCAGAATGCCAGTTCTATGGCATAACAGTAATTTCATGGTAGCACATTGGTGTTTAAACACGCAACGCTGTCTTACTTCAGGAGGAGAACAGAGGTGAAGTTCTGGCTCCAAACATACGTATCAGCAGAGCCGGTGGATGAACGTACCTGGACAAAATCTCTCTTTATTTTCGTGTGCATATAAAGTTTGCCCTAGTATCAACTATCATAGGAAAGTTCCCTAAAATGAGCTGAAAAGCCACACCTTAATGTCTCTTTCTAAAGTGGTCTTTTACGTCAGATTAACTCAGTGTAGCCTGAGAAGTCAAACCATCTTGCTGGAATAAAATACCACTTTCTGAAACCT
Organism: Phaethon aethereus; assembly: GCF_964289735.1. Lineage (NCBI taxonomy): Eukaryota > Metazoa > Chordata > Aves > Phaethontiformes > Phaethontidae > Phaethon > Phaethon aethereus. The sequence continues at coordinate 6,561,929 of NC_138601.1, forward strand.
GCCTCAAGCTGCCGCTGCCTGTCTGCATGAGCCACCACCCGCAGCTCCCTCCTCGTGGGTTTCTTAAGGTCAGGACTAATTAGCAATGCTTAAGGCAGGGGAGAATCAACACCTGTTTTCCACACCTCCCTCACAATTTGCAGTAGCAGGAGTAATTAAAACAGGGGATTTTGTTAGCGAAGTATTATTTGTCGTTTCTATAGCAATGCGGGTGTGCCCAGACTTTTCCAGGAGAAAAACATCAAGTAAGGACGAATTCCAGCAGGGCCCCTTCAGCACCCCGCAGTGGGTGTCTCAAGGGTGGCGGCCGGCGGGGCACGACCACCGCGGTGGGCTGGGAGGAGCTGCAGACGGTGTTACGGCCCCCGCGCCATCGTGGGGACAGCGGGGGTCCCTAAGAGGTGGCCGGGGAGGCCCGGTGTCTGTCCCGGCCCTTCTCAGGCATCCGAGCTCGGGCCGCCCAGCGCCGGCCCTCACCCAGCCGTGGGCACGGCGCCTGCGGGAGGCCGCGTGCTGCGCGGGGCTCCTCGTGCACGGAGCAGGGGAGAGGGCGCAGGCTGCGGGGCTGGACCCACCTCGGGTCGGGACTTGTGCCCTTTTGTCCACCCGCGGCCCGTGCACCATGCACCGCGCGGGCTGCTGCGGCGGTGGGAGCCGCTCTGACCGCAGCGCTCCTTTGCTGGGTTGCGTCTACTTGTCCTTTGGTGGAACCTGACTGGAAACCAGGTCGCTGTTGGTCAGCGGTAAGCTTCAAAACCGCAGCCCCACCCGCCACAAGCTGGTGGATGCCGGGAGTACTTCGAGCCGGCGCGCACAGGGCTGCGGCGCGCAGGGCTGCGGCGCAGGGTGCGCAGGGCAGCTGACGCCCCGCGCGGGTCGCAGAGGGTCCGCCCTGTGGGGACGGGGAATACGGCCCGGCCGACACCGGGCAGAGCCGCACGGCTGCAGCACGGCGTGCCTCCAGAGCGCATCCGCGCTACCCCGGCGTGGGTGCGGGTGATGCGCTGCGGGGATGCCGGCGGCGTTCTGAAATAAAACCCCAATTCCCTCCGATCTCCCCATGAAATCCAGGCAGGCTTTCTGGAAAGGGGTCTTAAAAATGTGTGGCCAGCTCTATTCTTACGCACATTCAGTAGCGTCTCGCTGAATCATCCCATTGATTTCGAATTTGGATTTATGAAGTAATAAATGTGGCAGATCCAGCCAAGAATGTGTCTGAACTGGCTTTCCAGGAATGGCTGGGCCAGCTGACGGCAACGTGAACTGCTGCGTCAGGAGCAGCCACCGAGGGCCAGGGAGTGCCAGAAATAACTCCCAGAAGAGTTTTAATCTTTTTGCTTGTACCAACCATACTCACCGTTTACCACCACTTGTTTTCCGCACCCTTTAGCAGTGCCTTTGGAAGCAAGAATTAAACTAAGCCGATGTATTTCTGGATGGGCGTCAGCCCGTGTATCCCTGCCACATCTACAGCTTAATTGCATTTTCCCACAACGCTTGTTATCTGGACAGCGCGGCAGCTGCTGAGGCAGAGCTGGGAAGGGGATCGTTTGCGGGGTCCTGGCTGCATGACCTGGGTTTTGTTCACTTTCTCGCTTGGACTCGCTGCGTTAAAGCTTCAGCTTTGCTGCTGCTGTGCATTGCAGCCGGGAAAGCAGCACTTTGCCCCGACCTGAAAGTCACGGTGCCAAATCTGAGACGAAATACAAAGACTCCCACAGGTTTCACCTCCCACGACCCATGTAATCGGTTCCTTTCTAAACCTCCACACGCATCAGCTGTCTTCAGCCAGGTCTCCGGCTTTATGGAAGTGTAGGTGTACTGGCCCCACCACCTGGGTACCGAAGATGGAGAATATTACTCCTTCCAGAGACGAGCTTTGTCCCACAGCTCCAGGAGCGGGACGGGACAGCCTGGCCCTTCAGAGCAACGAGACCAGACCCTGGTTTGCACAAGTGCAAAGAAAAGCTTTATTTGATTTCTGAGCGCAGCACAGCGCTTAGAGAAAGGGTGAGGGAAGCAGGAGTGTGATAAAAAGAGAAGATGCTTTTTGCGATCTACATAGCCAGAGCACATAAGCTGGAATCTTCTGCTGCTTTGCTGTGCGAGGTTTGCAGCAAACCACGCAGCTGCCTCAGTGGGCAGCCTGGGTGATCTGCTCGCGGGATGAAATCACCTTCCCATCCTGGACTTCCTCAAAGATTGTGCGGATTTGGCGGGTAGTTACAGGTGCTACAGTGGAGAAAGAAGGAACCGTTATTTACGGGGAAGGAAGGAGAAGGTGTCTTAAAGATTTTCATGGGTAGAATTGTTATTACCAACTGCCTCAGAAACCCAATATAACCACCACATTCCTACCTCTAAGTACTTTATTATATAATTTCAGTCTGCACAGAAGAATCTTCTGAAAGATGTTTTGGTATATTATGAGTGGTTTATGTCAATTCACATTTTGAAAAAATAATAAAATAGTAATTTTAGTACATTAGTAAAAAGAGCCTGTGCTAAGGTGGCTAAGGATATGACAGAGCTATGTGTGATCAGTGCTGAACGATTATGTTCTTACCGTCTTTCACAGGCTGCGAGACATAGTGGGAAGACATGCTACAGGAGGAGAAGAGAGAAAGAACGGTCAGAAACGGGAAAAAAGTGAGTAGTCTCTAAGACAAAATCATTATTTAAAACCCCACTTTTTCTTCTTGTACCAGTATGTGATTAAAACGCCTTCTGGAAACTGCCTAATCTCAAAATTGAAAGGAAGAAAATGGTAAGGATGTATGTGTGCCACAGGGATTCAGCCATAAAGGCAGGACACGTCCCAGCTGCAACGAGCAGCTGCGGTAGCTGCTCCATCCCCAGGATAACACAGACTCTGGAGGGAGGGGAAATGGATCCTGGGGTTGCTGCGGCGCTGGGATAACCACTGGGCCGTTCTGGACTAGTAGGACAGAAAAGGGAGACCCTGTTGCATGCCATGGGTCAGGAAACGGGCACACAGGACCCTCCGGGGAATGCAGGTTGTTCATTTTTTATTTCCTTCGCTATTACCCGTCTCCTCCCGATGTGCCCACCCAAGCGAAGCCCCTCTACATACTGGGCGTCCTCGCCCTCCAGGAGCCGGCGGTACGTAGCAATCTCCTGCTCCAGGCGGCATTTGACGTCCAGGAGGACCCTGTACTCGTGGTTCTGGCGCTCCATGTCGCAGCGCAGCTCGGCCAGCTGCTCCTCCACGCTGGTGATCAGCCCCTGGAGCTGGGCCAGCTGGGTGCCGTAGCGGGCTTCTGTGTCAGCCAAGGTGCCCTCCAACGCCGCTTTCTGCGTGCGGAGGAGAGGGACGCGTTCAGCAGGGGACCGAGGGCGGCAGGGATGGGAGCACCCGTGCATCCCCTCGCCCATGCTCCTGCGTGCCCCCGGCCCCGCATGGAGCCAGCCCCTCTTACCGTGCTGAGCTGGGACTGCAGGTCGATCTCCAGGCTCTGGATGGTGCGTCGTAGCTCTGTGATCTCCGTCTTGCCGCTCTGAAGCTGCTCCGTGTTGATGGCCACCTCCCGGTTCAGCTCTTCTGTCTGCAGCAAGGCAAAACCATGCCGTTACGGCACCGGCGAGTGGGCACAGCCTCAGGTCCCACATGCCCCGCTGCGCCGCTGGCGAGCCAGCTCACCTTGCTGAAGAACCACTGCTCGGCATCCCTGCGGTTCTTGTCCGCCAGGCTCTCGTACTGCTCCCTCATCTCAGCCAGGATCTTGGTGAGGTCAATTCCAGGAGCAGCATCCATCTCCACGCTGATCTCTCCACCCACCTGCCCGCGCAGGGCATTCATTTCCTGGCACAAAAGGGAAACACATCTTCATGCAATCCAACAACCAGCATATAAAGATGTTCCTCTCAAGACCGAGTTCTTCAGGAAAGGTAGCATCCTTTGGCAGGGGCAGGTCAGCAGGGAGCAAACTGGGGCCTTTGCTCCAGTTTCACAACTAAAATAATCCAAATTCTTAAGAAATCTCCTTTTCAGTTAACTCTTCTGAGAATAAATCAGAGCCTGTAGCTGTCTTTGTTTCTCAGGAGACAGACCTTCCGGGCCTGAAGCTGCTCGGATTGTTAATGAATCCCTAACAGCTACAGTGGACACTACTGGAATAACGAGTGGTGAGTGGGTTTTATACAGGCTGCGGAGAGGATGCGCTGTTATCCAGAATGCACCATCTCTACTTCCTTGCCAGCACTTCTCATCTTTCCTCCCAGCAGTTCAAAACTCAGCATAGTCTTGAAGGTTGGACCAGGCCTCATATTTCTGGGCCCAGGCTCGACCTTCTTGAGCCTGGCTCTGTGCTCACCTCCTCGTGGTTCTTCTTGAGGTAGGCCAGCTCCTCCTTCAGGTTCTCGATCTGCATCTCCAGGTCAGCTCTGGCCAGGGTCAGCTCATCCAGGACCCTGCGCAGGCCGTTGATGTCGGCCTCCACGCTCAGGCGCAGAGCCTGCTCTGTCTCAAACCTGGAAGCACAAGAACAGTCATGGAAGTTGCACAAGATCTTGCACAGCCGCGGACAGAGCACCTTTGTTGTTCGCTTCGCCCATGCTGCTGCTGGCACTGTGCCAGCCCTGCATGATCCCGATGGTGCATGGACAACCTTCTGATGGTGAAAGCTAGTGAGTGCAGGGGAGCAACCGATAAAACAGTGTCCATCTGAGTCCACAGCATCACCTTGCTCCTGATAGCACTGGGCCCTGTTACGGGTCCGGGCTTTGTTGAGCTATACACACACAAGCTGAATTCACAGCAGAGGCACAGTGCTACTTCTCTGCGCAGGAGAGGTCGTACCACAGAGGAACAAGCAATGGGAATAAAATAGTGAAGTTTTGGACAGAAGCAAAACAATCCCTAAGCACCTCTAAAATTTAGATAACCATCTGCTTTGGAAATTACGCCTTCATTTTGAAGGCTTTGTTTCCACATTGCCTTTTTGATATTTGGATTGGATTTTCTCCTCATTTCATCAAACACCTCAGCAGACTTTATTCCATTTTGCCAGGAAATGTGGCTTACTTGGTCCTGAAGTCATCAGCCGTCAGCCTGGCGTTGTCAATCTGCAGGAGGAGGTTAGCATTGTCGACTGTGGCCACCAGGACCTGGAGGGTGGAGGATAAAGCAAAAGCACTAAATCAGTGTCAGGAACTCCTCCTGGCTGAGCAAGGGATGGGAGCACAAGTGAGCCTGTCGGGACAGGAATCATTTTGGGGAAGCTTGGGGTTTCCTTAGCAGAAGTGTGTATTGAATCAGGATGAGTAAGACACGGCTGAGACTGACTGCAGGAAGGCGCTGATTACTCTGTGACCTCCCTTCCCAAAAATCCCTCAGTAAGTATTTCAAAAGGCAGCACGAGGCCACGTAAGATGTGTGAGACCTGATGATGGCATTTGTTCCCATGCTTCAGGAGAGGTGCTGATAATGCAAGGGGCAAGGAGTCGTCACCCACTCCCCCTTCCACAGCACTGTGCGGCTCTTCTGGCAGGACAGATGGACCAGGAGGCTGTTTGTGCCTGGCAAACCTTGTGGCCATTTGTTCTGGGATGGATTTAATTTCTTGACTGCAGAAATGGAGCAAAATGCAGTGAGCAGGCGCCTACAGCTTCTAATTTTTATATTATAAAATATAATATAGGAGCAAATAATCCACACTGGGAGAGGATTCAAGTCAGAGTCTGGGAGGACATCAGTTATGGGGCCAAGGAGAGGGGGGGGAAGTAGATTCCCTGCATCATGTGCCAGCTCTGGCTGTACACCACCTTCCTTCATGTTTACTGAGGGCAATTCATATGTACGAAGTAACAGAGAAGAACAAAGTCAACTCTTGAGTATTTCCTCCAAAATGGGGTGGTGGGAATCAAATCAGATCCGAGAGGAATGCCCCCAGAGCTGCCTGGGTTGGTGGGTTCACATCACGCCGGGCCCTGGGGCAGTGACTGCCCAAAGGAGGTGAAAAACTGTATTGGTCAGTTCCCTCTTTTTCTCTTTAGCATCTAAATGACATCAATATCAGCAGCTGAAACCAGTTTGCAAACGCTGTAACTGAATGTTTGCAAACACCACATCAGCCTTTCACAGTTTGGGCACACCTACAACTTGCCCTGCACATTCATTTTAAACTCCAAACACATGTGCATTATCAATGCAGACTTGTCCCTCCCTCTTCGTCTTTGCATTATGTCCTTTTATACCTGCTTCATCCAGGGAAAACTGCCATTCGTTCCATCTAGAAGGATGTAACCAAAAGCTGACATTGAGACGTCTCTGAATTTCCAGCCTGGCACTCTGCATGTGCACCTGAGACACTTTTTACGACATAGTTAGCGCTTCCTAATTACAGAGGTGGCAGTCAGTGTTTCTGCTTCCTCTCTGATAACAAGGCATCCCCCTGTGTCGATCACAGCATCCTACCTTGTTCCTGAGCTCCTCGATGGTCCTGTAGTAGGGGCTGTAGTCACGGTCTGGGCCAGGTCCCTGCTTCTTGTACCATTCCCTGATCTTGACCTCCAGGTCAGTGTTGGCCTCTTCCAGGGCTCGCACCTTGTCCAGGTAGGCAGCCAGGCGGTCGTTGAGGTTCTGCATCGTCTCCTTTTCGCCAGCCGGGAGGATGCCATCGCCGCCTCCAAAGCCAGCCCCAAAGCCAGCCCCAAAGCCAGCCCCATAGCTACCCCCAAAGCCGCCGCCAAGGCCCCCTCCTACGCTGCTGCAGTAGCTGCCCCCGTAGCCACTTCCGAGCCCCGAGACGATGCGGGAAGAGACGGAGTAGCTGCCAGAGCCTCCGTGGACGCTGGGGGCTCTGTACCCTCCCCCCCCAACACGCACGGAGGAAAGCCTGCTGGAGCCTCCCCCCAGGCCACCGAAGCCCTTGAGGGAGGTGGAGGAGGAGTATTGCCTGACAGTGGTGCTCATGGCGAAGGCTGGTGGAGGCTGGAGGGCTGGGGAGAGACACCCGGCTCGGCGGCGCAGACAGCGAGTGCTCGCTTCCCCCTGGCTCGGGGCCCTTTATAGCCCAGGCGGGAGGCGTTGCCGGCGCTTTTCGTCACCCCTGAAAGCAAGAGCCAAATTCCAGAATCATCATTTTTCTCTCCCCGATTTCACGTCTTTTGTCACATCCCACTAGAAGCAGTACGGCACACACAGGATCTTCTCCTTCCGCTTGAGTTCCCAACACCCAGCGTGATTCAGACCGAAGGCTCCTTGCTCACGGCTACGTTTTAGCATTTCGCTGTTGCACCTGAGACGCAGAGGCGCTCGCTCCAGCTCCACCCCGCTGCTCCCTCGTGAAGTGAATCCTCTGTGATATGCCAAGTCGCTCACAAGTGCCTTATATCATTAAAAACCTACAAATCTATTTATCTGGTTTTTTAAAGAGTCTAAAGCCAACGAAAGCTGCTGACTTAAGAGCTCTGTGCACCCATAATCTTCATATGGGCCGACCCAAAGCCAGATGGAAACTTTCCCGTCAGGACCTCTGTCCCAGGACAAGCACAGACCTGGCGGTATTTGTGTCCTGAATTTGGCAGAAATCTTGTAACTCAAAAGAGAAGAACCTCCAGTAATTTCTGCTTGCGTACTGGCATAGGGTGAATCTCTCTGCAGAGCCTGGAAAGTCCCTACAGCAGTGGTTTCTCAGTCAGTTTACAAGGCAGATGCCCACCATTTTCCAGTGGCACCTGCATCACAGCATCACCTTTCACAAACTCCCCAGCAGCCTGTGACTTTTAAAACACCTGTAGAAGCTAAAAACTTCCGTGCCACAATTTATTCTATCTCATTGCTGAGGCAGATTTTAATGCTTCAATAGTCTAAATCGGAGAAGAAGCATTGAAACTGCATTAGACACCCGCTGCCAGGACACACACTGTGCAATTTCCGATGGGAAGCGTGTGACCAACCCTTACCAATGCCTACGCCTGCCTGCAGAGAGGCTTTCTCCTAAAGCATTTGCAGCTGCAAGACACAATTCTAACGTAACTCAGCACGACCAGCAGCGCTCATATCGGAAGTGCTGATGGGCTCCACAGAGCAGCGAGGAGCAAGACCACCGCGAGCACCTGTGAAGCAGAGGGTTTAAACAGGACACGGCAGAAGAGCTGTACAGAGACGAGGCAATGCAGCCACCGCGACAGCCACGCCTGCATCGTGCTATTAAGGGATTGAGCACAGCAATTACAGTAATGCAGCTGGACAGGTATTAGCGTGAAAAAAGCAGCAGAGAACCAGGAAGGGAGACACTGCACTGTTTTATTCTTTGTCGGGGAAAAAAATCCCTTTACTGATGTGGCGCCAGCTCTTTCAGTAGACAGTGGAAAATTGCACACCCAACCTGCTGGCTTGCCTGGCTACAACAATGTCATTCTCGGATAAGAGAAGTTATTTTTCTTTTAGCAGAGGTGCCTGTGAGATAGTGCAAGAGAGTTACAGGGATTAGGAACCCTTTTGTGCTTTCTGTCTTGTGGTGATCTCCTTCCTTCCCGGGGCCCCTCCGGCTATTTTCACATTCTAATGCACTTAACTGATTTTGGAGCTGCTAAGATGTTCCCAGAGCCTCACCCTTGGTAATTCGTAGTACCTCCTTTCTTTCATCTGTTCCCTGAAGGATGCAATAACAACAATGTTTTATCTGCATCTCTGTAAGATCTCAAGGACTTAATAAGGGAGTCACGTTCTCTTCCTTTAGCAGCTCCAGGAGAAGTGGTGTGATTTTTCTGGGAGGCCACTGAGGAAGCAGCTTAACCAGAAACAAGACTCCAGATCCTCCTAGTCAAGGGCTCTAGTCTGCGCAGCACTGCCTCAGAACTGAGTGGCTTCAGATTTGGATTTTTGACTCCCCAAGCTGCAAAATCTGGGGATTTGGGATGCACACGTGCCCCATCCCTCAGATACCTGGGGGAAAGGAGAGGACCTGGGAGCAACCCACCGCTGGCAAACGGCAGAGCATGCGGATGATTGTGCTCAGCTTGCAGTGAAGTCCTGGGGCAATGTGGCAGGGTGAAAATCGGTGTTCATGCTGGCCCGCTTCCCTCCGTAGCGGTGGGTACAGGATTACCCAACAGCGTCGTGTGGGAGCTGTGCTCAAGTGCCATTCCTTGGCCACCCTTGCTCTGAGTTCTTCCAGATGTGCTGGCTTTGCTCATGTTTGCTCCAGCAAACAGCCCCCTGCTCCAGGCAATTCCCGCGTTGGCCATGAGCCCCACACATGGGCCAAAAATGGTGCCGTGAGTTCTGTCACCCCGCTCAGGTCACCCCCACATTCTAGGCCAAGTTATGAGCCTGAAGGTGACAACTGGCATGAAACAAGGCAAAGCCCTGCCCCAGCCCCACAGGCAGGAGATACCTGGATTTAGGGCACTCTGTTCCGTTATTATCATGACCCCAGTCCATTTTTAAGCTCTTTTATTACAGCCAGCCCAGGAGCCTAGGAGGAGGTCCGGAGATTGTCCTGCAGTATCAGCTTTTTCTGGTCTTTTCTGATCAATGTTCTTGCCAGTCAGCTGCTGCCCTGACCTCCAACCGAGCTCCTAAACAGTAATCCCCAAACTGGCCCCACTCTTAAAAGAGAAACCCTTAGCACCAAGTTCCCCTTGCGCCAGCTCTGTCGACCAGGCATGATTATACAGAGGAGCGTGCACCACTTCAACTATTTTATGTTACCAGAAGAATTCAATCTCCCAGGCTCTCCTGCAACACTCACCCACAATAAATTCCCTTGAGTTAGGAAAAAAAAAAAACACATCATAATGTTCAGGAGATGGTATCAGAGTCTGTTCCAGCAAGGAACATGCCGTAGATGCTCTCTCTCCCTCAGGTTTGCTTCAGGGGGAAAGAAGGATGGTTAGCACATGAAGGGAGGTGAAATTATACGGGAGTGGACAAGCAGTGCACACTGTAAGCCAGTGTGGTGAGGGCTGCTGTGAAAATGCCAGGGTCAGTGTGTGTTGCATTTGCCTCAAACAATAGCACTTAATTGTGCTTTTAATGTCATGAATAAGAGCTAATTAGGAGTCATTGGGTTCCCCTGTGGGCCAGCTTCTCCTGAGTGCCTTTCACAGCGATTCACAGCTCAGTAGAAACTAGCTGAAGGATGCAGCCCTGGGAAAGATGTCTCCTGCCTGTAAGGAATGGCAGGCAGAGGCTTTACCCTTGCTGACAGGTTTGCTCTGTAAGCTTGAACAACACCAAAATGGGTAACAAATATATCAAGGTGTGGAGTGAAATATGCCGTCTCTGTTTCTATCTCATCTCAGCTGCTAATTCTTTATCATCTGCTAGGACATGTCCTGACAGCCCCCCTGTTATCTGGAAAAAAGCAATCCCAGATCTGTTACCGTGAAAGGAAACTTCGTGGTGTGTGTGCAATGGAAACTCCCTTCTGGGCAGGCTCGGGGCATTTAGCCATCAGCCAGCGAGCTGAGCCAAGGCTGGCCCGAGCTGCAGGGCGATGGGTGATGCTCACCCCATTTGATCCGCCGCTGCCCCCAGTGCTGCCTGCGGGATGTAGGGGAGACAGGCAGCACAGCCTCATCCCCTATAGCTGTAGAAGGGGAGGAGGCAGCAATGGAGCCAGCAGGGAGAAGGACTGACTGGAGGGGAGACCAGGGGAGTGACTCTGTACTGTCCTTCTCCAGGCTCCAAACGGGGTCCTGCCAATGGTGAAGCCAGATCTTGCTCTGCCCGCGGGCCCCTGCAGGCAGCCTCCATCGGCAGCCAAGGCAGCCCTGTGTCAGGGCCACCCTGGGCTCTCGATGGGCTCTTTTCTCCTCTCAGCAAATGTGGAAGAGGGTGATGCTCCTCCATGTTGGCCGGTGCCCCACGTTCTTTGCAGAGCATCAGGCGATGCTTCACAAGCCACCTCCACCAGTGAGCACCTTGCTGGGCCTGAGACCCGCTCTGCCCATTTCGGCACAGCGTGAGCCAAGGAATCACCCCTTACCGGAGTGATTCCCAGTGAATCAGCACTGCCAACACAGCCAGTTCACACGCTCCGTCGCTCAGCGGCGGGAGCAGCTCAGCCAAGGGGCTGGGCAGTGCAGAGCGACACGGCTATGTCTGCTTTGCTTTGGGGATCGCAGCCCCATCTGGCACTAGACAGTCTTTCAACACATCATTCAAGCTCTTCCCCCAGGTACTGCTGCAGTTATTCATCCTCACAGCCACCCAAGCGCTCTGACCGCCCATCATGCTGTCAGCTCACCCAACCGAAGGCTGGCTGAGTGCTGCTTTTCTGCTGGCATGTTTTAGCAATAAAGATACTGAATCGCTTTTGATCACAACCAGTCTTGTCTCCAAGGTCTGGCTCAGCCTTTCTGACCTGCTTGGAGATGAGGAACTCATTCCAGCAAGCTGAGCGCTGTGAGCAGCTCGCCTCCCTCTTACGCTCAAAGGGCTTGCTGGTGACATCCCGGCTCACATGCTCCAGCTCGGGCTCAGGCCGGTACCAATACGCAGAGCCGTGGACCAGAGACGGGGATTTCCCTGGTCTGGAGCCCAAGGGGCGAGCTGCCCTGCAGCGGGTGCAGGACCCAGGCTCTCTGAGCTGCGGTCAGAGGCATGACCAGGGTCGTTCCAGCTGGCGAAGGGAGGAGAGACGGACAACAAATCAGCAACTTGTTTTACTGTAGACAAAAGAATATTTTTTCTCTTTCAGCAGAGCTATCTCCTAAGCTATCACAAATTGCTTTAGCTCTATCTCCACAGCAAACTCCGACCTCTGGAGTTTCCCACGTTATTTTTTCAGCATCTGTCTTCCAGATAGCAAGCAGCTCTTGCATTTCCTCATGTCTCATTCTGTCAGTGTGGAAATACGATCACACCCTGTCTGTTCATCCCCCTCCCCTCACTGAGCACAGCAGAGCAGGGAGGGAGTTGCACATGTACTTTCCCATGCTGACTGTGGGCAACAAACAGCGGCTCCCGCGTTCATTCTGTGCCCACACTCACTGCACCTACAGTGACTCCATGCCAGGTCTCCAAGGCACACGTGGGAACCCCGGCTTGGGGAGACCCGTGATGCTGGCGGCGGGGTGAGGCAGATGCTCATGTCAGCCTGGAGACACTCGCGCTCACAGAAAGGCAGGAATTGCATTTTTCTCCCTGCTCTGGGTGCAGCCAGTTGCGCCAAAGGACCCCAGATGGATGTGCCAAACCCGCTGTTGGTGCCAGGGACTCCACCAGCCCCGCGACTCCTCTGCAGGAGCCTCTGCCGGGATTTAGTGCCCTCCTGCTCCCAGGGCTTGTCCTGGCCTCTATGCAGATCCACCCCATGCACACAGCCCCGATGACACGAGAGGATGGGATCAAGCAATGGAAACAGCCCGCACAGACTGTGGTTTTCTAGCACTGTCCCCCGGGGAAGCCCGTCTCCCCAGGTGGGACCCTGCCTCTCGGCTTGGCCCACTCTGGAGGGCCTTCAGCATGGCCCCACGGGAGGGTTTCCTGTGTGTTCCAGTCCCCCCCAAGCTCCCTTTCTGTTGCTCCTCGAGGGCTGGTGGCTGCAGTGGCTGTTCTGTGAGAAGCAGCGAGGGTCCCGCCGTGGCCTGGGTGCAGCAGGGTCTGGCACCTTGTGCGTGTGGGGGGACGGTGGGGGAGCGCTCCCAGGAAGCCACCGCGGCTGCTGGGAAGGGAAGGGGGTGCCCAGCCACAAGAGCCGTTGCGCTGGGGAGATGCACCGCGCTGCCCTCGAGCAGTCCCTGTAACCAGGCTGCGCTGTTGCTTCCCACAGAATTGTAATTATTTGGCCGCTCATTAATCCGCACTTGGCAGGCAGTTTTCTGAAGTCATTACCAAGACTGAAACAGCCCGTGCCTACCACAGGTCCCCGAACATAAACCTCCCCGCATCCACCCCCCGCTTCCCCCCGAGGACCAGAGCCCCCCAGCCTCGCAGCCCCCACCCGCGGCTCTGCCACCCCGCTGCAGCGCCCACCGGGGCCACGGTCCCTGCTCCCCGCTCGTCCCTGCTCCCCGCTCGTCCCTCGCGCCGTGCCCTGCAGGTCTCCTGGCTGAAGTCCACAGCTCCACCTTGCAGCACTAATGATTTTCTGTACAGGAGTTCAAAGGGAAAAGACAAAGCCGGGCTGTCAGCTGGCTGTCTGGCATGGGGCAACTACCTGCCCGGGCTTGGCACGGCGCTCGGCCGCTCGCTCGCCTGGAGCACGGCTGATCCTCCCGATACGCAACGGCACTTATGAGCTGCAGCTTTGGAATCGGCTCTTTTGCCTCTGTTGTTTTTTGGTTTTTTTACTGTGCTCAGCTGCAGGGAAGTGCAAACGCTTGGGATTAAACGTCACCCGTTTCACCGCACCACGGCGCGTCGACGCGGGGCTGTGCAGCCAGGGCCTGTGCCGGCTCGGGGCGGCGGGTGCTGCTCGGGGCGGCGGCGCAGCCCGGCCAGCTGGGCCGGGACAGCCGTCCCGCTGCCCGCCGGGGCTGCGCGGGGCCGGGCCTGCGGCCGGGCCTGGGGCCGGCGCAGCAGTCCCGGGGCAGAGCCGCCGCATAGCCCGGCAGCCGCCGCCGTGTCGGTGCGGCCGGCCCCGCAGGGGGGACCGGGCGGGCGCCGCGCCAAGCCGAGGGGCGGCGGGGGCTGCACTGGGGAGCGGGCTGGGACCCGCACGGGGTAGGTACGTGCCGGGGCCCGCGGGAGCGCGCATCGCGTGCCTGCGCCGGGGCCCCGCCCTGGGGGCGCGCTTGGGCCCGAGCTGCGGCGCGCGGCGCCGGAGGCGCACTCGCTGCGCACGGGCGCCCCCTGCTGGCGGCGGGCGGCGCGGCCGGACGGAGCGCGGCTGCGGGGGGCGCAGGGGGGGCGCAGGGGGGGCGCAGGGGGGGCGCAGGGGGGGCGCAGGGGCCCGCCGGGGTGTGCAGGGCGTGCTCCAGTGCGGGCAGCCATTCCCCGCCTGCATCCCGCCAGCGCCACTCCCAGCAAAGGGCTGCCGCACACGGGGGACGTGGGGCACGCTGCGTGCGGGGCCCGCAGGCAGCAGCTCGTAGAGAGGCGGGGCACGGACCGCCACACTGGGGAGGCTTCGTGCATCACACTGGAGTCACCTCTCGGTGCTGGCCCCAGCCGGGCCCCGGGGGCCTGCCCTCACTCTGCGCCCCGGCAGCCGCACGGCCGGGCAGGCAGAGCCGGGCCCTTGGTTAGAGCCGCCATATCGCTGGGTCTGGCGCTGAGCTGGCGCCTGCCTCCCGCCAGGCAGAGCTGGGCCCTCGCCCTTCTCGGGCGGAGAGGGGAGGAGGCAGGTGTGAACTATGCCTGTGCAGTTGTGTTTGTACCTAGTTCTGACTCGTTGCCACGGATGGCACCACTCGCTGCTCACCGCACCACGCGGCTGGCAGGGAAGCGTCCCTCTGGCACCCCGGCTGCAGCGTTGCAGCCCCTGCAGTGCCATGAGGACACGGGGCTTTGGTGGCCGCTGTCTCTGCTCTGCTGCAGCCGACAGCCCTCGGCCACGTGCCTGTTACTGACCCCAACGGCACAGCACGGGCATGCAGAGATGCAGCTGTGGTGTGTAGGAACAGTGCAGGGCTTCTTCCCAACTGATTCCCCTCTGGGGATGCCCTCAGCATGCTCACCCGAGCCCCCGGCCCCGAGCTGCTGTGGCAGGGGCCTGAGACAGCCCGGCCACCGCGCACTGCTCCAGCTGTACATCTGCACAGGCCTCCCCTGAGATGGGACCAGACACTGTCAGCCCCATGCAATGGCCTTTTTTTTTTGACAGCTCCACGAGCAGAGGCACTTTGGCATCTCCTGGCTTACAGCTGCCAGAAATACGTCCACTGGCCCAGTGGCAATGTCCCAGGGACAGTGCTGCAGAGCTGGTCAGGGAGAGGGATGCTTGGGGCATCCCACAGAACCAGGGAGGCACCTGTCTCCCGGGTCTGGTAAGACCCCAGGGCTGGAACACTGCCTGCTCCGGCATGGAGAAGGCTCCATCACCCGGTTGAGGGCAGTGAGGGCAGGGTGTGGGTGTTTGGTCACCCCATGGGACATCGAAGCTGCAGGACATGGGGCCCCGTGCCTGCACAAGCCCACTGGGGTACACCCAGCCAGCACCCTGACTGTGGGTGCTCCCCTCCGCACTGCCCAGCCTCGCCACCCCCGCAGCCCCTGTGAGTCAGCGGGCGCGTTCCTAGGGCAGGAGGGGACGTGAGCGCTGCAGGGACAGGCCGGCTGCGTCACCCCTCTAGCTCCCACGCCTGCGGCTGGGGCGGCCCAGCTCCAAGCTGAAACTTGCCTGACTAATTACAGGGGAGATGAGGACTTCAGAGGATTTACATTCCTCCCAGGCCACACCTGGGAAATAACTTTCACCGTCAGCCAGTTCCTGAGAAATAACTTTCCACCTGCGCAGCCCAGCCACAGCCCTGCCCAGGGAGCCTGGCAGGCTCAGACGGGTTTGGGGGCTCCCATCAGCCCCATCTCAGGTTTGCCGTGGTGCTGCAGACAGCCCTGTCCCCTCTCCTGCTGCCCTGGCAGCTCCCGCAGGCTCCAGGCAGGGCTGGTGCCTTCGTTCCTTGTGTGGGGTGCGGTGCAGCTCAGTGCCCCGCCGCGGCTGGGTCTGATCGCATTTCTCCAAGGGGTCAGAGCCTGTGGGTCTTGGTGACTGGAAGATGGGGGGGTTTGCACCAGCGTCCCCAAGAGATTGGAGCCTCATGAGCCAGGCCCTTGACCTTTGCTTTGGCTGGGGACAGCTCCCTGATGACTGCCTGGGACCCAGGGCTTGGCTCCAGGGCTGTTGTGAGGGTCGGGGGGCTCGTGGGACTCGCTGGGACAGAGGGTCCATGTCTGCTCAGAGCAGTTCCGTCTGCCAGCAGCCTGCAGGCAGCCAGCGTTCCCCAAATTACAGACAGGGCTGGACCTGCCGAGCCCCTTCGGACACATCCCGTCCCTCCTGGCTGGTAAACCAGTGGGTAAGGACCTGAATCCCTCCCGTCCCCCATGCCCTTCCCTGTCCCCCATGAACACAGAGAGATGCAGGCAGCCGGTTCCCTGAACCAGCTTTGCTGCACAGCCCTTGCTTTGTCCTCCAGCCACCGCCAGGTTTCCCACCCTGTGCCAGTGTCCCAGAGTTGAGGCCACTGTGGGATTGCTGGCATGCCAGGACTGCCGTCCTGCTGCAGGCTCTGTCCGGTGCATGCCACAGCAGCCTGGGCTGAGCACCAGCAAAAGCTGTCGCAGGAATGTGAGCATTACTGCAGCAAGGCTCTGTGCCCAGCACTGGCCCATGGTTCATTGAAAGACCAGGGACAAGGTTGACGCCAGCTGGGCCAGTGCGGCACGCGGTGCAGAGCCAGCACCGCCAGCCAGGCAGCAAGCCCTTTGTGTCCTGCAGCACAGGCCCTGGGCATTGGGGCTCCACGCATGCCATGCATGGCATGTGGGTCCCGCGGCATGGGGCTACCCTGCGCTCAGACTGCGGTTCCCTGCCTGTGTCCCCTCCCCGTGTCCCTCACTCTGCAGATGGGGCGCTGGGACCGCCACGACCAACCAACCCTGCCAGGGTTTGGAGCATCGGCTCTGCAGGGTCCCGGGGCTGTCGGCCGCAGGCCAGCGTGGGGTAACAGAGGCCATTTTGGCCTCCACCACCTCCTGGGAGCTGCTGGGAACGGGCGGCGTCAGCACAGCACCAAGTCCAAGGTGTTTTGCAAGCAGGAGGGAGCGGGTGGTTTCCTTATTAGGCAGCGCAGCGGCGGCGTCTCCCCGGGGCGAGCAGGCGGTGGGGCGGCACACCCGGCTGGCAGCGCCCGCGAGGGCGGCAGCGGCGCTGACGCGGGAGATGGGAACGCGCGGGCAGGCCCCCGCCTCGCTAATCACAGCCCGGCGCTGGGCGTGGGGGCAAGCCAGGGCAGGGACGCGGCAGTGCGGCCGTGTCAGCTGAAACAACACCGGGCTGACGCACCTGCAATTTAGCCCATTGCCCGCCGGCCCCGGGGGTCTCCTGCCCCGGGGGCTGCATGCTGGGGGCTGCTGGGCAGCCCCCGTCCCCTGGGTTGTGTTTGCTTCCAGTGAGGCTGATGGGCTCAGAAAGAGCCCCAGGCAGGGAAGGCTGCGGGGGGGATTTACTCCTGCTCCTGGTTAAGGAGCAAAGACAAAGACTGAGATTCAGCCAGAGCCTGTCCTGGAGCTGGGGGGTGATGGGGGACCGGGGAGCTGGGCAGCGTCTCCACCTCAGCCCCATGGGTTTCACCCAAACTCAGCCCCAGCCTGCTGAGAACCTGCTGCTGGGCCAGGGTGCTGCAGCCTCGGGGACAACACCGGCCCCGGCACCCGGAGCCTGGGCTCCCCTGCACCCCCAAAACCTGCTCGATCCGCCAGCCCTTCCTGCTTCACGCCAGACCCGCTGCCGCGGCTCTACCTGCCAGCGAGCGCAAGGCTGCGCCCATGACATGAGCGCAGCAAAAACTGCAGCGGAGCTGCTTGCGGAAAGGTGACGGCTCCATCTTGACCTGGCTGTCCAGGGAAGCCCCATGCCACAGCGTGAGCACGTGGCGGCTGAGCAGTGCCGTTACGGCAACGCCGGTGCTCAGGGGCCACAGCAAACACCCCCCTGCAGAGAAGGGCTTCGGGGCCAGATACAGATGGAGCAGCCAGAAGGCCCCAGCCCACACTGTTGCCTGCAGATGCCTCAGCGGGGAGAGCTGAGGGGATTCAGGGTCCCCTGGGGAGGGCACATCCCTGGGGTCATCTCTGGGGTGCTGCTGCTGGGTGAGGCCTGGCAGGTCTGCAGGCAGATGGGTGCTTGGCTCCCTGACATCTTGTAGCCAAAAGAAGGGGCTGTGGCCGAGCTGTTTTCCAGCTGAACCCCCAAGGCACAGCCTGCCAAGGTTTCCCTGTCCGCCTGCCGGGCCAGCACACGCTGGCCTGCCAAGATAAGGGGCCCGAGCGGCCGTGTGCTGCCTGGCGCCATGGGACAAGCTAAACACGCTGCTCCTGCACCCCTGGGGTGCCAGGAGAGCCCCAGGCAACGTGAGCGGGCATGGGACAGCCAGGCAGCTGCAGGATGTGGCAGCAAACGTGAGCTGTGGCTCTGGGCTTTGCAGCCATGGTGCTCCAAAGGACTCAGGGACGCCAGGGCCTGGGGTCCCCAAAAGTGCCCCTCTGCCACTGCAGCCTGTGCTCTCAGCTGTGCCCGCAAAGCTCCCCCTTCCCCGGGGCCGGCCTGCCCCCGTTCAGTCCGGGTTTTGGGAGCCAGAGCGCCGGGACCCCGGCGCGTGGGCAGCCCCGCTGCCGGCCCCCATCCCGGCTAGGCAGGGTGGGGCCGCGGCCCGGTGTTTTGTAAGAGGCAGATCTCTGCTGCGCCAGGCGTCGTGCGGGGCCGGGGCGGGCAGGGCTGGGCTCTGCCAGCCGCGGGAGGGAGGGCTGGCCAGCGGCCAGTGTTTGGCCCTCGGGGAGTTGCCGTGTGTAGGCAGGGATGAGTGTGCCTGGCCGTGGGGCAGGGAAGGGGCAGGGCGGAGAGGCTGGAGGTGGGCGGGGACGTGCTCGCACCCCTCGCAGGTTTTGCCTTGTAAGTGAAATAGGAACTGGAGCAAGGCAGATGCCGACCGAGGCATTTGGCCTGACCTGCCCCTCTCTCTGCTCAGGTCAGCAGAGCGGGGACAGCCAGGCTCTGCCTTGTGCTCGCCATTTCTGCTGCTGTTACCCCAAAAAGCTCCCGTCCCTTTGCCCCTGGGTCAGTGAGAGGTGGATTCAGCCCGGTGTCCTCTCCCTGTCACACCAGGGCAGGGTAGGATGCCTGAGCCTATCTGCAAGCCGGGCTGGTCGCGCGGCAGAGCTGGTTCCTCCCTTGGCCTGAGCGGGAGGGTAACCCCCGGCCCGGGCTGAGATGCACGGGGCCGTGCAAGGCAGGCAGCAATGCTCCAGGGAGGGAAGGGGCTGCACAGCAAGCATCTTCCCCTCTGCCCTGGCCGTGCCAGAACAGGGGACTCTGCTTTGGTCCCCATCGTGCAAGGCAGCGCCAGCAGCAGGGGGCTGGGGCAGGGGGGCACCTGGGAGGAGGGTCTCAGTGCTCTTGCCAGTGCATTCAGGGTATCCTCACAGCCGGGTGCCCAGAACGGCAGGAAAGGGCGCAGACTGGGCCGACCTGTGTCTGCAGACCTCGCCAGTGCCTGTGCTAGTGCTCTCACACGCCAGGAGCCCAGCTCAGCAAGGCCCTGCCTGGCCCACAAGAATTCCAGCAAGGGCCCTTCCCGGGGTCTCTCTGTGGTCCAGATTCTTTCCCTGGCACGGAGCAGGGAACTCCCTCCAGGCTTGGGTGAAGCTGCCTGGCTCAGCCGGGGTGGAGAGGGAAGACGTGAGCAGGGGGACTGCAAGGCAGGACTGCCACATTGCCCCCACCCAGCTGAACAGAGGCAGGCAGGGCTGGAGCCATGCAGGAGGAGCAGCGGGAGATGTGCTACGTCCCTGGCTGGACCCCCGTGTCCCGGGCTGTTCCTCCACCACTGTATCCCAGCGAGGGAGCGGCAGGAGCAAAACCTGGCACCTTTGCCCCTTCCCACGGCACCCAGAGCAGCTCTCTGTCCCCACAGCATGTCCCAGGTGTGAGAAACTGCAGAAAAGCAGGACGTGCCTGGCATGAGCACGTTTGCTGGCCTGTGCAAACAGGCCGTGCCGGGGCCGACACACAGAGCTGCTGTGCAGGCTCCCTCTGCCCTGGCACAGCCCGATGCCGAGGCTCTGAGTCAGCCCACCGCTGACTGCGCCTCGTGCCGGCAGCGCCGCGCTCCCGTCCTCCATTAGGAGAGACTGAATGTAAAAACCCGTCATGGCTCTCCCTGTCCCAGCTTCTCAAGCTGCGCCTGTCGCCTGCTCTGGGCCCCTCCGCTGCAGAAAACCCTTCAGACTTGCTCCCCGTTACTAAGCAAGGGAGAGAACAGCCCTGGGGGGCCCAGAGATGGCTCTGGGGACAGTGTGGCCCAGGCACAGGGGTCACCGTGTCTCAGAGCAGCGGCTCTGCTCTCCACCAGACACCCACAGAGCCGCTGGGGACCCCGGGAAGCCCTGGCAGGGTCTGCACTGCCCAGGAACAGCCCAGCCCCGAGCAGGCTGGGGTGGGCGTTTATCTGATGCCTTCCGTGCAATGCCTTCCCAACTGTGCACGGGGGCCTGAACCTCGGCCAGGGGATCCCCGTGGGTGCAGGACGGGCCTCATCCTGGCCCCGAGGGAATGACACGGGAACTGGCCAGGGCTGCACTGGAGGGTGTTGTACCCCTTCTCTGCAGGAAACCCATGGGAACCCCCAGCCCCTGGACAACTCCCCCAGCACCTCTGCACCACCATGCAAGGGCTGGGTCCAAGTCCGGAGGGACGGAGCAGCTTGGGCTGCAGCCCCCCCGCCCTGCTGGGGCTCCCACAGCCCATCCGGCGTGGGCATGGCGTGAGGCCGGCCACGGAGACGTGCCCAGCCAGGGGAAGCAGCCTCGGCCCCCGCTGCTCCTGCACGAGTGCAGGCAGGGAAAGGCTGAGCCGGGCTGTGGGCCAGGCTTGTGGGGCTCGGCAGCCTCAGCAGCTTGGCTGGGCTGGGCTGGGCCGGGCTGGGCCCCGGTGCTTAGACCTCTCCTGGCACCTCGCGGAGAGCAGAGGTTTCACAGCCGGCGC
Organism: Phaethon aethereus; assembly: GCF_964289735.1. Classification (NCBI taxonomy): domain Eukaryota; kingdom Metazoa; phylum Chordata; class Aves; order Phaethontiformes; family Phaethontidae; genus Phaethon; species Phaethon aethereus. Next base: position 6,582,547 of record NC_138601.1, read on the forward strand.
TGGGAAAGGCGAAGGCTGAGCAGCCGGGAGGAAGGTCCCTGCCAGGGGAAGGGCGAGCGCAGCAGCGGGAGGGAGGGAGGGTGAGTAACACCCTTCGGAAGCAGTGATTGTAGTACAGCAGGAGCCAGGCTGGGCACCGGGGTCACTGGGTTAGACAGGAATCGGGACGTGCCCGCAGACGGCCCTCGCAGGGCATCGCAGGGGAGAGGGCTGCGCCGGGACACGCTGCGGTGTTGGGGAGGATGCACTTGAAACCCCCCCGGGAATGTCTGTTACAGCGTGTCCGGCGCCTCCGTCCCAGGCGCATCCGACAGACAGACTGGTATCGCAGAGAGCATCCCGCAGGCCACGGCCCCAGGCAGAGATCGGCTCGCTTGCTCATTACGTAAACACTTCCAGGGTTTGCAAACTTTGGGACGTGAATTGCCAGGAATAGCTGTGTAAGGAAAGGGGATGTGGTACTTAAGCAAACGGTCTGGGATTCCCTGCGCTGCCTCTGGCCCCGTGACAGCTGGGCTCACCCCGGCCATGCCTCAGCTCTTTCCAGGAGCTGGTTAATCACCAGGGCTAACATCTGTCAGTGCTGCCTTCGCTGATTAATGGGATCAAATACCGTACATCAAAAATCCAGCTCATCCTGAATCCAAGTCTGTGCCGTCACAGAGGCTGCAGGAAGGATGTTAGAGAAGAAAATCTGGTTTCTAGGAATGTCCCAGCCCAGAGGGCATTTCTGAGCTGCGGGAGAAGCCGTAAAGCCAAATGCCGGGATGATTCCTTCCTTTCTTCTACACTTCCCAGGTGTATCAGAGGGGCATGACCCCACCTCAGAGCACAGGGTGAAATGGCCTTGCAGGACTCAAAAGGGAGAGACCTGCAGTAACCCAGGGCTGGTTGCCCACCTAAGAGCACCCGAAAGCACCTGGAACCACTGTTGCAGCACCCTTGCGCACAGGGTTGAGCCGCATCGCCCCAGGGTCTCAGGGCCTGTCGTGCTGCACACACACAGCTGCACGTGCGCGTTTCCCCCTGAACTCCTCGGGTCCAGCAAGAGCACAGATGCTGGGCAGCCCCTGCCCTCGCCACCAGCACGTTTCCTCATCTCAGGGGCCCTCTGCGGTCCGTGTGTACCACTCACTGCTGAAGGACAAGATGGTTTCCAGAAGCCCAAAGCATGACTGCAGAGCCTTGGCTGTGACTGAGGGGACGGTAACACAGGAGTCACAGGACACCGACTACTCTGGGCCCTCTCTGCTCCTCCCGATGACCCTAAAACAAACCTGGCACTCACCAGACATTGCGATGGCCCCACGCACTGTGATTTTCCTCACAGGAAAGCCAGTGTTCAGCCTGGAGGGGATAGAGAGGGAGGGTTATTTGCCAGGCAGTCGGTGCTACCTGCTGAGCTGCTCTTGCAAAGGAGATCAGCATTGCCATCTCGTGGGGAGCCCGGGACCAACGTCTCCCCGGGAGGAGGCACCTCCTCAGGCGAGCAGGGAGGCAGGAGTCGGGACCAAGCACCCAAAGATGGAGAGAGGTGAGGAGGGTGAAGGGGCCTCAGCCGGTGCCCAGCTGAAGCCACCCGAGACTGCAGGCGCCTGCTCTGAATCCTGCTCTGAAGGACGAAAAATTGATGTTAACATTTCCCTGGTAGCGTTCAGCCCATCACCAGCCGTGGGCTTAGCTCTGGTGCCTGACACACACTCGCCTCTCTCGATATTTTACCAAAGGCTCTGGAGGTCCAGTGGCGAGGATGCAAACCCTGACGTATCGTACGGACACTGTGAATCTGCAGCGACGCTGATAAATTGACTCTTTGGGGCATCCTGGGCGTCCTGGCTCAGCTGTGAGACCAGTCAGCACACCAACAGACATAAGACAGGAGGTACCAATGACTCTGTTCGAGTGTTTGGCATTGAATACGATAAACAGTCCCTTTGCTGTAGTAAGGACTTTGAAACGCCAGCAGAAAGATGCGGTGTACATGTCTAAATGCTCCTCTGCTGTCTGGGTACAACACCATGCACTACTAGAGACGGTTCCTTTTCTGGGACAGAAGGAAAATCTGAACAGAAAATGAGGAGAGAGAAGAGCCATCTGCTTGTTCATGATGGTTGTGGAGCAAATTCACATTTTAATGAAAATTTAAGCCAGTTCTCCAACTGATCTTTCACATACGGACATTCAAAAGTGACAGATGCTTCAGAAACAACAGGGAGACACTGAAATACAGCAACACAAATTATTCCTTCTACCTAGTGCAAGATAAACAACTTGCCTTTATCTTAAATAAAGCCCCCCAGTATGATGCAACATCCAAACCATGTAATGGCTGCCAGGACCCACAGATGGCAGCACACCCAGATGCCAATAACCTGTCAAAAATACACAGCATTTCAGAGATGGCTTCCCAAAGCAGGGCAGGAACACCTACACAGTGAGAGCTGAGGCCGCAGGAGATCTAAAAGGAGCTCATAAGATCCAGGGTAAACGATCCACAGCCAAACAGACGCAACGCAATAGACCCATGCCTCCCTGGGGGCAATATTCCCGCTCTGTATGCAGCTCTAACCCTCTCCCAGAGGAGAGTTTACACTCCGTCTGGATCTGCATGGCTGTTGACCCCATTAATTGTGTAGGAGATTTAGTGTTCTTCATATCTGGGGTTTCAGTGTATTTTTAGAACATGTAATACATCTTTGTGCTGGATGTTCATCTGCCAGCAGCCCGCGCTCTGCATTGTGCTGAGCCAGTGCTGGGAGACACTTGTCACTTTGCAAGGGGTTTTTAGATACACAACAGGCACCAGGAAAGCAATAAATTGTCTTTCTTTAGCAGTTCATACTGAACCCTGAGACCCAGGGTCCTGGCCCCCAAATTAGGACTTGGAAGCAGGATTAAACACATCGGCTTTTGAAGTACACTCGGTCGCATCTCCATCCACAGGGCTTCGAGGAAAGGACCAGACCTGAGATCGCCAGTTCCCACTGACCAGCGACCGGGGCTCTGAGGCAACGACTGGCAGCTTCATGCAGCAGTCCTGGAGCTCTTGGGCAGCACAGGCCCTAAGCCAGCAGCTGACATGGTCCCCAAGGGACCCCTGCTCCAGGTCACATTTGAGCTTGTTGCTCTGCTGAGCTGACTCCTGAAAACACCTTTGTCTCAGCACATTACAAAAGGCCAAAGACTGCTCCTTTTCCAGGCACCATGACCAGGGTTACTGGGATGTTCCCAACTGAGCCAGGCCATCATGATCCCTCAGCTATGCAGCACAGACGGGAACCGGAGAGGCGATGAGCCCATGCCAGCCATGCTGTGCCAGCCATGCAGGACAGACAGCAAAGAGGGAGTGAGCTCACCCTGCAAGGAGGACTTAAGTGTGCCAAGGTCTGACTGACTGAGTTGAAACGCAGTAAGTGCAAGGGGACTTATGTTTAAAAAGCTTCCTTTTCTGGCAGATTTGGGTGGTATCTTGAACATTTCCCTTTGGCATCAAACAGCCCCCAGGCCCCTGCTCAAGAACATTGTGTTCTGCAGCACCCTGTTGTCCTTGGAGCATCTCCCTGCCAAGCAGCCTTGGAAAACGAGTACAGAAGCCTGATTCCTATCTGCATATGGCGCTCTACTTGCTTCAAGTGTGGCTGTCATTATGGTGACAGCTGAGTGACAAACGTACATCCACAGGCAAGCTCTCCAGTCTGAGCCCAAGTCTTCTCAGGCTGGAGCTTGTAGAGAAGTCATGCACAAAGCTCCGTAGCGGTGCAGCTATGGAGCACAGGGTGGATAAACTGGCCTGCGCTGAGCCCAGCGAGGCCAAACCCCAATAGCAAGGGCCCACACAAGGTGACTGGGAACGGGATGAGGCAGTGCCACCCCCAGGCCGGCAGTGCAAGGGACTGCTGTGCGTTTTGATCATCGGGAGGTAAAGTGCCTGACTGGCAGACACCCAGGCCCTCTCCTCAGGACGCGGGCTGGCGAGCAAACGTCTCGTGCACCCACAGGAGCCCCATGGGCCTCGGTGACACCTCTGACGCCATTCAGCCTTCCAGCAGTTTTTGGCTGTCGCGCCATAGAGACGCGAGGACTGGGGGACATGGCCGACCAAACTGCATCTCGCTGCTGCTGGCTCCCGCTCCTGCGTCCGGCCGGAAGGTGCTGCAGCCGGTCACCACTGCCGCAGGACAAGGCGCGGGGACGCAGCAGGCCCAGCAGGGAGGGAGCCCGGGCACTGCTCTGCACAGGGGCTCCCGTCCCACCTCGGGACGGTGTCCCAGCCCCGAGGCCCCGATCCCGCCCTGCACCCGGGCTTGTGTCACACACCCCGGGGACCGGGCCCCACGCCGGGACGCTGCTGCCCCAGCCCCGCAGCCCGGCCAGCCCGCCGCAGAACTGCGCCCAGCGAGCTGCCAAGGGGGCAGAGGGCGGCGGGAAGGAATCGCGGGGCCGGGGGCGGCGGGACCGGGGAGAGGGCGGCGGGACCGGGGCGGGCGCGGCCCTCGGGGGCCCCCGCGGCCCGGGCACGGCGCGGACCCAGGCCCCGCCAGGCGCCCGCCGCACTGCGCACGCGCCGCCCCGCGCGACGTCGGCCCCCCCCCGCCCGGGCCTCGGCCGCGCATGCGCCCGACGACTCTCGCGCTAGCCGGGGCGCGGCCACGCTCACCCGTGCGGCGTGACGCCCCCGCGCGGCGGCCAATCACCGCCCTCGCTTCCCGTGCGTGCTGGCGTCACACGGAGGCGGTATATAAGCGGGCGGCGCCAGTCCCGCCCCCCTGACAGCGTCTCGAGCCGCCGCCGCGAGAGCATCCTCCGCCGAGAGCCGCTCGCACCGCCGCCGCCCCGCCGTCTCCGCCGCCGCCGCCTCCGCCGAGGGAAGGGAAGCGTATCGTATGTCCGCTATCCAGAACCTCCAACCCTTTGGTGAGGCCCTTTGTGCGGCGGCGGGACCGGGCCGGGCCGGGGGAGCGGCCTGGCGGCCCCGCCCTGGGGCGGCCCCGCCCCGTGGCGCAGTTGCTATTCCCGGGGCCGGTTGCGTCAGCCGCCGGGGTGGGGCGGGGGGCGGGTCCCGTCTCTGACGGGCGGGCGGGCTGGCCAATGGGGAGCGCGGCGGGGCGGGGCGGTGGCGGGCCGGGGTCTGACGGGCGCTCTCCGCAGACCCCTTTGCTGATGCAAGTAAGGGTGATGACCTGCTCCCTGCCGGCACTGAGGACTACATCCATATAAGGATCCAGCAGCGGAACGGCAGGAAGACCCTCACCACTGTCCAGGGCATCGCGGATGATTACGATAAAAAGAAACTGGTGAAGGCCTTCAAAAAGGTGGGTGCTGCGGCGGGGCGCGGGGGAGCCCGCCGCGCCGGCACTGCGGCGTTGGCGATGTGCGTTGTGCTGAGGAGGCCTTTCTCTCCTTTGTAGAAGTTTGCCTGCAATGGTACTGTAATTGAACACCCGGAATATGGAGAAGTGATTCAGTTGCAAGGTGACCAGCGCAAGAACATATGCCAGTTCCTCGTAGAGGTAGGATGGTTTTGGTCTGCTGTGCGTGCTGGCTAAATTTTAGGCTAAAAATGAGTCTCTATTTTAATAACCATGCAGGTGGTAATTTTCTTAGTGTTAAAAGAGCAGGCTGATAGAGGAAGGTCTTTTTTCTGTTCTTGAAATTCTTGCTTCAGGCGAATACCATCCAGCAGGGTTTTGCACTTGCAGTCTAATCTTCATTCCATACTTTAGGGGGGAGCAGGAATTTGACGGTTCTACAGCATCCGCAGCATAGACGGCGTCTGGATGCGCGCAGAGGACTGTCTGCCTTGATGTGCTGTAAGGTGCATTTTCTTTCTTGCAGATTGGACTGGCTAAAGACGACCAGCTGAAAGTCCATGGGTTTTAAGTGCCTGTGGGTCACTGAAGCTTTATGCAAGAAGATTTCCTTACCATGAAATTCCCATCTGTCCCTTGTCATAAGTTTAAAACCAGCCGGTTTGTGTAATGTAATGATTTTGGGTCCACTGTTCAGTCTGGACTAGTGTAATTCAGTGATGTAATAAACTGACAAGAGCCCATGCTATCTCGTCTTGCTGTCCCTCATTTAACAGAGGTAAATCGGGCATCTGGCATGGTCCAGCCTGAAGCTAAAAGTAACCAGATGTTCCAAGCTAAGCCAAGGGACTCAGCCTGTCAGTCCAGAGACTGTCCGGATCGCTCCTCGGTCCAGCTGCTCTTCCATTCCGATGGACGGTAATTCTGGTGGTGCCTGCCGCGGTCCTGAACGGAGCGAGGCCCCGAGCGTGAGCTGTGACATGGCACGGGGAGATAGTGCCTTCCCTCTAGGCAGTGCTGGCTCCTGGTGGCAGAGGGATTTGGGGAAGCTTGAATTTGAACAAGAGGAGCAACTGAAGAGTGACTTCAAGGCTGGATGGCTGCAGTTCAGGCCTGGCAGGTGCTGGTACCCTCCAAGCCCCAGATGCCGGGCTGACATGCTCAAAGGAACCGTTACCTTGGGTTAAACTTTTGACAAGGGATCAATTTCGGACTAATGTAACGAGTATCATTGCAGATAGAGCCACAGAGCTCATGTGTTACTAGCAACTGCTGCCTAATGCCCTGTGAAGTAACAGATCTTTGGTTTCATTTTTAATGTTTTATGTAATGTATTTAAAGTCTTATTTAAATAAAAATGGTTTTCAAAAGCATTTGCTTGGTGGATTCAGTTGCATTTTAGAGCCAGCATGCTTCACTTTCTGTAAGGGATGACACTAGTGCTCTCGGCGCCAAGCCCAGGGGCCTTCCCTCACTGGTGGGAGCGTGAGCGGCTCCGTGGCACTGAGGTGGGACGGGTACCCCCCGGCAGCGCACAGGGTCTTGGGGAGCACTTCCCTGTGTGACCCGGGAAGACGGAGCAGTGTTGGAGTAAAACGGCCTGCACGCGGGTGGGGGAGTCATTCCCTTCCTGGGCCACAGTTCGTTAACCCTCATGCCAGGTCTTGTGCTCGCTGTGTTCCTGTAAGCCCGGCCGGGGCGGTCGGCACCTGCTGCCGGAGAGAAACCAGGGCGGCGGAGAGGGGCCACCTCTGCCACCGGGCCCAGGCTTGACCGGGGGAGGGGCCTGTTTCCCCGCCGAGCTTAGGAGCACCCCAGGAAGCAAGGAAGAAGTCGCCTCAGGAAGAACGTGCCCTTTCAGCGCAGCTGTGGTTGTGGGCGCTGGCGCTGCCTTCTGCAGAAGAGCAAGACCAAACGTACTAAAATCTGTAAGAAAGGGCGCGGGAAGTCGCGAGCACCCCTCGGCGCCCCAGCCCTGTTCGTCCCACGGCAGGCGATGCTGCGGCTGCAGACGTGAGCCTGCCTGGTGCCGCGGCCGTTGGGTGAGGCTCGCGTGCAGCCTGCGCGGTGGCGGGGGCTGCCTGGGCGGCCACTTGCACTGCTGGCAGCTTTCTAAGAACAGTGTTGCTCGTTCGCTCGCTGCCTGCGACCACCCTGACTTCCCACCCCTCCTCCGTGCGCTGCGGCGGAGCGCTCCGATCACTTCGCTGCCGTTCACTTCCTTCCCTGGGAGACTTTGCTCTTGGAAACCAAACTGCCGCAATTATGCAGAGAGAAGGCAGGTGACCTCAAGCCCTGCCTGCGCCGTGGAGAGCGGGTGCGGGCAGCCTCGAGGCCGGCACTCACTCTGGGATGCGTGTACGTGCCTGCAGCCTGACGCGGCACGATCTCCGGTCTGCTGCTGCTCCCAAAATTCAGCTTCCCCTGCCTGCACCGAGGCCTTTCTCCCCGCTGGGGTGTGCCTGGCTGCTCGCAGCCGTTCAGACGCAAGAGGGAGGCACCGCGTCGGCCCAGCGATCCAGGAGAGCCGGGCCTGGCTGGCATGAGGCGAGGGACGCCATAAGCACGCCATCATAAGCACTGGCTTTGCTAGGCCCGTCCTGCTGAGGTGCGGCCGGGGCTGGGAGGAGGGAGCAGCCCGAGCGCTCGCAGGTCCGGCTGCAAACCTGCGTCAAGGGACGGCCGAGCCCATCGCGCTGGAGGAAGCGGCCGCCATGTCTCCGTCACCCTGACGGCTCATTTGGCCCAGATTGAGCCATTAAGAGGCAGAAATTGCAAAACAATTTGTTTGTTCCTCGCAAAAAGCGCTCCGCAGAGCGAGCAATCGATGGCTGCGGCGCACGGGCGGTGCCAGGGCACTGCTGCCTTCCTGCCCATTCAAAGCCCATTTGTTCCGACGGAGCGCCGACGCCGTTCTTCCCAAAGGCAGCAAGCGCCGGGCGCGCGGGCTGACAGCACCCGGCCCCTGCCCCATCACTCAGGCGTGTTTTATTGAAGGCGTGAAACAAATGTTCTCTACAAATACGACGAGGTGAAGGTAAACAGGGGCCAGAGGAACTATCGACGTTGAAAGAAAAGGCAGGGATTTACCGGGGGGTGCTGGGGCAGGCGGTGCGCGGCAGCCGGGGCGTCACTGAGCCTTGGGGTGGGCATCGCGTGCCCCCAGCAGAGCGCCGGGGTCCGTCACCGCGCACAGAGGCAGCGAGCAGTGCCCACCCCCTCCATGACACCCCAAAGCTTTTTGGGGTGGGGGGATTGACGCAGAGCTGCCGAAACGGGCTGCTCCGGGGGGTGTGTCCCGGCAAAGGGCACAGCTCCCAGCGCCATGCCCGTCCTGGCTGCGTGCTCCACCGCGCCCAAGCAGACGGCGACGCAGCTCCCCGGGGTCCCCCAGACGCTGGCGGGGAGCCCCCGGCGCCAGCGTGTTTGTAACTGGGGGCAAAGATGTCTCAGCTGGTGCCAGCCTACGGCCGGGCGAGCGTGGCAGCGGCAGCCGGAGCCACACCGCGGGGCTGGGCACGGCGTGGCCACACGCAGCCGGGGCTCCCCGGCCAGCGCACCCCCAGCCCCCGCACACAGGGCTCACCGCAGCCGGCGCACGGCACAGTGACGGCGACGGCGCACACGCACACACCCCCCGATGGGGACAACGGCCCCATATGTTGTCAGTCAGTATCACACACACGCACACGCCCCCCTTTATAGCTACATGTACGTATACATATGTACACACACGGACGTAGGTATGTAGATAGATAGCTATGTGTGTATACACACACAGGTATATATGTAGACACACACATATATATCCATATATATATATACTAGCTATAGTATAGCTTATGTATCTAGCTCAATATGTACATATATGCATATGGATATGTATAGATACATTTAGATACAGCCACACATGTGCATGCACATATGTTTATGTGGATGGAAACTATATGGGGCAACTGGCCCCAGTGGTATGTCTGTATGTGTCTGTGTATACACATATATACATAAATACACACACATACATATGTACATCGATAGGTACACATATACATGCACAGTGACACACATATATACATGTGTGTACATGCCTGCAGCCCGACGCCACGCAGTCTTTGGTCTGTTTCTGCCACTTGCCCCATATAGTCTCCACACACACAAATATATACACAGAGCCACACATATATGTGTGTATACACACACACACACACACACAGAGGCAAATTGTCCCATATAAACATAGCTGTGTGCCCCATAGAGTCACCATCCATATGAACTTACATGCGAGCCTGTTGTGCACACGTGTGCATGCGTGTGCGTTCTCTCTCCCCTCCCCCCCCGCTAAATCTAGTCTATATAACATATTATGTGCATTTGTGTGTTCAGAGAGAGAGCACGAGCATGCAAGTATATATGTAGGTCATTATGTAGCTATAGATTTACCTAGCGATACATGGATTTATCTCTGTGTGTGCGTGTGTGTATACATAGACATAAATTTATATACGCATGCATGTAACCATGGCAAATTGCCCCATATATGCTCCACCCATATATCACAGAATCACAGAATCACTAGGTTGGAAAGGACCTTTAAGATCATCAAGTCCAACCATTAATCCAGAACCACCATGTCCCCTAAACCATGTCCTGAAGTGCCACATCCACACGTTTTTTGAACACTTCCAGGGATGGCGACTCCACCACCTCCCTGGGCAGCCTGTTCCAATGCCTGACCGCCCTCTCAGTGAAGAAATTTTTCCTAATATCCAATCTAAACCTCCCCTGGCGCAACTTGAGGCCATTTCCTCTTGTCCTATCACTAGTTACTTGGGAGAAGAGACCAACACCCTTGTCACCACAACCCCCTTTCAGGCAGTTGTAGAGAGCGATGAGGGCTCCCCTCAGCCTCCTCTTCTCCAGACTAAACACCCCCAGTTCCCTCAGCCGCTCCTCATAAGACATGTGCTCCAGATCCCTCACCAGCTTCGTTGCCCTTCTCTGGACACGCTCCAGCACCTCAACATCCTTCTTGTAGTGAGGGGCCCAAAACTGAACACAGGATTCAAGCTGCGGCCTCACCAGTGCCGAGTACAGGGGCACGATCCCTGCCCTGCTCCTGCTGGCCACACTATTCCTGATACAGGCCAGGACGCTGTTGGCCTTCTTGGCCACCTGGGCACACTGCCGGCTCATGTTCATGGCTGTCAACCAGCACCCCCAGGTCCCTTTCCGCCGGGCAGCTCTCCAGCCACTCCTCCCCAAGCCTGTAGCGTTGCATGGGGTTGTTGTGGCCAAAGTGCAGGACCCTGCACTTGGCCTTATTAAACCTCATACAGTTGGCCTCTGCCCATTGATCCAGCCTGTCCAGATCCCTCTGCAGAGCCCTCCGACCCTCCAGCAGATCAACACTCCCACTCAGCTTGGTGTCATCTGCAAACTTACTGAGGGAGCACTCGATTCAAAAGTGTGTATATAGATACACACTTTCACACACACACACGTATATATGTTTAAGTGTGTGTGCGTGCACACATGTATATTTATAACTATATCTGTAGCTATATCTTTTTATCTCTAGGTATACCTCCCTCCATTTATAGCTAGATGTAGCTGTGCATCCGTTGTGTATGAATAAGCTGTGTATGCATTCAGTTATGTATTTAGACAGATATAAATTATACACGCACACACATCGGTATATAAGCATACATAGTGCTGCGGCCAGTTGCTCCATACAGTCTCGTTGCAAACCAACCAACCTACACCCATACAGCTGATGTGCTCTCGCTCTCTAAGTGCACCTATAGATATGTGTGGGCATCTACCCATGCATGAACGCCTATACGACAGAGAGACAAACCGACCGCAGGGGGCCAGTTGCCACCCCCCCAGCTCCAGCTCTCTCGCTCTGGCTAGATCTACACTCACGTATGCACCTATATATACAGCTGCACCTACAGCTGTATCTTTTAGCTAGTTAGTTATACACACATGTCTATATGTATCTACATGCATAAATAGCTGCATGTATGTGTGTGTATATATATATATGAAGGTATATACAGGGCTCTATATGTAAGTATATCTATGTATATTTGTATACATACACCTGTATGTGCATGCATGCGTGTACGTTCAGCTAGATAAACAGCTCTCCTTTTCTGTATACATACATGCAGCCGAGGCCGAGTACCCTGAAGGTAGCTCTACCTAGCTTTGTATTTATGGATGGCCACATGTAGCTACTTATGAACATACCTATAGATGTACACGTGTACCTATATCTGTCTGTATGTATATGCATGCGTCTGTGTATGGGTATATATGGATATATGTCTATCAATCTATGCATGTATGTTTTCAAATATTGTTGTATGTGCTCTATACATCTATGTATGTATACAGACACATACATGTTTATATCTACATCTATACCCAGATATGTTTATATGTATGTATACACATACATATCTGTATGTATGTATACATTGATCTGTGTGTGTGTGTATATAAAATACACAAATGTAGGTAGGTAGCTATGGATAGATGAGGGTTATGCATTTACCTATGCGTACATATAGCCACGGCCAATTGCCTCGTGTATGCTCCAGCCATATATGTGTGTGTGTGTACACATATGTACACACACAGACACGCACCCCTACAGCCCCCGTGCGTGTCTGTGTGCCCGCGGGTGTACCGGTGCGCACACGCGTGCCCGCGGGGCTGCCGCGGGGCTCTGCGGGTGGGTGCGGAGCCGCCCCGGGGTGGGGCAGCCGCGCCAGCGCCTTTAAAAGCGGGGCCGAGCGCGGCTGCCCTGGACCCAGCCACCCACCGAGCCCCGGAGCCAGCGGGTGAGTCCCGGCGGGGACCGGAGGGGACTCGGGCACCCGCTGGGAGAGAGGGATGGCGAGAGCCTGGGGGCCAAGCGGGAGGGTCGGAAGGGACTTGGGGATGTGCTGGGAGGGACAGGGGGGACTTGGGGCCCGGCGTGCCCTGGGGACACGCACCCCACTCCGCGCCTGGCAGAGGTCAGGGAGCGTCTGGGCGACCGTCATACGGTTTAATTTTCGGTAGCCCGGCAAGGAGCAGGGAGCTGGACGTGACGATCCTTGCGGCTCCCTTCCGACGTGGTTCTCCGACTCCAGGGAACGCGGGGAGCAGCCGGGAGCCGGGGGTGGAGGGGCTTCGGGGACCCGCTTGGAGGGACAGAGGGGCCGTGGGACCCGGCGTGCCGTGGGGGAGAGCACCCCGCTCCCCGCGTGGGTCACCCCTCGCCGCAGGCTGAGCACGTGCCCCCAGTTCGGGGGCTGCAGCCCCTCCGGTCCCCTTCCCCACTCGGTCTCTCTGCAGCCATGAAGGCGAAGGTGTGCGTCAGCCTCATCCTCGCCATCGTGGCGACCGCCTGCCTGTGCCGGCCCGCGGCGGAGGCGCCGGGCACTGCGGGGGACCCCCACCGGCTCCCCGCCAGCCTGGTGCGGCGGGACTGGCCTGAGTCCCTGTCCCAGGAGCAGAAGCACCTCATCTCCCGGTTCCTGCCCCACATCTTCACAGGTACCAGGAGGCACAGGGTGGGCGGCCCTCGGGGGACCCCGAAAGGCACTGCCCAGCCCCCCCCAGCCCCCAGCCCGGGGCAGCTCTAACCGGCTGCCCTTGCCCCGGCAGAGCTGAGTGACCGCAAGAGCTACCTGCGCGGGCACGAGATGGAGGCTCTGCACGACCACTACTACCCCGACTGGATGGACTTCGGCCGCCGCAGCGCTGAGGACTCGGGCGATGCCGCGTAGCCGCTGCGCTGGCCCCACGTGCAGAGCACCAGCATGCTCGGTGCATGTCTCTGCCTGCAATAAAGCTTTGGCACTATGGCCGCTGCTGCTCAACTCCTTGCTGGGAAGAGCTGGGGGGGCAGGCGGGTGGGATTGGCCCCCAGCCCTGCCAGGACGCGCAGGGCAGAGACACGAGCTGCTTCGTGACTTCACGTTTATTTGACGGGGAACAGGGCCCGGCCTGGGGCGAGGGACGCAGCCAGTGGGAGCAACAGCAACACCCCGAGAAACACCCGCCGCAGGCGTCCCCCGAGCCCGCCGTGCTGCTGCTGCTTCGCTTTGGTGGGCATGAGAGCCTGAAGCACCCTTCCCTTCAAAAGTCAGCCCAGGTGCCAGCCAGGGCCCAGCCCGCGGGGGGATGTCTCACCCCAGCACATGTGGGTCCCCCCAGGACCACCCGAGCCCCCAGACTGAGCATCGCCCTTCACTGCGGCAGCCTCGCCAGCCCCAAGGGGCCGAGCCGCCCCTCGCCCCTTGGACAGGCTCAGCAGAAGCAGGAACAGTCTTTATTGCCAGCGAGGGGCTCCCACAAAGCGCCGTACCCCCACAGCGGAGTCAGGGTCAGCTCACACCCCCGGCCCGGAGCTGGTCCCCCAAAGAGCCCCGAGCATCACCCCTGGGCCCCCGCCGCAGCGTAACCCGGGGCGCGGGGAGCATCGCGCTGGGGCCACGCCGCGCGGCGGGGTTGGGTCCCGGCAGCCGGGGCAAAGCCCCCCGAGCTGGTGCCAGGGCATCACCAGGAGCGGAGGCTGAAGCCTGTGCCGGCTCCATTTCCCCGTGGACTGGCGATGAAGAGGTCCCGTCTCATCCCGAGCTCGCAGGCTCCGCAGCGCCATCACGTCAGCGCGCCCCGGGCTCCCCTGCGCTCTCCCCGGGCGTAGGACATCTCCCCTCTGGCCACCACCTCGTCCAGCCCCAGCTGCCGCAGCTTTTCCACCAGGTTCAAGCTGAAGATGCTGCTCCTGGGTGGGGGGTCTGTCCTGCCCCCCACCCGCAGGCAAGGGCCGGGGGTCAGTGCGCTGGGGGTCCTGGGAGGGGAGCGGGGGGCCCCACCACAACCCAGTCCCTGGCACAGAGCTGGAGATGCCTCGCACCAGCAAGAGCCTGACGAGTCCCAGGGGGGTGCTCGGGGGTCCGGGGCCAGGCGCCAGCATGAGGGAAGGCGGTTGTGGCGAGGGGCTGCTGAGGCTCAGCCCCTCAAAGGGCCCACAAGAAGGCACGACGGCGTCATACGGACTGGAGAGGAAGAGAGAGCAGAGGCAGGAGTCAGCGGGGGGGCCGTGGCCTGGGGGATGCTTGCTGCAGGGGCCGGGGGGGCTCAGGCAGAGCAGGGTCCCCTTCTCTCCATGCTCATTCACCTAATGAGCCTCCAGCTGTGGGGGATCCCCATGATTGCAGCATGGCCCCAGGGCCCCCAGCTCCCGGGCAGTGCCGAGGGGATGGGACACGGTTGCTGCCCCATGGGCGTTTTCCAAACATGCAGGGTTTTGTCTCACGGTGCAAAGCGAACTCCAGCTCACACCAACCCCCAAGAAGCCTTGGCAGGGCTCATTAGGGCTAGGCACCCGTGCTCGTTAATTAAGGGGCAGCCCAGCGCCCGGCTCCTCGGGGTTGATGCACAAGTGTGGGGAGGCGAAAGCCGCGGCCGTTCCCAGGGAAGGCGACTGGCCGCGGGAGCAAACGCCGCGCTGGCCCCAGGGCGAGCCCAGCCTTCCCCCCCCCAGCAAGGCTGCTCTTCCCGTCAGGGTGCTGCCGCGCAGAGGCCGGGGGGCTGGTTCCAGCCCCCCCCAGGTGTGCGCATGCCACAAGCAGCCGGAGTCAGAGACCCTCGAGGCACTGGGCATCTCTCAGAGCATCGGGGGCCACGGGTGCCCCCCAACCCACTGCTTCCTGGAGCTGCATGGAGCCAGGCCTGGGCTGAGCAGGAGAGGGGTGGGGGGCGGGGGGGTGCAGGCAGTGCAGGCAGCGGGGGGCCACGCACCTTACCTGGGTGGCACCCTGGTGAGCTCAGTGGTGGGGTGGAGGATGTGGCAGGTGGTGATGGTGAAGGTAGACGGGGTCTGGGGGAGGTTGTTAACAGAGAGGAACACTGGAAGGGACAGGAGACACGGGGTTAAGGGGGAGGGGGGCACGCCGCAAGCCGGGGCAGGGAGCAGGGCCAGCAGAAAGCTGCGTGCGGGGGGCACAGCTCCAGCAGCATTTGGGGACGGCGCTTGCGCAGAGGAGGGGGCTGCGAGCACAAGCGGGAAGCGGAGCCGACGTTTCTCCCAGCCCCGACCCTGCCCCGCGCCCGGGCTGCCCGGGGCACGCAGCCGCGCGGCGGCCGGGGCTCACGCGGGCAGGGCGGCTGCAGGGCAGCCCTGGTGCAGCCGCCGACGGAGCATCCCCACGGGGACGGACGGGAGACAGGGCCAGGCTGCTGCACGAGGGGAGGGCGCGGGGGGGTGCGAGGGGCAGCCCGGGCAGGAGGGCAGGGACCTCTCGGGGGCCGCGTCCTCTTCGCCCCCCTGCCCCGCGCTCACCCCCAGGGTGCTCCTTGGCTTTGGCGGGTGTTGAGGTAGGGAGCAGCTGGAAGGAGCTGGCGTCCACATCGTCCTCCTCCAGGTCGTTGAGGCTGTAAACCTCCTCCAGGTCGGTGTCCAGCTGCCTGAAGTCTTTGGTGAGCACCCCAGGACGGGGCACCAGGATCCCCCCCAGGTTGGGCCGCGCCAGCTGCTGCCAGTGGTGCAGTGTCACAGAGCCTGGGGGGAGACACAGCCAGGAAGGCTCAGCCGGCATCGTGGGACCCTGCCGGCACCTCCGGCTCCGCAGGCAGGGAAGCCCCCTCCCCCCCTCACCTTCCAGGGGCTTCACGATCTGCAGCTTGTCAGGCAGGTAGGCGAGGGAGCCGAGGGAGAAGCCGGAGCCTGCCGTGAGCTCCGAGCCCCCCGAGTAGTTGGTCCCAGTGGAGACGATGCTCTCGTTGGGGGTGAGGAAGCCGCTGGAGCTCTCCCCGTCCCTCCGCTGCCACAGCTCGTGCTCCCGCTCCTCCTCGAAGGAGCGCTCCTCCGAGGCACGGCTCTGCTGCTGCGCCGACAGCCGCCGCACCGCGGCCTCCAGGTCCTGCCGGCCCGGGGCCGCCCGGGGCTGTTCTCCAGCCCCCTCGCCCCTGCGGGCGGGTGCAGCGTTAGGGTGCCCGGGGCCCTTTTCCCACACCGCATCCCCCCCGGCGCTGTGCCGGACCCCAGCCACGCCTGCCCCCCCCGCCCCAGGCTTGCGGCACTGATTAACGCTGCGACCCGACCGGCGTCTCGCCAACCACCCAGCTCCTCCGCAGGGGCAGCGGCTCTGTCCCACCCGGCCCGAGCCCGCTCTGCAGCACTCACTGGGCGCCCCCGGAGCCGGAGCACATGGTGTGGGGGGTGCTGGCCCCCCCGGAGGGGGCGGCTGACAACTGCTTGGAGCCCGGCACGTTGTGGGGAGACTCAGAGCAAGACTTGGCTTTGGCCGCCTGGTTCACTGCTTTCACTGTCTCAAAGACGCGCAGGTAGCTCCTGCAGGCAGGAAGCAGGCAGGGATGGACCCTCGAGCCAGCCCCCAGGGATGCCCCCCCGGCCTGGCACGAGCCACCAGTGCCAGCACTCACTTGTAGTCCGAGGAGCTCTCCGTCCCCTTCCTCATCGTTCCCTTGATCTCAGCTGCCAGCGAGTCCTGGAGACACGTGGGTCCCGGTGTCAGCAGAGGGGAAGCAGACCCCCCGCCCCTCCCGCCACCCAGCCCTGCCCGTGCCCCCCGCTCACCACGGGCAGGAGGCTGGGCGCGCCGTAGCGGCTGACGGTGCTGTTGGGCAGGCTGCGGCTGCGCAGGCTCTTGACCTCCTCCCGGGCCTCCTGCAGCATCCCGCCGCACTCGGCGTACTTCTCCTGCAGGTCCCGCAGCTGCGGGCATGGGCGCAGCTCAGGCACGGCCCCCGCGGCAGCGGGACAGGACCCCCCACGGGCCGGGGCACCCACAGCCGGGCCCGCTCCGGGCTCACCTCCGTCCGGAGCTGCTGCTGCACCTCCTTTGCCGCAGCCAGGTGCTGCTGGAGCTCCTCCACCTCCGAGCCGTACTGCGGGCGGGAGCAGGCAGGTCAGGGAGCTTCGCCCCGCGCCCCCCCGGCACCCCCCCGGCACGGGCAGGGGACGCTCACCGTGCGGCACTTCTGCTGCAGGTCCACGACCTGCGCCAGGAGCTGGCTGATCTCCTCCTGCTGCCGCGCCGTGTCCTCCGCCTTGCGGGCCAGCTCCTCGGACAGGTAACCGACCTGCCGGCTTGCTTCAGCTGGGGAGGGCCGGGGGTCCGTCACCGCCAGGGCACGGCCCCCCAGCCCATGCAGTGATGCTGCGCAGCGCCTGCAGACCCCCAGCCCAAGCCCAGAGGGGAGCTGCCCCCCACGATCCCAGCCTCACGTACAGAACTGCTCCACGCAGTCGATCATCAGCCGCTGCTCCTTGTCCTCGTACTGACAGGTCTCGGTTGCGATGTTGGTGGCCTGGGGAAGAGGGTCGGAGGGGCCGAGTGTGACGGGCAGGACCTCCAGCCTCCCCAGGGGCCCGAGCGGGGCAGAGGCGGGCACAGAGAGGGGCATCCCGCCAGCCGGCCCTGCTCACCTCCATGCGAAGCTTCTGGTTCTCCTCCTCCAGGCACTTGAGTTTCTGCTGCAAGGTGTCGTACTGGAAGTACTGCTGCAGGGACAGCGAGGACTCGTGCCGGCGCAGTCTGGGGACGGCAGGGGGGGTGCTGAGCACCTGCAGTGCAGGCAGGATGGGGCTGCCCGCACAGCCCCCTGCCCACTCCGCCCAGCTCCCAGGCAGGCATCTGCAGTGACCCAGCTCTGTGGGGCGGGACCCACGGACGCCATGGGAGAGAAGGGAGCACCAGCCCCAGTGCTGCCCCCGGGAAGGTGACAGCTCCTGCCCAGTGCCGCTGCCCAGCCCCCCAGGAGCAGCTTGCCCTGGGTGAGGGGTGGGACAGGGACCCCTACTCACGGCGTGGAGGTGGCGGAGGTGGGCTCGCTCTCCTCCGTCGTGGTGGTGTAGAAGTGGAGCAGGTCATCCCGCATGGAGACCTCGTGGCGCAGCTGCGCAATCTGGGAGGGGAAGGGGCATCAGGGCACAGCCGAGGGGACCACGGCCGCCCCACAGCCCCCGCGCCGGGCACGCAGGGGGCCGAGGCCAGGACCCTGCACCCAGCAGCCATTACCTCCTCTCTGGCCAACTCCAGCTGCTCCTCCAGGAGCTCGTTGCGCTCGGTCAGGCTCCGGTTCTGCTTCAGCAGAGACTGCCCGATGCGTGCCGCCAGCTCCAGGTCCCGCTCCTTCTGCGAGGGGTGGGCCCACGTGAGCTGGGGCCCGTCCCCTGCTCTGCCCCTTCTTCCCCGGCCCTCGCCCACCCCTGGGGTCCCACCGGTCCCCAGCCCTCGCACCAGCCCAAGCCTGTGCGTGGGGCGGGCACTGGCGTACCTCATCCAGCAGGTTGGTGACGGCATCGATGTCATGGTAGGTCTTCGTGATCCTGACCACGCGCTCAGCGCACAGGACTGGGGGAGGAGGGCAAAGGGTGAATCCCTACACTGTGGGAACGCCCACCCGGGGGGCTCAGCACCGGCCCCCCTGCCGCCTCCTGCCCCATGGCACTCGCTGCCCCCCGGGTTGCACGGTGGAGGGAATGGGAGGTGGCTGCTGCCGGTGGCACAGAGCTGCTCCACGCTGGTCACCAAAAAGGACCTTTCATCTGCTTGGCAGCACCAGCCGTGGAGCAGGGCAGAGGCAGGCGGGGATGCTCACGGCCGTGCCAGCACCACGGGAAACAGGGTGCTCCCACCTCACCCCACCTGGGTCTTGGAGCAGCAGGAAAGACACCAAGCCCCCCTCACCACACCCACCAGCCCAGCTCAGATGGGGTGCCAGCCCCGTGGCAGGACACACAGATGGGAAGGAGGGATGGGGAAAGGCAGGCAGCAGAGACGGGATTGGAGGTGACATCTCTGGCAAAAAGCAGGCTGGAGCTCCAGTATAAATAGCGGTGGGTGGCACCGTGCAGAGCCAGGCTCGCCGGCAGCGTCCCCTCCAATCTGTCCCCAGCCCCCTCCCCCAGATCTCCCCCCGAGAAGCCAACCCTGCCCTAGTTTCTCCCTGGAGATGCCAGCTGAAGCAGAGCCGAGCGCATCCTCTCGGGATGCTGCACCCCGCACCCACCCCGATGCCCCTCCAGCTGCAGCATCGCAGCGATCCACGCTCTGAGCAACAGGGGCAAAGGCAGCTGCAGGCAGGTTGCCTCAGTAACAGGCAGCTGCCTGCCACACCAATATTGCCCAGCGCTACTGCATCAGGCTGGGCCCCAGCTAAAGCCCGGCCCCCTCCCCTGCTGCTATCTGGGTCTCTGGCAGAGAGAGGTGGCATGAGGACGAGGACGTCTGTCCCCCCGGCACCAATCCTGCCAACTGCGCCTGCAGAAGCTGCCAGACAGCGCCGGGAACGCACCCAGATGGCAACGCTGGAGCCGCGCGGTGGGAGGGAGCCGGCAGCGAGCACGAAGCCCCAGGCCCTGCCTGCACCCCGGGCCCTGCCAGCACCACACGGCTGCTCCCTTCTGATGTCCAACCGCCCCAAGGGCACGTGCCTCAGTTTCCCCCGGCAGAGCAGCACTGGCTGCGCTTGGGGCCTTGACCTGCATCCCCGGCCACACTCCCCAGCCGGGCAGACAAAGTGGGTTAACGGGAGAGGCTCAGCCACACAAATCCCATTAGGCCACCCCAGCTGGGCTTGTGTAATGGTGTGCACGTTGTCATGGCAATGCCCCCACCCGCCGCCCCCATCCCGTCTGGTCCCCACTGCCCCGGGTGCTGGCCCCACACCCCAGCGAGCCCATCCACGGGGAGAGGGGCCAACCCCAGCCCCACCCCCCTCCCCACGCCCCAACAGGGCCTGCTCCCTGCAGGGGTCCCCAACTGCACTTCATCAGGCCACTGAGCCGTTAATTGGAAGTAATTAGAGCA
Organism: Phaethon aethereus; assembly: GCF_964289735.1. Taxonomy (NCBI): domain Eukaryota; kingdom Metazoa; phylum Chordata; class Aves; order Phaethontiformes; family Phaethontidae; genus Phaethon; species Phaethon aethereus. The sequence continues at coordinate 6,602,699 of NC_138601.1, forward strand.
TGAGCATCGTTAGGGGTTGAGCGGGTGGCAGGTCCTGGCAGACACTGGGGGCTGCAGTGCTGGCAAACACGTAAACACTCGCCCCCTCCGCGGGCCTGAGCCGGTGCGATGCGGGGACCTGCGCCCCACGGGCGGCCAGACCCCCGTCCCCGTGGGCACACACAGACCTGGCGGGTGCCCCTCGCCCCATCCCTCCGCCCGCTCCCCGCCAGCACGGGAGCAGGGACAGGGTGACCCGGAGGTCCCCAGGGGACCAGGCGGCAGCACCCCGGGGATGGAGCGCGACGAGCGGGGCCCGGGGCCGCCCGCCCCGCAGCGTGGGCGGGAGGGGCGACGGCAGCGGCCCGCGGGAGAGCCCCCGGCCCCAGCCCCGCTCCCCCCGGCCCCCGCCGCAGCCGCTCTCCCCGGGGCAGAACCGGGCCGGGCCGCCCTCACCTTCCTCCAGCTCCCGGGCGATGGGGTCGGCGCCGCCGCCCCGCTCCGCGCTCCCGTTCAGCTCGTCGTAGGCGGCGGGGCTGCTCCAGATCTCCATCGCGGCGAGCCGAGCCCACCGCGCCCAGCCCAGCCGCCGCTCCCGCCCCTATTTATAGGGTCGCCCCGTCCGCGCGCACCTGCCCGGGCGCGTCCCGCCGGGGCCGGGGCCGGGGGCGGCGCCGGGCGGGAGCGGGGCGGGGGCGGCGGGGCCGGGGCTGTCCGCTCCCCCCGCTCCCCCCGCTCCGCCGCGGCGTGGATCGGCTGGCTGCGGCTGCACGCTCCCCCGGGGCGCTTTGGGGACACGCTCCCCATCAGGCACCCCGGGACCAGGATCCCAGTCGGGGCACCCCGGGGGTGCCCTCCCCATCGGGACAGTCCTGCTCAGCCCCGGGGTGCTGGTGCTGCTGGGCTCTGTGTCCCACCTCCCGGCCCCCAGCCCATGGACACAGCGGGGTCTGGGCACACGGGTCCCCATGGATGGTGGCGAGTGCTGACTGCTGAGCGGGGACACTGAGGGGTCACTGGTCCCTGAGCAGCAGCTTTGGAGGGCTGACCCAAGGGGTTGTGCACAGATGGCGGCTTCTGCCCCTATGAGGGACAAGGAGAGGTTTTGGGTCTTTCATCCCAAACCCCGACTGTGTGCAGGGCTGGGGTCCCTGCAACGGTTAAGTCACGCCACAGTACAGCCATTGCCAAAGCTCCCTGCCCTTCGCCCGGCCAGCCTCGCTCTTCTATCCTAGGCCTGGGTCCCCCCCATCGTCACCGACACAGCTCACTGCAAATCCTGCACGCTCAGGTGCCCGGCACAGTGCTGGGACCCACCAGGTCTCTGAGCCAGGAACGGGCTTTTCCATGCCCCTCCAACCAGCCCCACACAGCATCCCCCTACTCAGTGTGCACTGGCATGAGCCTGGCCCCCCCATGCCCCATCCAGGCTGCCCCATGCTCCCTGGCTGGCACCCCCAGCTCCCCCACAACCACACTTGTGCAGGGGCAGGGCCAAAGCAGAAGAGCTGAATAAATCATGCTGTGCTGAATTATGGAGGAGCTGGCTGGCACGTAGCACAAGCCTTGCGGGTGGGAGGGCAGTAGGGCTGCACTGAGGACCCCACACCACGGCACCACGAGGCGCTGAGTGCGATGCTGGCAATGCTGACACACACACTGCCTGCCCCCATTGCCTGCCCCAATGCCGCTCCTCATTAGTACCAAACTAATCGATGAATCGACAAGGCTGGGGCTGGAACTGCCCCTCAGCAACACACGATGCCTTTATCTGCCTGCTGGACTCCCTCCCGCTGCGATCCTGACCCAAACCACAGCCTGCCGTAACCACCAGCACCCTCCTGGAGCTGGGGCCAGAGCCAGGCACCTCGGTCCCAGCCTCTCCCTCCTCCTTGCTCTGTTTTTTCTCTCCGGGGATGGCAGAGTGTGAGGGCAGGGACCCAGCCAGCTCACCTGGGCATCCACCCCCCAGGGACCCCAAGGACACAAGCGTGCGTCTTGGCATGGACAGGCAGGAGCCACTTCTTCCTAATCCCCTGCCCAAGGATTTGCTCCTCCGGGCAGGTCCCCTGCGTCTCTGCGCAAGCAGATTACCGGGGGCTATTTCTGACGGCAGCTTAAAGGTTTGGGTAAAGGGATGAGGCAGCGCGGGCCCCCTCCACGCCGGCACACGGAAGCGGCACCAGAGGCATGGAGCCCCCGTGGGGCTCCCGGGGCCGAGCACGGCTGTCCCCACGGCGAGGGGGTGTGGGGGTGCCCAGGGGTCCTGCTGAGCTGGGTGCTCCCTGCCCCATGGCATGCAACCAGGGTTGGGGCTCAAGCCCTTCTGCTGTCGCTGTGGGGTAGGGGGGTGCCAGTGGCCGGGAAGGCTGCAAGCACGGGCAGGGCACGCCGGGGGGTTTGTCCCCAGCCCAGCCTGTTGCAGGCAGGGCGGTGGGAGTGGGGCTAGCAGCGGGGCCAGGCCCTCAGCCCCATCTGTCTCCCACTGCCCCATGTCCATCCCCCAGCCCCTCACTCTAATCCTGTCCCTGCCACACGGGGGCCAGAGGCAGAAGCAAAGCAGAGATAATCCATCTGTGCCTCTGCTGAACCCCGACCCCACGCCAGGAACGGGCCTCGCCGCACCACTGTGGGTCATCACCCCTGTCTGACCACGGGGGCTGTGGGCGTCTCCCACCGGGCACCCGCACCCCACATCTGGGGGCTTCGCTGGCAGCAGCAGCCCCACGGCCCCCTCGGCTGTTCCAGGCTGTCATATTTGGTGGGGCAGCAGCACTGGGAGACATCAGTGCACCCTCTGCTGTCCCCCCACCGGTGTCCCACCCCAGAGAGCCACGGCACAGTGCAGGGGGAGCAGGGACGTGCAGGGGGTCCCAGGAGGCGACGGAGGCTCTCTCTGAGCATCCAGCGCAGCTCCGCAGAAGCTGCTCCCAGAATTAGCCTGGGATGTTCTGGGCGAGGAAATCCAGCCCGTCAATCCCGTTAGCGGCGATTAGCTCCTGCGCTGCCCTCGCGGCCCTGACCCAGCCCGGCCGCTGCTGCCTGTACCCCGCTGCCCTGGCCAGCCCCACGGAGCAGGACGAGGCACTCACGGAAGTACTGCAGGGTCTCCTCGATCTGCTGGGGGCTGAGGGGGGCCACGGGCTCCAGGGGGCCGGGGGGGGCACGCAGCCAGTCGTCATGGTCGTAGCCGAAGACGGTGTCAGCCCGCAGCGTGTAGCGGGGCAGCCGCTCGCCCAGCAGGCTGGTGATCTCCACCTCGGGGACATCGCCGCTGCACAGGTCTGGGGACAGAGGGGCACAGCGTCAGCAGAGGGTGGGGGGCACCCGGGAGGAGGGGGGCACAGGGAGGGCTGTGGCGGGGGAGCGCTTCCTGCACCCCTCAGCCCACTCTGTCCCCTCAGGGTTTGGGGCCGGCAGCCGGGTCTGCCCGCAAAACTGCTCGTGCGGGGACTGGGAGTCCCCCCGCAGGGTGGCACAGAGGGACCCCCGCCCCAGCTCTCCCCTGCTCCCCCCTCGCCCCCCCGCTTCCTGCGGGCAGGGTCCTGCTGCCATCTCCTGGCCATGCTCTGCCCGGCCGAGCAGCACTGGGGACAGCGGGCGAGGGACGCGGTGCGGGGTGAGAGACGCGGTGCGGGGTGAGTGACGCGGTGTGGGGCGAGGGACGCGGTGCGGGGTGAGGGATACGGCATGGGGCGAGGGACGCAGTGCAGGGCGAGGGATGCAGTGTGGGGCGAGGGATGCGGTGTGGGGTGAGGGACGCAGTGTGGGGCGAGTGATGCCAGGATGGCGGCTCAGCCCCAGGCATGCAATGGGGACAGGACTAAGGACCATCCCGGAGCTGCCCCAGCTCCTCACCCCCCTCACCCCAGTCGCCAGGGCCACCCGCTGGCACCGCCCGGCTGTACCCACCGGTGATGGTTGCAGCATCGCGGCATCTGCCTGTGGCTGACCCGTGAGACGTGGGGACAGTGTGGGGCAGGGCAGCGACAGGCGAGTCCGGGCTGGGATGGAAGCAGCAGGCGGGCAGGCGCTGGCCAAGGGGAATCTCTCGTGGGACCGTGGTGTCCAGTTTGGCTGGCGTTACGTGGGGGTGCCGGCTGCCATGGGGAGAAGCACCTTCCTCCCTGGCTCCCTGGAGCGGCGCTGGCAGGCAGCAGGGTCCCTTCTCGGGCCCCTGCCTGCGGAGAAGGAGTTGTTAGGGTGATGCTCTAGGGACCAGGGACACATCCTGAACGCCATGCTCAGGCATCCACACCCCTAGCATCCTGCCAGTTGGTCAAACACCCTCCCCAGAGGCAACATCTACCAGGCCAGGGGCTTGAGACCTAGGCAGCATGGCCAGGGCTCTGGTGTCCCCGCTCCCCGGCCAGCCGGCGGCCTGCTGTGGGGGGGACCGTGGGAACAGCCAGCACTGGGGCAGGCCCCAGCTGAGCCCCCATCTGCTGCTGAACATGGGGCAGTTTCGGGGACGGCGCCGGGTCAGCGTACCTGCTCAGGACCACCTCTGCGGCAGCTGCTACATGACACGGGGGGCTCAGCACCAAAGCAAGCACTTGGTGATGTCTGGATCAGCGCTGGGGGAGAGGATGCTCCGAAGGGATGGGGCAGGACCCTGCCCTCCCCAGGCTCACTGCTGGGTCCCTGCCTGCAGGAGCGGGCAGGGCAAGGAGCCGTAACAGCTGCTCGGCAGTGGGCGGACACGGACGTGGTGCCAGCAGCTCTTGCGGGAACCCTCGGGAGCGCCACCTCAGAGAGCAAAGTTCAACTGCGATTCTCCACCCCATCAGCACCAGGATGCGGAGTGGGGACCTGCCGAGTCACCCTGGGCAGGGCTGGGCAGCATCCACGGCCATCCCATCCCAGCCATAAACACATCACAAGACAAGCCATAAACCCAGCCTCTTCCTGCCACCTCCAGTGGCCCTGGCTCGGGCTGCAGCTACTGCTGGCACTGCTGCCTCTCTGCCCTGGGGGGCAGGAGCCTCCTGCACAAGGCCCATGCCCCATCTCCACCCCTGCTCCCACTTCCACTGCAGGGGGGGCTGCAGCACCAGTAGCCCCTTGTCCCCAGCATGGTTCATGCCAGGGCATCACTGCCCTCCCTCCCAACACGTGCTCATGGCTGCTGTTATGTCCGCAGCACCCAGGCCAGGCCACCTTGCATGGTGGATTCTCTCCAGCGAGGCCAAATCCTTCCCAGCAACAGGACAGGCATGAGGCAACATGAACACCCCAAAGCACAACCACAGCCCCACAGTCTCCTGCCTCACAGCACCGGGACCACTAGACCTAGGTGGCCCAATCCTGCACCGTGCTGCCCAGAGAACAGGTCCCCAGCTCCAAGCCCACAGACCCTCTCCCTCCCCGCTTCTCCCCAGAGAAGGAAGGGGACCCACCGTGCCGAGGTGCCTGGCTGCTGCTGCCCCACTCCCCCGCGCTGCTGCTGGCTCCGGGGAGGGAGCCTGGCCGGTGAGTCAGTGCTCAGCTGGGGCTGCCAGAGCCCTGCGTCTCCTTTTGGCGCAGCTCCTGCACGTACATTAACTCTCCCCGGGGGGAACCTTGTTCAGACACGTGCGAACGGCTCCCATCGCCCCCGGACCCTACTGTCCCCTCGGCCACCAGCATTCAGCTGCCGCATGACCTGAGGACCTGCCCCACGGGAGCTGGGGGGGAGCTGGGCAGGAGCAGGAGGACGGGGGGCCCAGGGCACTGCCGGCGGTGGGCCAGGACGAGCGGGACCCTGGCTCAGCCCGCGCCTGGGTGCACGTGCAGACCTGTGCTTGCTGCTCTCTGCCCTGCCCCGGTGCCGTCATGCGGCTCCTGCCCGGGCACCTCCCTGCCTGCGCAGCCCCACGCCAGGGTCGGGCTGGGCTCGACCCGCAGCCCCTTCCCCATCCTGCACCCGGGTGCCGACGCTCGGCAGCAGCTGAGCGGTGCTGGGGCGGCTGAGCTCGCTCCGGGCTATTTTTTCCCCTCAGCTGCTGTGGCAGGAGCCTGAGGCTGGGGAGGGGAGGCTGCTCAGGGCCAGGAGCCTCCGCGAGTGCCTGGGGCGGGGGGCTGCAGAGCAGCAAGGCCAATGCACGGGGCGAGGTGGTGGCTCAGTCCCACCGCTGGGATGGGGGCAGCTGCAGTCCTGCTGTGCCCCAGCCCAGGGGACATCGCCAGAGGGGTCCCTGCAGAGCCCCCCGGGCTGGGGCTGGGAACATCCCCGCTCTTGTGCAGGGAAGGGTACAGACAGGGCGGGCTGCCGCTCCCACAGCCCTAGATCCCACCCCGCCGCTCAGGCGGCCCCAGGAGGCAGCACCTGCCTGAAGCACCGTTCAGAAATGGGTCCCTGCCGGCACCCGAGGCCGTCGGGGGACGGACTCCTGCCCCATCCTGCGTCCTGCCTGGCTTCCCAGCTGGAACGGGCTCCCCAGCCCAGAGCTCAGCTCTGTCGCCTTTGCTCTGCCGTGACCCCCCAGCACCTGATGCTCTACCTCTGCCACAGAGCTCGCCGCGGCTGACCACACCGTGGGTCCCCTGTGCCCCAGGGGCTGAGCCCTCTGCTCCCCTCTCCCTGCAAAAACACCCGCAGCAGCATCAGCCTCTTCCCGCAGAGCAGCAAAACCCTCCCCGCTCCTGCCAGACCTCCTGGGTCAGTCATAGGGAACGACGAAGCGCAGCCAGACCCCGGCGCTACCATCAGGCCCCCTCCTCAGCCAGCCACTGCTGTGGCCAAACCGTTCCCTGAGACCCCCACCACCCCCGGGACGCCGTCTTTGCTGCAGACCCCCGGCCAGAAAGGCGGAGGGAGGGGGAAATCCCGCCGAGGCGAGGGGCAAAGGCTTCGGCAGCGAAGAATGGAAATGTGTCATGGGTGTCAGAGCCCACGCGTGGAAGTGGGGCCGTGCAGGAGCCAAGCGCCCGGAGAAGGGGCGAGACGAGGCAAGTTCTCCGGGGCGGTCTGGCAGCCGCCGCCGGCGACACCCCCGGGGGACCGGCAGGGACCGGCCCGGGGACGCGGGGGGCCCGGGGGCGAGCAGGACAGCGGGGGCGGCTGGAGGCAGAGCGCACCCGACGGCAGCGGGGCCCCGGCGGGCGGTGAGGTACCGGGGAGCCGGGGGCTCGGGGCGCCGGGGGTGCCGGGCCGCGGGGCGCACTCACCGCTGGGCGCTGCTCCCGGCGCGGAGGCGGCGGCGGGGCCCTCGCCCATCGCTCCCGCGGCCCCGCCGAGAGCAAAAGCCGCTCCCCGGGCAGGTCGGAGCGCGGCCGGGCATGCCGGGACCTGTAGTCCGGCCCGCCACCGCCTCCGGGGCTGCGGGTCCTGAAGAAGCTCTAGCTATCCTGGTACAGGGGTCCTCTGGCTCCTCTGGCTCCCCCAAAATCCCGGCGGTGCCCCCCAGCAGCCCCGTTGTGGCAGGGCTGGGGGTCTTGAGGGGTGCAGTCCTGCCCTGGGGAGAGGACTCCAGGGTGGGTGAGGGACACATCCTTGCCCATGACCCGGGGAGGTGCTGGTTCCTGTGGCCGTGCCCGGGGCACAGCCAGGAGACCCAGCACCTCCCGGGGCAGATGTTCTGGCACCTCGGGGACAGCCGGATCCGACCCTGAAAGCATCCCTGATACCCTCAGCGGGGCTGGCTGGCAGCCCCGAGGGGGGGTCCAGGCTCTGCATGGCCAAAGCCCCAGGCCAGGGCACACAGGGCTGGAACCCCATGTCCACTCAGGCACAGATGCTTGGGGTGCAGCAAAGTGCTGGCAGCTCTGCCGGGATCCCTGGGGACAGGGATGGGAGCAGGAGCTTCTCCGAGTCACCCTGGGAACCCACCCAGCCAGGCAGCAGAGCCTGCACCCATGGAGGTGCAGGTCTGGGTGCGTGAATTCTGCCCCGCACTGCACAGCCCAAGCAGCAAGGGCTGGCCTGGCTGGATCGCCTAACCCCCCCGGCACAGGGGCCTTATTCCCACTGCCTGTCACTGATCGTGTTCTGGCAGGGGCTGCAGCAGGCAGTGGGCTGGCCCCCCAGCCTCATCCCACGAGCCACTGAGCAGCCCCGGCTCCGCTGCCCTCCGGAAGCGCGCTCGGCTCTGCTGGGGCTGCCCGGAAAGCAGCTGTTGTTTTGCTTGTCCCTGGTCCTGGCACGGGCCAGGGCAGGAAGCACGGCTGCATCCCTGCTGCACCGGGGCTTGGCCGCGGCGCAGGGCTGAGCTCAGCACAGGATGTTCCCCTGAGCCGGCGGGACAGCCCTGGAGCCGGCCCCGCTTCCCAGACCCACTCCTGCTGCCTTTGTCCCCGGCTCACTGCTGCCCCAGCCCAGGCTGCTACTGGGACTCTGTGGGAGATGTGCAAACGTTCACGTCCCGCCTGGGCCCCACGCGTGGTGAGAACCCACCTCCCCATCCCTTCATCTCCCCGTCCCCCCGCCTTGCCTCCCTCCGTGGCACGGCCAAGCGCCGCGGCAGAGCCAAGCGAATGTGCAAGGACAGAGGGGGTGATGCTGACAGCGAGCGGGAATGGCTGCGACTGTGTTCCCAGCTCCCTTTAATCACGTCCCCCATCTCCCCGTGCCGGCAGCAGCCGCGTCGGGCCGCTTAGTGTCCTGCCAGGGGCTGCACAGGAGCTGTGCTACAGCAGGCAGAGCCCTGAGCGGGGGCATCAGGGACGATGTCCTGGCTCTGCGGCTGCCTCCCCATGTCACGGCGGTGCGTATCTCACTGAACAATGCAGCAATCGCAGCACCCACCGGTGCAGTGCGGGCATCGCTGCGTGACACGACTCCCCTCTCCAGGTCTCCCACCGCTGCTTGAGGAGCCTCCGCACCCCTGGCCATCCCCCACAGGATGGGTGCACGGGGCAGAGGTACAAACCCGCCAGGGCCGGGGACGTGGGCATCCCAGGGCCACCCATGTTTCACCCTTCCATCCCCCAGCACGCACACCCCAGCAGGCAAAACCCACAGCCCTGTGCCCGGCCGCAGCCTCGCCCGGAGCTGCTGCAGGCGAGCTCCTGCCTCCGGGCTCAGCCTGCGCCCAACAAGGTGCCGTGGTTAAGCCCGGGCAGCCGGCTGCCAGCGGTGGCTGTCCCTGGCCACGTCCCCATGCCGAGGAGGCCGCCAAGCAGACGGGCAGTCCTGAAGTTGGTGGGTAACTTTGCGAACAGTTTCCACCTCCCAGCATGATCTCCGCCTGACGCCGCTTCGTCATCGCCCTCCCCAGGCGCATCTGCCGGAGTTAGTGCCTCAGCTGAGAGTATTTCCTCCTGCCATCTGTTCCCGCTATGAAGCCGGGCTGCGGAAGCAGGCAACCAGGTTTGACTGAGTAAATCACTTTTTTTAACCTGGCCTCTCACGGCTCCATCCAGGCTTCGCTCCATCAATCAGCGGGGCTCGCTCCCAACCGGCACGTTTATCCCCCAGAGCTCGTTAAAGTGAGCTCTGCGCAGCAGCAGAGAGGAGATGCCGGTGATGCTGCCTAATGAACAAACATCTTAATTACTGGAAGTTTCTACCTCCTGACAGAGCAGACAGACGCCTGGATGGAGCCGGCGTGCGAGTCCGGGTGTGCGGCTGCCAGTGGGAGCTGCTGCCGGTGCCACGAGCCAGTGGCCCGTGCCTCGACAAGCACCTTTCCCGAGGCACAGGGACGGGCCCAGCCTGCTTGTCCCCCCGGCCGCCACCTGAGCCCCCGGCCAGGCATGGGAACCAGCTCGCCCGAGGCCGCGCAGCCCCACGGGAGGGAACCACCACCGCTTGGCCCCAGGAGGGCGACGGGCACCTTCACCCCGGCTGCCCCAAGGGGACTCGCTGCCCTTCCCCAGCCGCCACAAACACAGGCTCAGGGCAACACGGGGCTGGGGGGGTTATTTTATTCTTTGCTTTGGTCTATACAAAAACAACTTACAGAAATAATAAAATCTTCCATTCCTGAACCACACTCCAGTAACTGTCCATCCCTTTCTGGCGGGAGCGTTAAACCACCGTCAGATCTAGAGCCTCTTTAAAAAATGTGTTAGATAAGGGAGGAGGGGACGGAAACACACCACTCACCAAAAAGAAGGGAAACGGGTTAAAATGTGCAACAGAGATCAGTACAAGGACACGGTTCCTAATGCTGGAGTCACTCCTCTATGGGTACTGGTAGGATAGGCAGGTACACAAAGTCAGCTCCCCAACGGCTGATTGGAAAGAATTAAACCGCAGACATCCCGATGGCTAAGATGAAGGTCCTGGGACACGGCACCCTTTGGTTTCAGCGAACTCTGGATTGGCCTGATTAAGTTAGAGTTTGCAGAAAGCAAAGGGGTTTCCCGTGTTAGATTCCTTTCCTAGAACACTAACACGCAGAACAAATTAGTTAGAAAGCACAAACTTAAAGACGGCAAAAGCCGTTGGCACCATATTAAAAATAAAAAAGAAATATATATTCATAGAAAAGACTATTTTGCCAATGAAAGGTCGCTAACGGTGTAGGGTTTATGTGTTTTAAAGCTTCAGAAACAGTATCTTGGATGCTGGATGCGGCAGTAGGTGCTTGAAGCAGTCCCAGCAGGAAGGACCTTCTCCACAGACCCACAGCGAAGAAAAAAAATCGAAAAATAAAACCTCTCGTGGGAATGGAAAAGTTTGTCTTCTCAGGCACTTCTGTCTCCCAAGTCCTTCTTGCGAATACTCAGCTCTGGGGCCACCCTCTTCTGTGTGGAGAAAACACCTGCGCGCGGCAGGAGAGAGCTCCCGTTACTCGACCGAGAGGGGGTTTTGGAGGAGAGCAGAGCCCAGGGCTCCCCGAGCCCCCGGGGTGACGGGGGTGCCGACCCACGGCAGCACCAGGGACGCCGCAGCACGCTGGGCCCCAGCAGCCAGCGCTGCCTCCCGGCCGCCCGCCCCGCTCCAGGGCCGAGCGCGCCCACGGTAGGTGCCCGCACCCCAGGTACACGCCAGCGACTACCTGGTGCGGGGGCTGCGGGGTGCGTTAGGCGAGCATGTGGTCAGCGAAGGGCGCTCGGACGCCGTCGCTGTAGGCGTCCATGGGGTAGTCCCCGTCCATGTCCATGTGCATGTCGATGGGGTCCAGGGGGATGTCGCCCGAGTACATGGGGCGGTAGCCGGGGTCCAGCTCTGCACAGAAGAGACGCGGCAACCTCAGCTCTCGCCAGCGAGAGACATCTCCAGACCTCAGCTGCCCTCCTGGTCTCCCCGCCCAGGGCAGCGCGTGGCACATGGTGCCGCAAAGGACACGAGGGCCACCCACCACCCACCTGCCCCACGCCTCTGGGCAGCCCGGGCACACAGGGGAGCGGCTGCACGTGCTCCCCAGCGAGCTGAGCACCCCGCTGAGCGTCCCCAGGCAGCCCCGGCTGGCGCTTTCCTGGCAGCCACGCGGAGGAGTTAAAACCAGCCTGGTTTGGTGAGATGAGGCGTCTGCCCCCCCAGAGCATGGCCCAAGGGAAGAGCTGGCGCCATACTCACCGTCTGAGTAGGGCTCGTTGATGGGGATCATGCTCTGAGCCTACGGAAGAAGGTGACAGAATTGAAGAGGGGACACGTGCTGACACGTGCACGATGCCCAGGGACTACGTGGTGCCCAGCCGCATCCCGGGTAGCAGGTACCGCAACCGGGGCCACCCCCTGCGCCTCCCCCCGTTTGCCGGTCACTCCCAGCTGAGCTCTGGCCGGAGGCGGCACCGGCAGCTTTTGGAAGCAGGACAGGGCCATCCCAAGAAGCCGCGGGTTCCCCAGGGAAAGGGGCTTGTCTCCGCGCTCAGCGGGACGCTCACCGCCTCCCAGGCTGCCGGGTCGTGCTTGAAGAGGGAGTTGGTGAGCTCCACAGAGACACGCTTCCTGTAGTCGGGGTTCTTGTCCTCCGAGATTCGGAACAGCACGGCGGCCGCGTAGGTGGCTGCAGGGGAAGGGCAGCAGCCTCAGCTCCCGGCACCACGCGGCACCCGAGCACCAGAAGCCCCAGACCGGCTGCAGCTGGGCCGACGCCACGTGGCGGAGAGCCCTCGGCACGGGGCCTGGCACGGCGGCACTCACCGGTCCCCTCGTTCCTGGAGTGCAGCAGCTCCATCAGCGGAGCCGAGGCCCCCTCAGCATCGATGGCATCTGCCGCCTCCTTGTCCTGGGCCAGCTCGCACAGCACGCCAGCCGCGACGCGCTGGATGTTCTCCACCGGCGAGTAGAGGAGCTGTCGGGAGAGATTAGCAGCGCCGTGGAGCAGCCGGCGAGGAGCTGTCGTGCGCCTGACGTGGTCTGACACACACGGTGCCGCCAGCCGAGCGCCGTGGCTCCCTGGCCCCGGCAGCACAGGGCCGTGCCAGCCAGGCGGGAGGTGGCGAGTGCAGCCCCCGGTCCCCCCAGCCCCTGACCTGCACGAAGAGTGGGATGGTGTTGAGGCGGAAGATCTCCATGCGGTTCATGGGGTCCCGGGCCAGGATGTGCAGTGCCCCCGTGCACCCCTCCACAATCTCCTCCATCTTCACTCCGTCCTGCCAGGGCAGAGGCGCTCAGCCGGGGCCCTGGAGCAGCCGGCGCTCCCCGCGCCAGGGCACGACCACCCTGAGCGCGGGCGCAGGCGACCCCCCAGGGACAGGTCAGCTTTCGGGGTGCCAGGCTGTGCCGGGAGCAAGGCAGAGGGGCACGCCGGCAGACCCTGCCGCGGGGACTCACCGTGTAGGGCTGCTGCGTGCCGGCTGCTACGTGCCGCTGGGCGTCCTGGTGCGCCTTGACCAGCAGCTGGACCAGGCGGGGGATGACGGCGGCCTCCTGGAGCGGGGCGTGGTTGGCCGGGCACAGGGCCAGGTTGCGGATCAGGCCTATGGTAGCCTGGCGGAGTGAAGGGATTCGAGAAATTCGTCTCGACCGTGGATCAGAGCAGCGTGTGCTCCCCACGGGACCCGCCAGCCGGGCCCTCCTCCCCCTGCCCGCCCCCCCCCGGTGCAGGCTGACTTCAGCTTCCTCCCACACCGGATCCGGCCCCCGGCCCGCGGGGGAGGCCGGGGCAAGTATCGCTTCCAGCCAAGCAGCCCGCACGAGCCATTTCCTCCGTTAGCTGCCGTCAAGGACGCTGCCCGACGGGACCAGGGCTGCGGCAGCCCATCGCTCCCGGCACGGCACCAGCTGCAGACCCCCTCCGCAGCGCGTCCCACCGAGGGCCAGCAGCTGGGGCTCGCTCGAGTTCAGCCACTGGCTTCCTCCAGCCCCCAGCAACCACCTCCAGCCCCTCACAGCCCCTTACCTTGACCAGTGGCCACTGGTTGGGCTGGTTGAGGAGCTTGACGATAGCAGGGATGCCGTAGTTGAGCCGCACAGAGTTCTGCGCCATCTCAGCCTCGGGGTGCCGGCTGGTGAGGTGCCGGAGAGCGCAGACGGCCGGCTCGGTGATGTCCTCCTTGTCGCCTGCCCGCAGGATGGTGTGGATCAGGGCCTCCACTCCGTTTGACTGCGTCACCAGGGTCTTGTTCTTGCTGTTGTTGCAGGTCAGGTTGGAGAGGGTGCCGGTGGCACAGGTCAGCACGTTCACGTCGTCGGAGCTCAGCTGGTTCACCAGGATCTTGAGGACGCCGTCCAAGCCCTCCTGTGGGAGTGGGGACAGGAGGTCGGACCAGCCCCCCAGCCGGCTCTGGGCTCAGCCCTGCGCCCGTCCCCTCTGTCTCTCACCCAGGCGCGGGGAGCCAGAGCTGCTCCCCTCAGACGGCCGGACACCCGGCCCTGGAGAGGAGGAGCCCCCTCCCGCGAGGACGGCTCCTGCCATTGCAGAGAGGATCCAGCCCCGAGCCGTGCTCTTCCTGCCAGACCCGGCCCCCTCTCCCCTCGAGACCCAGGCTCGTGTGGCTGTCCTCGTGGGAGCTTGCACACTCCTTGCCGCAGACCCCGGCCCCCCGGTACCCCATGTCGTGTCCCCCTGGCTCTGCACGGGCCAGAGCAGGCAGCAATGGCGGAGAGGCAGCGTTCGCACCTCCCACACTGCGCCTTTCCCTGTCCCCCCTGCAGCCAGAGCTGCTTCTCCACGATGCCGGCACAGCGTGAGCAACAGGCGCTCCCGACACGTGCAGCTTGACTTAGAGCTCCATGTCTCCAGCAGTTTTTCTCTGCTGGGAAGTGCAAACGATGCACCCACCAGTGCTCCCCGAGCAGTCCCAGCATGAGCCTGGTCCCGGCCGTGCCGGCAGGCAGCCAGCCGTGGGGCAGGAAGGAGTTAAAGGCGCCATGGCCGCGTCCCCCCCCTCAATCCGAGAGCCAGGGATGGTTACGCGCCAGCCCAAATAGTTTCCACGCTGCATCAGGCGCTAATCTGCGCAGAGGCGGCCCCAGCAGATGGGGAACGCATCAGGAGGCAGCAAAGGGCTGGGGAGAGCAACCCCAGAGCAGAGCTCGGGGTCACCCTCGCACCGGCCGCCTCTCGGCCCCGTGGGCACAACCGCCTCAACAGCAGCTCCGCGGGCAACTCCCTCGCTGGGGAAGAAGCCGAGCAGGCGGCCAGCGCCAGGGCAGGCTGCTGGCTGCTCCCCGAGCCAGAGCAAGCAGCAGCCCCGGCGATGCCCCGCCGAGAGCGTGAGCGACTGCCGGTGGCCTCGGCTCCCCGCCGGGGACACGGCAGGAGCGCCGGCAGCCAGCTGGCGTGGGAAGGGCGGCGGGCAGTAAGCAGCCTCCCGCGACACCGGGCGAACCCGGGCTGCAGCGGGGCTCAGGCACACAGGCATCCCCTCGCCCTGCCAGGCACACACGCTGCCGCAGCCCGCAGCTCCGGGGCCTGGAACCGGCACAAGGACGTCGCTTTGGGCTCAGCCTGGCACAAGCAGAGGGTGAGGGGCAGCCCGGCAGCCGGTACGGAGAAGCCTCCAAAATGCCGCGCTGAAACGCAACTCGGGGTCCCGCAGACTCACCTGTTTGGTAGCCACGTCAGAGAGGTTTCGCAGGGTCCAGAGACAGTTCTGGACCAGCCTGGGGCTGGAGCTGGTCAGGTGTTTGCCCAACGCCTGCATGCCGCCTGCCAGGGAAGAAGACCCAGCCCACCTGTAAATACCCGAAGCTGCCCCAGCAGAGAAGGGTGCGGGTCTGCGTGGTGAGCGTGGGCTGGGCACCGCCTGACCGATGCCTCCAACGCAGCCTCATGGCTTGGCGGAGGCCAAACGTGGTGCGGGAAGACAGCTCCCAGCCGACCAGATCCTGCCCACGCACGGTGCCAGGGAAGCGCCTCAGCAGCCTTTCAGAGCAAGAAACCAGGCCACGCGCAGGTGGTTTCACGCGGCTGTGCGAGGCGTCTGCCTGTCCCGCGCATCAATTGCGAGATGGCCGCCCCGTCCCGACACCACCACCCGCCTCCTGTTTGACGCCAGCCCCCCAGCCCCTCTTACCAGCCTCAACGATCGCGGGCTTGTTGCTGGGACACACCGACAGCACCTTGAGCACCCGGCTTGTGGTCCAGAGCAGCTTCTCGTAGTTGTAGCTGCGCATGATCTGCACCAGGGCCTGGGGTCCTCCGTTGGCCAAAATAATCAGCTGCAAGACAGAAGGGCCAGGGTGGGGGCGTGCAGCAGCTCCGGGCTGCCGGGACCACCACGCCGGTTTCCCCAGCTCGTGCCAGGACGCAAGCCAGGCAGGAGGCCCAGCCCCTCGGCACGCCGCAGTGCTTCGGGTCGCCCCGCCGGGGCCGCGCGCTGCCACCGCAGCCCGGCACACCGGGTGCCCTGCCCCGCGCCGCAGGCGGCACGGGCAGCGGCCCCCCACCCAGCCGGCGTCGGAGCAGGTCCAGGGACTGACCCTCCGCACGACGCCGGGACTCCTACGCAGGGACTCCTGTGTAGGAGGAGAGGAGCAGCCAAAGAACAAAGATAGAGGCATTGCCCGGAGCAGCGGGGGGAGAAACCCAGCCGAGCCGATCTACCGGCCAGACTGGGACAGTCCGCGCTTCCAGGGACGCTCCACCTGCACGGGCGGATGCGGCCCTGTTGCAGGCAGCACAACTGCTCCGCTGCCGGCTGTGGCCGGGGGCACGCGGGCCGAGACGGTGGGAGCTCCCACCCCTGCCTCCCGGGCTTCTGGCGGCGAGGAGCAAGGCTGGGCAACCGCCCCCCTCCTGCCCTCCCTCGGCAGGACCCCGCGCCGCGGGGCAGGCCAGGCTCCCCGGGCCCACCTTGCTCTCCTGGTTCCCGTAGGCGAGGAGCTGGAGGCAGTCGGTGGTGATTGCCAGGAACTTGGGGTTGTTCTTGTTCAGCAGGGGAACCATTTTCTGCAGGCCGTCGGCCAGGCGCACAGCCATCTTGGCCCCTTCCTGGTAGAGCAGCAGGTTGTGCAGGGTGGTGATGGCATAGAAGAGGACTGACTCGACCGGCGAGCTGCAGGCAGGCGGCACAGAGCCATGTCAGCGCAGGCAGCTGCCTCCAGGCTAACCAGGCTGCCATCGGAGCCCCGAGCCCCAGCTCCCACCCAGTGCCCTTCAGCAAGACCCGGTGCGAGGCCACCGTGCCGCATGGCCCCAGGGTGGCCCTCGGGGCAAGGACACCTCCTCCTCGGGGCAGAGACCGAGCCCCATCTCCATGGACGAGGCAGCATGGGGGACCACTCCCCTCCTCCTGCCCCCATACGAGCTGCAAACGCAGCAAAGCCCTGGGGCTTTCGCAGGCTAAAAGGCTGAAGGTCTCCCACGCCCCCGTGTCGGTGTGAGCAGGAGGAGGACCCACGCAGCACGAGCCCTCCTCTCCTCTCCCCTCCTCTGCTGGCGCTCGCCTGGCTGCCAGCCCGGGAGGGACCGCTCGGCTCTGCCGGCCTCTCGGGCCCCCCCCAGCGCCCTCGTACCTGAGCATCCTGACGAGTGCCGGGATGCCGCCAGACTTGAAGATGGAGAGCAGGCCCTCGCGGTGGTGCGAGAGGTTGTGCAGGATGCTGGTGGTGCAGCGGGCCGTGTCCAGGTCGCTGGTGCTCTGCATGGTGCGGACCACAGCCGCCACGATCTGGGGAGACTGCATCAGGGCGCGGCGCGACGCCTCCTTCTTGGAGAGCTGGTTGACGATCATGGCCGCTTTGCTGACAACCACCTGGCGGGGGAGAGAAGCGGCGGGTGGAAGGGGGTCCCACTGCTGCCCATCACGGCAGGGACGGGAGGGATCCCGCTCCGATGGGTAAGACCTGGCCCAGGGCTGCCGCGCAGGGCGAGTCGGCACAGCCGGCGCAGGCGAGGATTTCTATTTTTTAACAATCCTCACCCCCGACGCTGCGGGAGCCACGCTGCAGTTCGCAGCGGCGGGCAGCGTGCGGTCGGGCCCATGGCGCACAGGCGTGCCGCAGGGGCAGGGGGAGGGCGGGGGGCTGGAGCACGGGCAAGGAGCGCTCGGTGTCTGTGGGAGGCCGGGGCAGGGGGGCCGAGT